>NW_027325361.1:36121977-36721977 GCF_036924035.1 Leuresthes tenuis | reverse complement strand
CCTCATACTAAAATGCCCCTCATACTTAAATGCCCCTCATACTAAAATGCCCCTCATACTTAAATGCCCCTCATAATAAAATGCCCATCATACTAAAATGCCCCTCATACTAAAATGCCCCTCATACTCAAATTATGAAATGCCCCATACTTAAATGCCCCTCATACAAAAATACCCCTCATACTAAAATGCCCCTCATAATAAAATGCCCCTCATACTTAAATGCCACTCATAATAAAATGCCCCTCATACTAAAATGCCCCTCATAATAAAATGCCCATCATACTAAAATGCCCCTCATACTCAAATAATGAAATGCCCCATATTTAAATGCCCCTCATACAAAAATACCCCTCATACTAAAATGCCCCTCATAATAAAATGCCCCTCATACTTAAATGCCACTCATAATAAATTGCCCCTCATACTAAAATGACCCTCATAATAAAATGACCCTCATACTAAAATGCCCCTCATACTTAAATAATGAAATGCCCAATACTTAAATGCCACTCATAATAAAATGCCCCTCATAATAAAATGCCCCTCATACTTAAATGCCCCTCATACTAAAATGCCCCTCATACTAAAATGCCCCTCATACTTAAATGCCATTCATAATAAAATGCCCCTCATATTAAATGCCCCTCATACTAAAATAGCCCTCATACTTAAATGCCCCTCATAATAAAATGCCCCTCATACTTAAATGCCCCTTATAATAAAATGCCCCTCATACTAAAATGACCCTCATAATAAAATGACCCTCATACTTAAATGCCCCTCATACTAAAATGCCCCTCATACTTAAATAATGAAATGCCCCATACTTAAACGCCCCTCATACAAAAAAATACCCCTCATACTAAAATGCCCATCTTACTTAAATGCCCCTCATACTAAAATGCCCCTAATACTTAAATGCCCCTCATACTTAAATGACCCTCATACTAAAATGCCCCTCATACTTAAATAATGAAATGCCCAATACTTAAATGCCACTCATAATAAAATGCCCCTCATAATAAAATGCCCCTCATACTTAAATGCCCCTCATACTAAAATGCCCCTCATACTAAAATGCCCCTCATACTTAAATGCCATTCATAATAAAATGCCCCTCATATTAAATGCCCCTCATACTAAAATAGCCCTCATACTTAAATGCCCCTCATAATAAAATGCCCCTCATACTTAAATGCCCCTTATAATAAAATGCCCCTCATACTAAAATGACCCTCATAATAAAATGACCCTCATACTTAAATGCCCCTCATACTAAAATGCCCCTCATACTTAAATAATGAAATGCCCCATACTTAAACGCCCCTCATACAAAAAAATACCCCTCATACTAAAATGCCCATCTTACTTAAATGCCCCTCATACTAAAATGCCCCTAATACTTAAATGCCCCTCATACTTAAATGCCCCTCATACTAAAATGCCCCTGATACTTAAATGCCCCTTATACTTAAATGCCTCTTATAATAAAATGCCCCTCATACTTAAATGCCACTCATAATAAAATGCCCCTCATACTTAAATACCCCTCATACTAAAATGCCCCTGATACTTAAATGCCCCTCATACTTAAATGCCCCTCATAATAAAATGCCCCTCATACTTAAATGCCCCTCATACTAAAATGCCCCTCATACTTAAATGCCCCTCATAATAAAATGCCCCTCATACTTAAATAACCCTCATACTAAAATGCCCTTCATACTTAAATGCCCCTAATAATAAAATGCCCCTCATAATAAAATTTCCCTCATACTTAAATGCCCCTCATACTAAAATGCCCCATACTAAAATGCCCTTCATACTTAAATGCCCCTAATAATAAAATGCCCCTCATAATAAAATTTCCCTCATACTTACATGCCCCTCATACTAAAATGCCCCTCATACTTAAATAATGAAATGCCCCATACTTAAATGCCCCTCATAAAAAAATACCCCTCATACTTAAATGCCCCTCATAATAAAATGCCCTATACTTAAATGCCCCTCATAATAAAATGCCCCTCATACTAAAATGCCCCTCATACTTAAATGCCCATCATAATAAAATGCCGCTCATACTAAAATGCCCCTCATACTTAAATGCCCCTCATACTAAAATGCCCCATATACTTAAATGCCCCTCATAATAAAATGCCCCTCATACTTAAATGCACCTCATAATAAAATGCCCCATACTTAAATGCCCC
This sequence comes from Leuresthes tenuis, assembly GCF_036924035.1. NCBI lineage: Eukaryota > Metazoa > Chordata > Actinopteri > Atheriniformes > Atherinopsidae > Leuresthes > Leuresthes tenuis. The sequence goes on along the minus strand of NW_027325361.1, from coordinate 36,719,761 downwards.
TCATAATAAAATGCCCCTCATACTTAAATGCCCCTCATACTAAAATGCCTCTCATACTTAAATGCCCCTCATACTAAAATGCCCCTCATACTTAAATAATTAAATGCCCCATACTTAAATGCCCCATACTTAAATGCCCCTCATACAAAAATACCCCTCATACTAAAATGCCCCTCATATTAATATGCCCCTCATACTTAAAACCCCTCATAATATAATGCCCCTCATACTAAAATACGCCTCATAATAAAATGCCCCATACTTAAATGCCCCTCATACTAAAATTCTCCTCATACTAAAATGCCCCTCATACTTAAATGCCCCTCATAATAAAATAACCCTCATACTTAAATGCCACTCATAATAAAATGCCCCTCATATTAAATGCCCCTCATAATATAATGCCCCTCATACTAAAATAGCCCTCATACTTAAATGCCCCTCATAATAAAATGCCCCTCATACTTAAATGCCCCTTATAATAAAATGCCCCTCATACTTAAATGCCCCTCATACTAAAATGCCCCTCATACTTAAATGCCCCTCATAATAAAATGCCCCTCATACTTAAATACCCCTCATACTAAAATGCCCCTCATACTTAAATGCCCCTCATACTAAAATGCCCCTCATACTTAAATGCCCCTCATAATAAAATGCCCATCATACTAAAATGCCCCTCATACTCAAATAATGAAATGCCCCATACTTAAATGCCCCTCATACAAAAATACCCCTCATACTAAAATGCCCCTTATAATAAAATGCCCCTCATACTTAAATGCCCCTCATACTAAAATGCCCCTTATACTTATATAATGAAATGTCCCATACTTAAATGCCCCTCATACAAAAATACCCCTCATACTAAAATGCCCCTCATACTTAAATGCCCCTCATACTAAAATGCCCCTCATATTAAAATGTCCCTCATACTTAAAACCCCTCATAATATAATGCCCCTCATACTAAAATAGCCCTCATACTTAAATGCCCCTTATAATAAAATGCCCCTCATACTTAAATGCCCCTCATACTAAAATGCCCCTCATACTTAAATAATGAAATGTCCCATACTTAAATGGGACCCCTCATACAAAAATACCCCTCATACTAAAATGCCCCTCATACTTAAATGCCCCTCATAATATTATGCCCCTCATACTTAAATGCCCCTCATAATATTATGCCCCTCATACTTAAATGCCACTCATAATAAAATGCCCCTCATACTAAAATGACCCTCATAATAAAATGACCCTCATACTTAAATGCCCCTCACACTAAAATGCCCCTCATACTTAAATAATGAAATGCCCCATACTTAAATGCCCCTCATACAAAAATAGCCCTCATACTAAAATGCCCTTCATACTTAAATGCCCCTTATACTAAAATGCCCCTCATACTAAAATGCCCCTCATACTTAAATAATGAAATGCCCCATACTTAAATGCCCCTCATACAAAAAATACCCCTCATACTAAAATGCCCCTCATACTTAAATGCCCCTCATACTAAAATGCCCCTCATACTTAAATGCCCCTCATAATAAAATGCCCATCATACTAAAATGCCCCTCATACTCAAATAATGAAATGCCCCATACTTAAATGCCCCTCATACAAAAATACCCCTCATACTAAAATGCCCCTTATAATAAAATGCCCCTCATACTTAAATGCCCCTCATACTAAAATGCCCCTTATACTTATATAATGAAATGTCCCACACTTAAATGCCCCTCATACAAAAAATACCCCTCATACTAAAATGCCCCTCATACTTAAATGCCCCTCATACTAAAATGCCCCTCATATTAAAATGTCCCTCATACTTAAAACCCCTCATAATATAATGCCCCTCATACTAATATAGCCCTCATACTTAAATAACCTCATAATAAAATGCCCCTCATACTTAAATGCCCCTTATAATAAAATGCCCCTCATACTTAAATGCCCCTCATAATAAAATGCCCCTCATACTTAAATGCCACTCATAATAAAATGCCCCTCATACTTAAATGCCCCTCATACTAAAATGCCCCTCATACTTAAATAATGAAATGTCCCATACTTAAATGGGACCCCTCATACAAAAATACCCCTCATACTAAAATGCCCCTCATACTAAAATGCCCCTCATACTTAAATGCCCCTCATAATAAAATGCCCCTCATACTTAAATGCCACTCATAATAAAATGCCCCTCATACTAAAATGACCCTCATAATAAAATGACCCTCATACTTAAATGCCCCTCATACTAAAATGCCCCTCATACTTAAATAATGAAATGCCCCATACTTAAATGCCCCTCATACAAAAAATACCCCTCATACTAAAATGCCCCTCATACTTAAATGCCCCTCATACTAAAATGCCCCTCATACTTAAATGCCCCTCATAATAAAATGCCCATCATACTAAAATGCCCCTCATACTAAAATGCCCCTCATACTCAAATAATGAAATGCCCCATACTTAAATGCCCCTCATACAAAAATACCTCTCATACTAAAATGCCCTTCATAATAAAATGCCCCTCATACTTAAATGCCACTCATAATAAAATGCCCCTAATACTAAAATGCCCCTCATAATAAAATGCCCATCATACTAAAATGCCCCTCATACTAAAATGCCCCTCATACTCAAATAATGAAATGCCCCATACTTAAATGCCCCTCATACAAAAATACCCCTCATACTAAAATGCCCCTCATAATAAAATGCCCCTCATACTTAAATGCCACTCATAATAAAATGCCCCTCATACTAAAATGACCCTCATAATAAAATGACCCTCATACTAAAATGCCCCTCATACTTAAATAATGAAATGCCCAATACTTAAATGCCACTCATAATAAAATGCCCCTCATAATAAAATGCCCCTCATACTTAAATGCCCCTCATACTAAAATGCCCCTCATACTTAAATGCCCCTCATAATAAAATGCCCATCATACTAAAATGCCCCTCATACTAAAATGCCCCTCATACTTAAATGCCATTCATAATAAAATGCCCCTCATATTAAATGCCCCTCATACTAAAATAGCCCTCATACTTAAATGCCCCTCATAATAAAATGCCCCTCATACTTAAATGCCCCTTATAATAAAATGCCCCTCATACTAAAATGACCCTCATAATAAAATGACCCTCATACTTAAATGCCCCTCATACTAAAATGCCCCTCATACTTAAATAATGAAATGCCCCATACTTAAATGCCCCTCATACAAAAAATACCCCTCATACTAAAATGCCCCTCATACTTAAATGCCCCTCATACTAAAATGCCCATCATACTAAAATGCCCCTCATACTAAAATGCCCCTCATACTTAAATAATTAAATGCCCCATACTTAAATGCCCCTCATACAAAAATACCCCTCATACTAAAATGCCCCTCATATTAATATGCCCCTCATACTTAAAACCCCTCATAATATAATGCCCCTCATACTAAAATACGCCTCATAATAAAATGCCCCATACTTAAATGCCCCTCATACTAAAATTCTCCTCATACTAAAATGCCCCTCATACTTAAATGCCCCTCATAATAAAATAACCCTCATACTTAAATGCCACTCATAATAAAATGCCCCTCATATTAAATGCCCCTCATACTAAAATAGCCCTCATACTTAAATGCCCCTCATAATAAAATGCCCCTCATACTTAAATGCCCCTCATACTAAAATGCCCCTTATACTTATATAATGAAATGTCCCATACTTAAATGCCCCTCATACAAAAAATACCCCTCATACTAAAATGCCCCTCATACTTAAATGCCCCTCATACTAAAATGCCCCTCATATTAAAATGTCCCTCATACTTAAAACCCCTCATAATATAATGCCCCTCATACTAAAATAGCCCTCATACTTAAATGCCCCTCATAATAAAATGCCCCTCATACTTAAATGCCCCTTATAATAAAATGCCCCTCATACTTAAATGCCCCTCATACTAAAATGCCCCTCATACTTAAATAATTAAATGTCCCATACTTAAATGGGACCCCTCATACAAAAATACCCCTCATACTAAAATGCCCCTCATACTAAAATGCCCCTCATACTTAAATGCCCCTCATAATAAAATGCCCCTCATACTTAAATACCCCTCATACTAAAATGCCCCTCATACTTAAATGCCCCTCATACTAAAATGCCCCTCATACTTAAATGCCCCTCATAATAAAATGCCCATCATACTAAAATGCCCCTCATACTCAAATAATGAAATGCCCCATACTTAAATGCCCCTCATACAAAAATACCCCTCATACTAAAATGCCCCTTATAATAAAATGCCCCTCATACTTAAATGCCCCTCATACTAAAATGCCCCTTATACTTATATAATGAAATGTCCCATACTTAAATGCCCCTCATACAAAAATACCCCTCATACTAAAATGCCCCTCATACTTAAATGCCCCTCATACTAAAATGCCCCTCATATTAAAATGTCCCTCATACTTAAAACCCCTCATAATATAATGCCCCTCATACTAAAATAGCCCTCATACTTAAATGCCCCTTATAATAAAATGCCCCTCATACTTAAATGCCCCTCATACTAAAATGCCCCTCATACTTAAATAATGAAATGTCCCATACTTAAATGGGACCCCTCATACAAAAATACCCCTCATACTAAAATGCCCCTCATACTTAAATGCCCCTCATAATATTATGCCCCTCATACTTAAATGCCCCTCATAATATTATGCCCCTCATACTTAAATGCCACTCATAATAAAATGCCCCTCATACTAAAATGACCCTCATAATAAAATGACCCTCATACTTAAATGCCCCTCACACTAAAATGCCCCTCATACTTAAATAATGAAATGCCCCATACTTAAATGCCCCTCATACAAAAATAGCCCTCATACTAAAATGCCCTTCATACTTAAATGCCCCTTATACTAAAATGCCCCTCATACTAAAATGCCCCTCATACTTAAATAATGAAATGCCCCATACTTAAATGCCCCTCATACAAAAAATACCCCTCATACTAAAATGCCCCTCATACTTAAATGCCCCTCATACTAAAATGCCCCTCATACTTAAATGCCCCTCATAATAAAATGCCCATCATACTAAAATGCCCCTCATACTCAAATAATGAAATGCCCCATACTTAAATGCCCCTCATACAAAAAATACCCCTCATACTAAAATGCCCCTCATACTTAAATGCCCCTCATACTAAAATGCCCCTCATACTTAAATGCCCCTTATAATAAAATGCCCCTCATACTTAAATGCCCCTCATACTAAAATGCCCCTTATACTTATATAATGAAATGTCCCACACTTAAATGCCCCTCATACAAAAAATACCCCTCATACTAAAATGCCCCTCATACTTAAATGCCCCTCATACTAAAATGCCCCTCATATTAAAATGTCCCTCATACTTAAAACCCCTCATAATATAATGCCCCTCATACTAATATAGCCCTCATACTTAAATAACCTCATAATAAAATGCCCCTCATACTTAAATGCCCCTTATAATAAAATGCCCCTCATACTTAAATGCCCCTCATAATAAAATGCCCCTCATACTTAAATGCCACTCATAATAAAATGCCCCTCATACTTAAATGCCCCTCATACTAAAATGCCCCTCATACTTAAATAATGAAATGTCCCATACTTAAATGGGACCCCTCATACAAAAATACCCCTCATACTAAAATGCCCCTCATACTAAAATGCCCCTCATACTTAAATGCCCCTCATAATAAAATGCCCCTCATACTTAAATGCCACTCATAATAAAATGCCCCTCATACTAAAATGACCCTCATAATAAAATGACCCTCATACTTAAATGCCCCTCATACTAAAATGCCCCTCATACTTAAATAATGAAATGCCCCATACTTAAATGCCCCTCATACAAAAAATACCCCTCATACTAAAATGCCCCTCATACTTAAATGCCCCTCATACTAAAATGCCCCTCATACTTAAATGCCCCTCATAATAAAATGCCCATCATACTAAAATGCCCCTCATACTAAAATGCCCCTCATACTCAAATAATGAAATGCCCCATACTTAAATGCCCCTCATACAAAAATACCTCTCATACTAAAATGCCCTTCATAATAAAATGCCCCTCATACTTAAATGCCACTCATAATAAAATGCCCCTAATACTAAAATGCCCCTCATAATAAAATGCCCATCATACTAAAATGCCCCTCATACTAAAATGCCCCTCATACTCAAATAATGAAATGCCCCATACTTAAATGCCCCTCATACAAAAATACCCCTCATACTAAAATGCCCCTCATAATAAAATGCCCCTCATACTTAAATGCCACTCATAATAAAATGCCCCTCATACTAAAATGACCCTCATAATAAAATGACCCTCATACTAAAATGCCCCTCATACTTAAATAATGAAATGCCCAATACTTAAATGCCACTCATAATAAAATGCCCCTCATAATAAAATGCCCCTCATACTTAAATGCCCCTCATACTAAAATGCCCCTCATACTTAAATGCCCCTCATAATAAAATGCCCATCATACTAAAATGCCCCTCATACTAAAATGCCCCTCATACTTAAATGCCATTCATAATAAAATGCCCCTCATATTATATGCCCCTCATACTAAAATAGCCCTCATACTTAAATGCCCCTCATAATAAAATGCCCCTCATACTTAAATGCCCCTTATAATAAAATGCCCCTCATACTAAAATGACCCTCATAATAAAATGACCCTCATACTTAAATGCCCCTCATACTAAAATGCCCCTCATACTTAAATAATGAAATGCCCCATACTTAAATGCCCCTCATACAAAAAATACCCCTCATACTAAAATGCCCCTCATACTTAAATGCCCCTCATACTAAAATGCCCATCATACTAAAATGCCCCTCATACTCAAATAATGAAATGCCCCATACTTAAATGCCCCTCATACAAAAATACCCCTCATACTAAAATGCCCCTTATAATAAAATGCCCCTCATACTTAAATGCCCCTCATACTAAAATGCCCCTTATACTTATATAATGAAATGTCCCACACTTAAATGCCCCTCATACAAAAAATACCCCTCATACTAAAATGCCCCTCATACTTAAATGCCCCTCATACTAAAATGCCCCTCATATTAAAATGTCCCTCATACTTAAAACCCCTCATAATATAATGCCCCTCATACTAATATAGCCCTCATACTTAAATAACCTCATAATAAAATGCCCCTCATACTTAAATGCCCCTTATAATAAAATGCCCCTCATACTTAAATGCCCCTCATAATAAAATGCCCCTCATACTTAAATGCCACTCATAATAAAATGCCCCTCATACTTAAATGCCCCTCATACTAAAATGCCCCTCATACTTAAATAATGAAATGTCCCATACTTAAATGGGACCCCTCATACAAAAATACCCCTCATACTAAAATGCCCCTCATACTAAAATGCCCCTCATACTTAAATGCCCCTCATAATAAAATGCCCCTCATACTTAAATGCCACTCATAATAAAATGCCCCTCATACTAAAATGACCCTCATAATAAAATGACCCTCATACTTAAATGCCCCTCATACTAAAATGCCCCTCATACTTAAATAATGAAATGCCCCATACTTAAATGCCCCTCATACAAAAAATACCCCTCATACTAAAATGCCCCTCATACTTAAATGCCCCTCATACTAAAATGCCCCTCATACTTAAATGCCCCTCATAATAAAATGCCCATCATACTAAAATGCCCCTCATACTAAAATGCCCCTCATACTCAAATAATGAAATGCCCCATACTTAAATGCCCCTCATACAAAAATACCTCTCATACTAAAATGCCCTTCATAATAAAATGCCCCTCATACTTAAATGCCACTCATAATAAAATGCCCCTAATACTAAAATGCCCCTCATAATAAAATGCCCATCATACTAAAATGCCCCTCATACTAAAATGCCCCTCATACTCAAATAATGAAATGCCCCATACTTAAATGCCCCTCATACAAAAATACCCCTCATACTAAAATGCCCCTCATAATAAAATGCCCCTCATACTTAAATGCCACTCATAATAAAATGCCCCTCATACTAAAATGACCCTCATAATAAAATGACCCTCATACTAAAATGCCCCTCATACTTAAATAATGAAATGCCCAATACTTAAATGCCACTCATAATAAAATGCCCCTCATAATAAAATGCCCCTCATACTTAAATGCCCCTCATACTAAAATGCCCCTCATACTTAAATGCCCCTCATAATAAAATGCCCATCATACTAAAATGCCCCTCATACTAAAATGCCCCTCATACTTAAATGCCATTCATAATAAAATGCCCCTCATATTAAATGCCCCTCATACTAAAATAGCCCTCATACTTAAATGCCCCTCATAATAAAATGCCCCTCATACTTAAATGCCCCTTATAATAAAATGCCCCTCATACTAAAATGACCCTCATAATAAAATGACCCTCATACTTAAATGCCCCTCATACTAAAATGCCCCTCATACTTAAATAATGAAATGCCCCATACTTAAATGCCCCTCATACAAAAAATACCCCTCATACTAAAATGCCCCTCATACTTAAATGCCCCTCATACTAAAATGCCCCTCATACTTAAATGCCCCTCATAATAAAATGCCCATCATACTAAAATGCCCCTCATACTCAAATAATGAAATGCCCCATACTTAAATGCCCCTCATACAAAAATACCCCTCATACTAAAATGCCCCTTATAATAAAATGCCCCTCATACTTAAATGCCCCTCATACTAAAATGCCCCTTATACTTATATAATGAAATGTCCCATACTTAAATGCCCCTCATACAAAAAATACCCCTCATACTAAAATGCCCCTCATACTTAAATGCCCCTCATACTAAAATGCCCCTCATATTAAAATGTCCCTCATACTTAAAACCCCTCATAATATAATGCCCCTCATACTAAAATAGCCCTCATACTTAAATAACCTCATAATAAAATGCCCCTCATACTTAAATGCCCCTTATAATAAAATGCCCCTCATACTTAAATGCCCCTCATAATAAAATGCCCCTCATACTTAAATGCCACTCATAATAAAATGCCCCTCATACTTAAATGCCCCTCATACTAAAATGCCCCTCATACTTAAATAATGAAATGTCCCATACTTAAATGGGACCCCTCATACAAAAATACCCCTCATACTAAAATGCCCCTCATACTAAAATGCCCCTCATACTTAAATGCCCCTCATAATAAAATGCCCCTCATACAAAAATACCCCCCATACTTAAATGCCCCTCATACAAAAATACCCCTCATACTAAAATGCCCCTCATAATAAAATGCCCCTCATACTTAAATGCCACTCATAATAAAATGCCCCTCATACTAAAATGCCCCTCATAATAAAATGCCCATCATACTAAAATGCCCCTCATACTAAAATGCCCCTCATACTCAAATAATGAAATGCCCCATATTTAAATGCCCCTCATACAAAAATACCCCTCATAATAAAATGCCCCTCATACTAAAATGACCCTCATAATAAAATGACCCTCATACTAAAATGCCCCTCATACTTAAATAATGAAATGCCCAATACTTAAATGCCACTCATAATAAAATGCCCCTCATAATAAAATGCCCCTCATACTTAAATGCCCCTCATACTAAAATGCCCCTCATACTTAAATGCCCCTCATAATAAAATGCCCATCATACTAAAATGCCCCTCATACTAAAATGCCCCTCATACTTAAATGCCATTCATAATAAAATGCCCCTCATATTAAATGCCCCTCATACTAAAATAGCCCTCATACTTAAATGCCCCTCATAATAAAATGCCCCTCATACTTAAATGCCCCTTATAATAAAATGCCCCTCATACTAAAATGACCCTCATAATAAAATGACCCTCATACTTAAATGCCCCTCATACTAAAATGCCCCTCATACTTAAATAATGAAATGCCCCATACTTAAACGCCCCTCATACAAAAAAATACCCCTCATACTAAAATGCCCATCTTACTTAAATGCCCCTCATACTAAAATGCCCCTAATACTTAAATGCCCCTCATACTTAAATGCCCCTCATACTAAAATGCCCCTGATACTGAAATGCCCCTTATACTTAAATGCCTCTTATAATAAAATGCCCCTCATACTTAAATGCCACTCATAATAAAATGCCCCTCATACTTAAATACCCCTCATACTAAAATGCCCCTGATACTTAAATGCCCCTCATAATAAAATGCCCCTCATACTTAAATGCCCCTCATACTAAAATGCCCCTCATACTTAAATGCCCCTCATAATAAAATGCCCCTCATACTTAAATAACCCTCATACTAAAATGCCCTTCATACTTAAATGCCCCTAATAATAAAATGCCCCTCATAATAAAATTTCCCTCATACTTAAATGCCCCTCATACTAAAATGCCCCATACTAAAATGCCCTTCATACTTAAATGCCCCTAATAATAAAATTCCCCTCATAATAAAATTTCCCTCATACTTACATGCCCCTCATACTAAAATGCCCCTCATACTTAAATAATGAAATGCCCCATACTTAAATGCCCCTCATAAAAAAATACCCCTCATACTTAAATGCCCCTCATAATAAAATGCCCTATACTTAAATGCCCCTCATAATAAAATGCCCCTCATACTAAAATGCCCCTCATACTTAAATGCCCATCATAATAAAATGCCGCTCATACTAAAATGCCCCTCATACTTAAATGCCCCTCATACTAAAATGCCCCATATACTTAAATGCCCCTCATAATAAAATGCCCCTCATACTTAAATGCACCTCATAATAAAATGCCCCATACTTAAATGCCCCTCATAATAAAATGCCCCTCATACTTAAATGCCCCTCATACTAAAATGCCTCTCATACTTAAATGCCCCTCATACTAAAATGCCCCTCATACTTAAATAATTAAATGCCCCATACTTAAATGCCCCATACTTAAATGCCCCTCATACAAAAATACCCCTCATACTAAAATGCCCCTCATATTAATATGCCCCTCATACTTAAAACCCCTCATAATATAATGCCCCTCATACTAAAATACGCCTCATAATAAAATGCCCCATACTTAAATGCCCCTCATACTAAAATTCTCCTCATACTAAAATGCCCCTCATACTTAAATGCCCCTCATAATAAAATAACCCTCATACTTAAATGCCACTCATAATAAAATGCCCCTCATATTAAATGCCCCTCATACTAAAATAGCCCTCATAATAAAATGCCCCTCATACTTAAATGCCCCTCATACTAAAATGCCCCTTATACTTATATAATGAAATGTCCCATACTTAAATGCCCCTCATACAAAAAATACCCCTCATACTAAAATGCCCCTCATACTTAAATGCCCCTCATACTAAAATGCCCCTCATATTAAAATGTCCCTCATACTTAAAACCCCTCATAATATAATGCCCCTCATACTAAAATGCCCCTCATACTTAAATAATGAAATGTCCCATACTTAAATGGGACCCCTCATACAAAAATACCCCTCATACTAAAATGCCCCTCATACTAAAATGCCCCTCATACTTAAATGCCCCTCATAATAAAATGCCCCTCATACTTAAATACCCCTCATACTAAAATGCCCCTCATACTTAAATGCCCCTCATACTAAAATGCCCCTCATACTTAAATGCCCCTCATAATAAAATGCCCATCATACTAAAATGCCCCTCATACTCAAATAATGAAATGCCCCATACTTAAATGCCCCTCATACAAAAATACCCCTCATACTAAAATGCCCCTTATAATAAAATGCCCCTCATACTTAAATGCCCCTCATACTAAAATGCCCCTTATACTTATATAATGAAATGTCCCATACTTAAATGCCCCTCATACAAAAATACCCCTCATACTAAAATGCCCCTCATACTTAAATGCCCCTCATACTAAAATGCCCCTCATATTAAAATGTCCCTCATACTTAAAACCCCTCATAATATAATGCCCCTCATACTAAAATAGCCCTCATACTTAAATGCCCCTTATAATAAAATGCCCCTCATACTTAAATGCCCCTCATACTAAAATGCCCCTCATACTTAAATAATGAAATGTCCCATACTTAAATGGGACCCCTCATACAAAAATACCCCTCATACTAAAATGCCCCTCATACTTAAATGCCACTCATAATAAAATGCCCCTCATACTAAAATGACCCTCATAATAAAATGACCCTCATACTTAAATGCCCCTCATACTAAAATGCCCCTCATACTTAAATAATGAAATGCCCCATACTTAAATGCCCCTCATACAAAAATACCCCTCATACTAAAATGCCCTTCATACTTAAATGCCCCTTATACTAAAATGCCCCTCATACTTAAATAATGAAATGCCCCATACTTAAATGCCCCTCATACAAAAAATACCCCTCATACTAAAATGCCCCTCATACTTAAATGCCCCTCATACTAAAATGCCCCTCATACTTAAATGCCCCTCATAATAAAATGCCCATCATACTAAAATGCCCCTCATACTCAAATAATGAAATGCCCCATACTTAAATGCCCCTCATACAAAAATACCCCTCATACTAAAATGCCCCTTATAATAAAATGCCCCTCATACTTAAATGCCCCTCATACTAAAATGCCCCTTATACTTATATAATGAAATGTCCCATACTTAAATGCCCCTCATACAAAAAATACCCCTCATACTAAAATGCCCCTCATACTTAAATGCCCCTCATACTAAAATGCCCCTCATATTAAAATGTCCCTCATACTTAAAACCCCTCATAATATAATGCCCCTCATACTAATATAGCCCTCATACTTAAATAACCTCATAATAAAATGCCCCTCATACTTAAATGCCCCTTATAATAAAATGCCCCTCATACTTAAATGCCCCTCATAATAAAATGCCCCTCATACTTAAATGCCACTCATAATAAAATGCCCCTCATACTTAAATGCCCCTCATACTAAAATGCCCCTCATACTTAAATAATGAAATGTCCCATACTTAAATGGGACCCCTCATACAAAAATACCCCTCATACTAAAATGCCCCTCATACTAAAATGCCCCTCATACTTAAATGCCCCTCATAATAAAATGCCCCTCATACTTAAATGCCACTCATAATAAAATGCCCCTCATACTAAAATGACCCTCATAATAAAATGACCCTCATACTTAAATGCCCCTCATACTAAAATGCCCCTCATACTTAAATAATGAAATGCCCCATACTTAAATGCCCCTCATACAAAAATACCCCTCATACTAAAATGCCCCTCATACTAAAATGACCCTCATAATAAAATGACCCTCATACTAAAATGCCCCTCATACTTAAATAATGAAATGCCCAATACTTAAATGCCACTCATAATAAAATGCCCCTCATACAAAAATACCCCTCATACTAAAATGCCCCTCATACTTAAATGCCCCTCATACTAAAATGCCCCTCATATTAAAATGTCCCTCATACTTAAAACCCCTCATAATATAATGCCCCTCATACTAAAATAGCCCTCATACTTAAATGCCCCTTATAATAAAATGCCCCTCATACTTAAATGCCCCTCATACTAAAATGCCCCTCATACTTAAATAATGAAATGTCCCATACTTAAATGGGACCCCTCATACAAAAATACCCCTCATACTAAAATGCCCCTCATACTTAAATGCCCCTCATAATATTATGCCCCTCATACTTAAATGCCCCTCATAATATTATGCCCCTCATACTTAAATGCCACTCATAATAAAAATGCCCCTCATACTAAAATGACCCTCATAATAAAATGACCCTCATACTTAAATGCCCCTCATACTAAAATGCCCCTCATACTTAAATAATGAAATGCCCCATACTTAAATGCCCCTCATACAAAAATACCCCTCATACTAAAATGCCCTTCATACTTAAATGCCCCTTATACTAAAATGCCCCTCATACTAAAATGCCCCTCATACTTAAATAATGAAATGCCCCATACTTAAATGCCCCTCATACAAAAAATACCCCTCATACTAAAATGCCCCTCATACTTAAATGCCCCTCATACTAAAATGCCCCTCATACTTAAATGCCCCTCATAATAAAATGCCCATCATACTAAAATGCCCCTCATACTCAAATAATGAAATGCCCCATACTTAAATGCCCCTCATACAAAAATACCCCTCATACTAAAATGCCCCTTATAATAAAATGCCCCTCATACTTAAATGCCCCTCATACTAAAATGCCCCTTATACTTATATAATGAAATGTCCCATACTTAAATGCCCCTCATACAAAAAATACCCCTCATACTAAAATGCCCCTCATACTTAAATGCCCCTCATACTAAAATGCCCCTCATATTAAAATGTCCCTCATACTTAAAACCCCTCATAATATAATGCCCCTCATACTAATATAGCCCTCATACTTAAATAACCTCATAATAAAATGCCCCTCATACTTAAATGCCCCTTATAATAAAATGCCCCTCATACTTAAATGCCCCTCATAATAAAATGCCCCTCATACTTAAATGCCACTCATAATAAAATGCCCCTCATACTTAAATGCCCCTCATACTAAAATGCCCCTCATACTTAAATAATGAAATGTCCCATACTTAAATGGGACCCCTCATACAAAAATACCCCTCATACTAAAATGCCCCTCATACTAAAATGCCCCTCATACTTAAATGCCCCTCATAATAAAATGCCCCTCATACTTAAATGCCACTCATAATAAAATGCCCCTCATACTAAAATGACCCTCATAATAAAATGACCCTCATACTTAAATGCCCCTCATACTAAAATGCCCCTCATACTTAAATAATGAAATGCCCCATACTTAAATGCCCCTCATACAAAAATACCCCTCATACTAAAATGCCCCTCATACTAAAATGACCCTCATAATAAAATGACCCTCATACTAAAATGCCCCTCATACTTAAATAATGAAATGCCCAATACTTAAATGCCACTCATAATAAAATGCCCCTCATAATAAAATGCCCCTCATACTTAAATGCCCCTCATACTAAAATGCCCCTCATACTTAAATGCCCCTCATAATAAAATGCCCATCATACTAAAATACCCCTCATACTAAAATGCCCTTCATACTTAAATGCCCCTTATACTAAAATGCCCCTCATACTAAAATGCCCCTCATACTTAAATAATGAAATGCCCCATACTTAAATGCCCCTCATACAAAAAATACCCCTCATACTAAAATGCCCCTCATACTTAAATGCCCCTCATACTAAAATGCCCCTCATACTTAAATGCCCCTCATAATAAAATGCCCATCATACTAAAATGCCCCTCATACTAAAATGCCCCTCATACTCAAATAATGAAATGCCCCATACTTAAATGCCCCCCATACAAAAATACCTCTCATACTAAAATGCCCTTCATAATAAAATGCCCCTCATACTTAAATGCCACTCATAATAAAATGCCCCTAATACTAAAATGCCCCTCATAATAAAATGCCCATCATACTAAAATGCCCCTCATACTCAAATAATGAAATGCCCCATACTTAAATGCCCCTCATACAAAAATACCCCTCATACTAAAATGCCCCTCATAATAAAATGCCCCTCATACTTAAATGCCACTCATAATAAAATGCCCCTCATACTAAAATGACCCTCATAATAAAATGACCCTCATACTAAAATGCCCCTCATACTTAAATAATGAAATGCCCAATACTTAAATGCCACTCATAATAAAATGCCCCTCATAATAAAATGCCCCTCATACTTAAATGCCCCTCATACTAAAATGCCCCTCATACTTAAATGCCCCTCATAATAAAATGCCCATCATACTAAAATGCCCCTCATACTAAAATGCCCCTCATACTTAAATGCCATTCATAATAAAATGCCCCTCATATTAAATGCCCCTCATACTAAAATAGCCCTCATACTTAAATGCCCCTCATAATAAAATGCCCCTCATACTTAAATGCCCCTTATAATAAAATGCCCCTCATACTAAAATGACCCTCATAATAAAATGACCCTCATACTTAAATGCCCCTCATACTAAAATGCCCCTCATACTTAAATAATGAAATGCCCCGTACTTAAATGCCCCTCATACAAAAAATACCCCTCATACTAAAATGCCCCTCATACTTAAATGCCCCTCATACTAAAATGCCCCTCATACTTAAATGCCCCTCATAATAAAATGCCCATCATACTAAAATGCCCCTCATACTCAAATAATGAAATGCCCCATACTTAAATGCCCCTCATACAAAAATACCCCTCATACTAAAATGCCCCTTATAATAAAATGCCCCTCATACTTAAATGCCCCTCATACTAAAATGCCCCTTATACTTATATAATGAAATGTCCCATACTTAAATGCCCCTCATACAAAAAATACCCCTCATACTAAAATGCCCCTCATACTTAAATGCCCCTCATACTAAAATGCCCCTCATATTAAAATGTCCCTCATACTTAAAACCCCTCATAATATAATGCCCCTCATACTAAAATAGCCCTCATACTTAAATAACCTCATAATAAAATGCCCCTCATACTTAAATGCCCCTTATAATAAAATGCCCCTCATACTTAAATGCCCCTCATAATAAAATGCCCCTCATACTTAAATGCCACTCATAATAAAATGCCCCTCATACTTAAATGCCCCTCATACTAAAATGCCCCTCATACTTAAATAATGAAATGTCCCATACTTAAATGGGACCCCTCATACAAAAATACCCCTCATACTAAAATGCCCCTCATACTAAAATGCCCCTCATACTTAAATGCCCCTCATAATAAAATGCCCCTCATACTTAAATGCCACTCATAATAAAATGCCCCTCATACTAAAATGACCCTCATAATAAAATGACCCTCATACTTAAATGCCCCTCATACTAAAATGCCCCTCATACTTAAATAATGAAATGCCCCATACTTAAATGCCCCTCATACAAAAATACCCCTCATACTAAAATGCCCTTCATACTTAAATGCCCCTTATACTAAAATGCCCCTCATACTTAAATAATGAAATGCCCCATACTTAAATGCCCCTCATACAAAAAATACCCCTCATACTAAAATGCCCCTCATACTTAAATGCCCCTCATACTAAAATGCCCCTCATACTTAAATGCCCCTCATAATAAAATGCCCATCATACTAAAATGCCCCTCATACTAAAATGCCCCTCATACTCAAATAATGAAATGCCCCATACTTAAATGCCCCTCATACAAAAATACCTCTCATACTAAAATGCCCTTCATAATAAAATGCCCCTCATACTTAAATGCCACTCATAATAAAATGCCCCTCATACTAAAATGCCCCTCATAATAAAATGCCCATCATACTAAAATGCCCCTCATACTAAAATGCCCCTCATACTCAAATAATGAAATGCCCCATACTTAAATGCCCCTCATACAAAAATACCCCTCATACTAA
Source organism: Leuresthes tenuis (assembly GCF_036924035.1). Lineage (NCBI taxonomy): Eukaryota > Metazoa > Chordata > Actinopteri > Atheriniformes > Atherinopsidae > Leuresthes > Leuresthes tenuis. The sequence continues at coordinate 36,702,147 of NW_027325361.1, read as the reverse complement.
AATGCCCCTCATAATAAAATGCCCCTCATACTTAAATGCCACTCATAATAAAATGCCCCTCATACTAAAATGACCCTCATAATAAAATGACCCTCATACTAAAATGCCCCTCATACTTAAATAATGAAATGCCCAATACTTAAATGCCACTCATAATAAAATGCCCCTCATAATAAAATGCCCCTCATACTTAAATGCCCCTCATACTAAAATGCCCCTCATACTTAAATGCCCCTCATAATAAAATGCCCATCATACTAAAATGCCCCTCATACTAAAATGCCCCTCATACTTAAATGCCATTCATAATAAAATGCCCCTCATATTAAATGCCCCTCATACTAAAATAGCCCTCATACTTAAATGCCCCTCATAATAAAATGCCCCTCATACTTAAATGCCCCTTATAATAAAATGCCCCTCATACTAAAATGACCCTCATAATAAAATGACCCTCATACTTAAATGCCCCTCATACTAAAATGCCCCTCATACTTAAATAATGAAATGCCCCATACTTAAACGCCCCTCATACAAAAATACCCCTCATACTAAAATGCCCTTCTTACTTAAATGCCCCTCATACTAAAATGCCCCTAATACTTAAATGCCCCTCATACTTAAATGCCCCTCATACTAAAATGCCCCTGATACTTAAATGCCCCTTATACTTAAATGCCTCTTATAATAAAATGCCCCTCATACTTAAATGCCACTCATAATAAAATGCCCCTCATACTTAAATACCCCTCATACTACAATGCCCCTGATACTTAAATGCCCCTCATACTTAAATGCCCCTCATAATAAAATGCCCCTCATACTTAAATGCCCCTCATACTAAAATGCCCCTCATACTTAAATAATGAAATGCCCCATACTTAAATGCCCCTCATACAAAAAATACCCCTCATACTAAAATGCCCCTCATACTTAAATGCCCCTCATACTAAAATGCCCCTCATACTTAAATGCCCCTCATAATAAAATGCCCATCATACTAAAATGCCCCTCATACTCAAATAATGAAATGCCCCATACTTAAATGCCCCTCATACAAAAATACCCCTCATACTAAAATGCCCCTTATAATAAAATGCCCCTCATACTTAAATGCCCCTCATACTAAAATGCCCCTTATACTTATATAATGAAATGTCCCATACTTAAATGCCCCTCATACAAAAAATACCCCTCATACTAAAATGCCCCTCATACTTAAATGCCCCTCATACTAAAATGCCCCTCATATTAAAATGTCCCTCATACTTAAAACCCCTCATAATATAATGCCCCTCATACTAAAATAGCCCTCATACTTAAATAACCTCATAATAAAATGCCCCTCATACTTAAATGCCCCTTATAATAAAATGCCCCTCATACTTAAATGCCCCTCATAATAAAATGCCCCTCATACTTAAATGCCACTCATAATAAAATGCCCCTCATACTTAAATGCCCCTCATACTAAAATGCCCCTCATACTTAAATAATGAAATGTCCCATACTTAAATGGGACCCCTCATACAAAAATACCCCTCATACTAAAATGCCCCTCATACTAAAATGCCCCTCATACTTAAATGCCCCTCATAATAAAATGCCCCTCATACTTAAATGCCACTCATAATAAAATGCCCCTCATACTAAAATGACCCTCATAATAAAATGACCCTCATACTTAAATGCCCCTCATACTAAAATGCCCCTCATACTTAAATAATGAAATGCCCCATACTTAAATGCCCCTCATACAAAAATACCCCTCATACTAAAATGCCCTTCATACTTAAATGCCCCTTATACTAAAATGCCCCTCATACTAAAATGCCCCTCATACTTAAATAATGAAATGCCCCATACTTAAATGCCCCTCATACAAAAAATACCCCTCATACTAAAATGCCCCTCATACTTAAATGCCCCTCATACTAAAATGCCCCTCATACTAAAATGACCCTCATAATAAAATGACCCTCATACTAAAATGCCCCTCATACTTAAATAATGAAATGCCCAATACTTAAATGCCACTCATAATAAAATGCCCCTCATACAAAAATACCCCTCATACTAAAATGCCCCTCATACTTAAATGCCCCTCATACTAAAATGCCCCTCATATTAAAATGTCCCTCATACTTAAAACCCCTCATAATATAATGCCCCTCATACTAAAATAGCCCTCATACTTAAATGCCCCTTATAATAAAATGCCCCTCATACTTAAATGCCCCTCATACTAAAATGCCCCTCATACTTAAATAATGAAATGTCCCATACTTAAATGGGACCCCTCATACAAAAATACCCCTCATACTAAAATGCCCCTCATACTTAAATGCCCCTCATAATATTATGCCCCTCATACTTAAATGCCCCTCATAATATTATGCCCCTCATACTTAAATGCCACTCATAATAAAATGCCCCTCATACTAAAATGACCCTCATAATAAAATGACCCTCATACTTAAATGCCCCTCATACTAAAATGCCCCTCATACTTAAATAATGAAATGCCCCATACTTAAATGCCCCTCATACAAAAATACCCCTCATACTAAAATGCCCTTCATACTTAAATGCCCCTTATACTAAAATGCCCCTCATACTAAAATGCCCCTCATACTTAAATAATGAAATGCCCCATACTTAAATGCCCCTCATACAAAAAATACCCCTCATACTAAAATGCCCCTCATACTTAAATGCCCCTCATACTAAAATGCCCCTCATACTTAAATGCCCCTCATAATAAAATGCCCATCATACTAAAATGCCCCTCATACTCAAATAATGAAATGCCCCATACTTAAATGCCCCTCATACAAAAATACCCCTCATACTAAAATGCCCCTTATAATAAAATGCCCCTCATACTTAAATGCCCCTCATACTAAAATGCCCCTTATACTTATATAATGAAATGTCCCATACTTAAATGCCCCTCATACAAAAATACCCCTCATACTAAAATGCCCCTCATACTTAAATGCCCCTCATAATAAAATGCCCCTCATACTTAAATGCCACTCATAATAAAATGCCCCTCATACTTAAATGCCCCTCATACTAAAATGCCCCTCATACTTAAATAATGAAATGTCCCATACTTAAATGGGACCCCTCATACAAAAATACCCCTCATACTAAAATGCCCCTCATACTAAAATGCCCCTTATAATAAAATGCCCCTCATACTTAAATGCCCCTCATACTAAAATGCCCCTTATACTTATATAATGAAATGTCCCATACTTAAATGCCCCTCATACAAAAATACCCCTCATACTAAAATGCCCCTCATACTTAAATGCCCCTCATACTAAAATGCCCCTCATATTAAAATGTCCCTCATACTTAAAACCCCTCATAATATAATGCCCCTCATACTAAAATAGCCCTCATACTTAAATGCCCCTTATAATAAAATGCCCCTCATACTTAAATGCCCCTCATACTAAAATGCCCCTCATACTTAAATAATGAAATGTCCCATACTTAAATGGGACCCCTCATACAAAAATACCCCTCATACTAAAATGCCCCTCATACTTAAATGCCCCTCATAATATTATGCCCCTCATACTTAAATGCCCCTCATAATATTATGCCCCTCATACTTAAATGCCACTCATAATAAAATGCCCCTCATACTAAAATGACCCTCATAATAAAATGACCCTCATACTTAAATGCCCCTCATACTAAAATGCCCCTCATACTTAAATAATGAAATGCCCCATACTTAAATGCCCCTCATACAAAAATACCCCTCATACTAAAATGCCCTTCATACTTAAATGCCCCTTATACTAAAATGCCCCTCATACTTAAATAATGAAATGCCCCATACTTAAATGCCCCTCATACAAAAAATACCCCTCATACTAAAATGCCCCTCATACTTAAATGCCCCTCATACTAAAATGCCCCTCATACTTAAATGCCCCTCATAATAAAATGCCCATCATACTAAAATGCCCCTCATACTGAAATAATGAAATGCCCCATACTTAAATGCCCCTCATACAAAAATACCCCTCATACTAAAATGCCCCTTATAATAAAATGCCCCTCATACTTAAATGCCCCTCATACTAAAATGCCCCTTATACTTATATAATGAAATGTCCCATACTTAAATGCCCCTCATACAAAAAATACCCCTCATACTAAAATGCCCCTCATACTTAAATGCCCCTCATACTAAAATGCCCCTCATATTAAAATGTCCCTCATACTTAAAACCCCTCATAATATAATGCCCCTCATACTAATATAGCCCTCATACTTAAATAACCTCATAATAAAATGCCCCTCATACTTAAATGCCCCTTATAATAAAATGCCCCTCATACTTAAATGCCCCTCATAATAAAATGCCCCTCATACTTAAATGCCACTCATAATAAAATGCCCCTCATACTTAAATGCCCCTCATACTAAAATGCCCCTCATACTTAAATAATGAAATGTCCCATACTTAAATGGGACCCCTCATACAAAAATACCCCTCATACTAAAATGCCCCTCATACTAAAATGCCCCTCATACTTAAATGCCCCTCATAATAAAATGCCCCTCATACTTAAATGCCACTCATAATAAAATGCCCCTCATACTTAAATGCCCCTTATAATAAAATGCCCCTCATACTTAAATGCCCCTCATACTAAAATGCCCCTCATACTTAAATAATGAAATGTCCCATACTTAAATGGGACCCCTCATACAAAAATACCCCTCATACTAAAATGCCCCTCATACTTAAATGCCCCTCATAATATTATGCCCCTCATACTTAAATGCCCCTCATAATATTATGCCCCTCATACTTAAATGCCACTCATAATAAAATGCCCCTCATACTAAAATGACCCTCATAATAAAATGACCCTCATACTTAAATGCCCCTCATACTAAAATGCCCCTCATACTTAAATAATGAAATGCCCCATACTTAAATGCCCCTCATACAAAAATACCCCTCATACTAAAATGCCCTTCATACTTAAATGCCCCTTATACTAAAATGCCCCTCATACTTAAATAATGAAATGCCCCATACTTAAATGCCCCTCATACAAAAAATACCCCTCATACTAAAATGCCCCTCATACTTAAATGCCCCTCATACTAAAATGCCCCTCATACTTAAATGCCCCTCATAATAAAATGCCCATCATACTAAAATGCCCCTCATACTCAAATAATGAAATGCCCCATACTTAAATGCCCCTCATACAAAAATACCCCTCATACTAAAATGCCCCTTATAATAAAATGCCCCTCATACTTAAATGCCCCTCATACTAAAATGCCCCTTATACTTATATAATGAAATGTCCCATACTTAAATGCCCCTCATACAAAAAATACCCCTCATACTAAAATGCCCCTCATACTTAAATGCCCCTCATACTAAAATGCCCCTCATATTAAAATGTCCCTCATACTTAAAACCCCTCATAATATAATGCCCCTCATACTAATATAGCCCTCATACTTAAATAACCTCATAATAAAATGCCCCTCATACTTAAATGCCCCTTATAATAAAATGCCCCTCATACTTAAATGCCCCTCATAATAAAATGCCCCTCATACTTAAATGCCACTCATAATAAAATGCCCCTCATACTTAAATGCCCCTCATACTAAAATGCCCCTCATACTTAAATAATGAAATGTCCCATACTTAAATGGGACCCCTCATACAAAAATACCCCTCATACTAAAATGCCCCTCATACTAAAATGCCCCTCATACTTAAATGCCCCTCATAATAAAATGCCCCTCATACTTAAATGCCACTCATAATAAAATGCCCCTCATACTAAAATGACCCTCATAATAAAATGACCCTCATACTTAAATGCCCCTCATACTAAAATGCCCCTCATACTTAAATAATGAAATGCCCCATACTTAAATGCCCCTCATACAAAAATACCCCTCATACTAAAATGCCCCTCATACTAAAATGACCCTCATAATAAAATGACCCTCATACTAAAATGCCCCTCATACTTAAATAATGAAATGCCCAATACTTAAATGCCACTCATAATAAAATGCCCCTCATACAAAAATACCCCTCATACTAAAATGCCCCTCATACTTAAATGCCCCTCATACTAAAATGCCCCTCATATTAAAATGTCCCTCATACTTAAAACCCCTCATAATATAATGCCCCTCATACTAAAATAGCCCTCATACTTAAATGCCCCTTATAATAAAATGCCCCTCATACTTAAATGCCCCTCATACTAAAATGCCCCTCATACTTAAATAATGAAATGTCCCATACTTAAATGGGACCCCTCATACAAAAATACCCCTCATACTAAAATGCCCCTCATACTTAAATGCCCCTCATAATATTATGCCCCTCATACTTAAATGCCCCTCATAATATTATGCCCCTCATACTTAAATGCCACTCATAATAAAATGCCCCTCATACTAAAATGACCCTCATAATAAAATGACCCTCATACTTAAATGCCCCTCATACTAAAATGCCCCTCATACTTAAATAATGAAATGCCCCATACTTAAATGCCCCTCATACAAAAATACCCCTCATACTAAAATGCCCTTCATACTTAAATGCCCCTTATACTAAAATGCCCCTCATACTAAAATGCCCCTCATACTTAAATAATGAAATGCCCCATACTTAAATGCCCCTCATACAAAAAATACCCCTCATACTAAAATGCCCCTCATACTTAAATGCCCCTCATACTAAAATGCCCCTCATACTTAAATGCCCCTCATAATAAAATGCCCATCATACTAAAATGCCCCTCATACTCAAATAATGAAATGCCCCATACTTAAATGCCCCTCATACAAAAATACCCCTCATACTAAAATGCCCCTTATAATAAAATGCCCCTCATACTTAAATGCCCCTCATACTAAAATGCCCCTTATACTTATATAATGAAATGTCCCATACTTAAATGCCCCTCATACAAAAAATACCCCTCATACTAAAATGCCCCTCATACTTAAATGCCCCTCATACTAAAATGCCCCTCATATTAAAATGTCCCTCATACTTAAAACCCCTCATAATATAATGCCCCTCATACTAATATAGCCCTCATACTTAAATAACCTCATAATAAAATGCCCCTCATACTTAAATGCCCCTTATAATAAAATGCCCCTCATACTTAAATGCCCCTCATAATAAAATGCCCCTCATACTTAAATGCCACTCATAATAAAATGCCCCTCATACTTAAATGCCCCTCATACTAAAATGCCCCTCATACTTAAATGCCCCTCATACTAAAATGCCCCTCATACTTAAATAATGAAATGCCCCATACTTAAATGCCCCTCATACAAAAATACCCCTCATACTAAAATGCCCTTCATACTTAAATGCCCCTTATACTAAAATGCCCCTCATACTAAAATGCCCCTCATACTAAAATGACCCTCATAATAAAATGACCCTCATACTTAAATGCCCCTCATACTAAAATGCCCCTCATACTTAAATAATGAAATGCCCCATACTTAAATGCCCCTCATACAAAAATACCCCTCATACTAAAATGCCCTTCATACTTAAATGCCCCTTATACTAAAATGCCCCTCATACTAAAATGCCCCTCATACTTAAATAATGAAATGCCCCATACTTAAATGCCCCTCATACAAAAAATACCCCTCATACTAAAATGCCCCTCATACTTAAATGCCCCTCATACTAAAATGCCCCTCATACTAAAATGACCCTCATAATAAAATGACCCTCATACTAAAATGCCCCTCATACTTAAATAATGAAATGCCCAATACTTAAATGCCACTCATAATAAAATGCCCCTCATACAAAAATACCCCTCATACTAAAATGCCCCTCATACTTAAATGCCCCTCATACTAAAATGCCCCTCATATTAAAATGTCCCTCATACTTAAAACCCCTCATAATATAATGCCCCTCATACTAAAATAGCCCTCATACTTAAATGCCCCTTATAATAAAATGCCCCTCATACTTAAATGCCCCTCATACTAAAATGCCCCTCATACTTAAATAATGAAATGTCCCATACTTAAATGGGACCCCTCATACAAAAATACCCCTCATACTAAAATGCCCCTCATACTTAAATGCCCCTCATAATATTATGCCCCTCATACTTAAATGCCCCTCATAATATTATGCCCCTCATACTTAAATGCCACTCATAATAAAATGCCCCTCATACTAAAATGACCCTCATAATAAAATGACCCTCATACTTAAATGCCCCTCATACTAAAATGCCCCTCATACTTAAATAATGAAATGCCCCATACTTAAATGCCCCTCATACAAAAATACCCCTCATACTAAAATGCCCTTCATACTTAAATGCCCCTTATACTAAAATGCCCCTCATACTAAAATGCCCCTCATACTTAAATAATGAAATGCCCCATACTTAAATGCCCCTCATACAAAAAATACCCCTCATACTAAAATGCCCCTCATACTTAAATGCCCCTCATACTAAAATGCCCCTCATACTTAAATGCCCCTCATAATAAAATGCCCATCATACTAAAATGCCCCTCATACTCAAATAATGAAATGCCCCATACTTAAATGCCCCTCATACAAAAATACCCCTCATACTAAAATGCCCCTTATAATAAAATGCCCCTCATACTTAAATGCCCCTCATACTAAAATGCCCCTTATACTTATATAATGAAATGTCCCATACTTAAATGCCCCTCATACAAAAATACCCCTCATACTAAAATGCCCCTCATACTTAAATGCCCCTCATAATAAAATGCCCCTCATACTTAAATGCCACTCATAATAAAATGCCCCTCATACTTAAATGCCCCTCATACTAAAATGCCCCTCATACTTAAATAATGAAATGTCCCATACTTAAATGGGACCCCTCATACAAAAATACCCCTCATACTAAAATGCCCCTCATACTAAAATGCCCCTTATAATAAAATGCCCCTCATACTTAAATGCCCCTCATACTAAAATGCCCCTTATACTTATATAATGAAATGTCCCATACTTAAATGCCCCTCATACAAAAATACCCCTCATACTAAAATGCCCCTCATACTTAAATGCCCCTCATACTAAAATGCCCCTCATATTAAAATGTCCCTCATACTTAAAACCCCTCATAATATAATGCCCCTCATACTAAAATAGCCCTCATACTTAAATGCCCCTTATAATAAAATGCCCCTCATACTTAAATGCCCCTCATACTAAAATGCCCCTCATACTTAAATAATGAAATGTCCCATACTTAAATGGGACCCCTCATACAAAAATACCCCTCATACTAAAATGCCCCTCATACTTAAATGCCCCTCATAATATTATGCCCCTCATACTTAAATGCCCCTCATAATATTATGCCCCTCATACTTAAATGCCACTCATAATAAAATGCCCCTCATACTAAAATGACCCTCATAATAAAATGACCCTCATACTTAAATGCCCCTCATACTAAAATGCCCCTCATACTTAAATAATGAAATGCCCCATACTTAAATGCCCCTCATACAAAAATACCCCTCATACTAAAATGCCCTTCATACTTAAATGCCCCTTATACTAAAATGCCCCTCATACTTAAATAATGAAATGCCCCATACTTAAATGCCCCTCATACAAAAAATACCCCTCATACTAAAATGCCCCTCATACTTAAATGCCCCTCATACTAAAATGCCCCTCATACTTAAATGCCCCTCATAATAAAATGCCCATCATACTAAAATGCCCCTCATACTCAAATAATGAAATGCCCCATACTTAAATGCCCCTCATACAAAAATACCCCTCATACTAAAATGCCCCTTATAATAAAATGCCCCTCATACTTAAATGCCCCTCATACTAAAATGCCCCTTATACTTATATAATGAAATGTCCCATACTTAAATGCCCCTCATACAAAAAATACCCCTCATACTAAAATGCCCCTCATACTTAAATGCCCCTCATACTAAAATGCCCCTCATATTAAAATGTCCCTCATACTTAAAACCCCTCATAATATAATGCCCCTCATACTAATATAGCCCTCATACTTAAATAACCTCATAATAAAATGCCCCTCATACTTAAATGCCCCTTATAATAAAATGCCCCTCATACTTAAATGCCCCTCATAATAAAATGCCCCTCATACTTAAATGCCACTCATAATAAAATGCCCCTCATACTTAAATGCCCCTCATACTAAAATGCCCCTCATACTTAAATAATGAAATGTCCCATACTTAAATGGGACCCCTCATACAAAAATACCCCTCATACTAAAATGCCCCTCATACTAAAATGCCCCTCATACTTAAATGCCCCTCATAATAAAATGCCCCTCATACTTAAATGCCACTCATAATAAAATGCCCCTCATACTTAAATGCCCCTTATAATAAAATGCCCCTCATACTTAAATGCCCCTCATACTAAAATGCCCCTCATACTTAAATAATGAAATGTCCCATACTTAAATGGGACCCCTCATACAAAAATACCCCTCATACTAAAATGCCCCTCATACTTAAATGCCCCTCATAATATTATGCCCCTCATACTTAAATGCCCCTCATAATATTATGCCCCTCATACTTAAATGCCACTCATAATAAAATGCCCCTCATACTAAAATGACCCTCATAATAAAATGACCCTCATACTTAAATGCCCCTCATACTAAAATGCCCCTCATACTTAAATAATGAAATGCCCCATACTTAAATGCCCCTCATACAAAAATACCCCTCATACTAAAATGCCCTTCATACTTAAATGCCCCTTATACTAAAATGCCCCTCATACTTAAATAATGAAATGCCCCATACTTAAATGCCCCTCATACAAAAAATACCCCTCATACTAAAATGCCCCTCATACTTAAATGCCCCTCATACTAAAATGCCCCTCATACTTAAATGCCCCTCATAATAAAATGCCCATCATACTAAAATGCCCCTCATACTCAAATAATGAAATGCCCCATACTTAAATGCCCCTCATACAAAAATACCCCTCATACTAAAATGCCCCTTATAATAAAATGCCCCTCATACTTAAATGCCCCTCATACTAAAATGCCCCTTATACTTATATAATGAAATGTCCCATACTTAAATGCCCCTCATACAAAAAATACCCCTCATACTAAAATGCCCCTCATACTTAAATGCCCCTCATACTAAAATGCCCCTCATATTAAAATGTCCCTCATACTTAAAACCCCTCATAATATAATGCCCCTCATACTAATATAGCCCTCATACTTAAATAACCTCATAATAAAATGCCCCTCATACTTAAATGCCCCTTATAATAAAATGCCCCTCATACTTAAATGCCCCTCATAATAAAATGCCCCTCATACTTAAATGCCACTCATAATAAAATGCCCCTCATACTTAAATGCCCCTCATACTAAAATGCCCCTCATACTTAAATAATGAAATGTCCCATACTTAAATGGGACCCCTCATACAAAAATACCCCTCATACTAAAATGCCCCTCATACTAAAATGCCCCTCATACTTAAATGCCCCTCATAATAAAATGCCCCTCATACTTAAATGCCACTCATAATAAAATGCCCCTCATACTAAAATGACCCTCATAATAAAATGACCCTCATACTTAAATGCCCCTCATACTAAAATGCCCCTCATACTTAAATAATGAAATGCCCCATACTTAAATGCCCCTCATACAAAAATACCCCTCATACTAAAATGCCCCTCATACTAAAATGACCCTCATAATAAAATGACCCTCATACTAAAATGCCCCTCATACTTAAATAATGAAATGCCCAATACTTAAATGCCACTCATAATAAAATGCCCCTCATACAAAAATACCCCTCATACTAAAATGCCCCTCATACTTAAATGCCCCTCATACTAAAATGCCCCTCATATTAAAATGTCCCTCATACTTAAAACCCCTCATAATATAATGCCCCTCATACTAAAATAGCCCTCATACTTAAATGCCCCTTATAATAAAATGCCCCTCATACTTAAATGCCCCTCATACTAAAATGCCCCTCATACTTAAATAATGAAATGTCCCATACTTAAATGGGACCCCTCATACAAAAATACCCCTCATACTAAAATGCCCCTCATACTTAAATGCCCCTCATAATATTATGCCCCTCATACTTAAATGCCCCTCATAATATTATGCCCCTCATACTTAAATGCCACTCATAATAAAATGCCCCTCATACTAAAATGACCCTCATAATAAAATGACCCTCATACTTAAATGCCCCTCATACTAAAATGCCCCTCATACTTAAATAATGAAATGCCCCATACTTAAATGCCCCTCATACAAAAATACCCCTCATACTAAAATGCCCTTCATACTTAAATGCCCCTTATACTAAAATGCCCCTCATACTAAAATGCCCCTCATACTTAAATAATGAAATGCCCCATACTTAAATGCCCCTCATACAAAAAATACCCCTCATACTAAAATGCCCCTCATACTTAAATGCCCCTCATACTAAAATGCCCCTCATACTTAAATGCCCCTCATAATAAAATGCCCATCATACTAAAATGCCCCTCATACTCAAATAATGAAATGCCCCATACTTAAATGCCCCTCATACAAAAATACCCCTCATACTAAAATGCCCCTTATAATAAAATGCCCCTCATACTTAAATGCCCCTCATACTAAAATGCCCCTTATACTTATATAATGAAATGTCCCATACTTAAATGCCCCTCATACAAAAAATACCCCTCATACTAAAATGCCCCTCATACTTAAATGCCCCTCATACTAAAATGCCCCTCATATTAAAATGTCCCTCATACTTAAAACCCCTCATAATATAATGCCCCTCATACTAATATAGCCCTCATACTTAAATAACCTCATAATAAAATGCCCCTCATACTTAAATGCCCCTTATAATAAAATGCCCCTCATACTTAAATGCCCCTCATAATAAAATGCCCCTCATACTTAAATGCCACTCATAATAAAATGCCCCTCATACTTAAATGCCCCTCATACTAAAATGCCCCTCATACTTAAATAATGAAATGTCCCATACTTAAATGGGACCCCTCATACAAAAATACCCCTCATACTAAAATGCCCCTCATACTAAAATGCCCCTCATACTTAAATGCCCCTCATAATAAAATGCCCCTCATACTTAAATGCCACTCATAATAAAATGCCCCTCATACTAAAATGACCCTCATAATAAAATGACCCTCATACTTAAATGCCCCTCATACTAAAATGCCCCTCATACTTAAATAATGAAATGCCCCATACTTAAATGCCCCTCATACAAAAATACCCCTCATACTAAAATGCCCCTCATACTAAAATGACCCTCATAATAAAATGACCCTCATACTAAAATGCCCCTCATACTTAAATAATGAAATGCCCAATACTTAAATGCCACTCATAATAAAATGCCCCTCATAATAAAATGCCCCTCATACTTAAATGCCCCTCATACTAAAATGCCCCTCATACTTAAATGCCCCTCATAATAAAATGCCCATCATACTAAAATACCCCTCATACTAAAATGCCCTTCATACTTAAATGCCCCTTATACTAAAATGCCCCTCATACTAAAATGCCCCTCATACTTAAATAATGAAATGCCCCATACTTAAATGCCCCTCATACAAAAAATACCCCTCATACTAAAATGCCCCTCATACTTAAATGCCCCTCATACTAAAATGCCCCTCATACTTAAATGCCCCTCATAATAAAATGCCCATCATACTAAAATGCCCCTCATACTAAAATGCCCCTCATACTCAAATAATGAAATGCCCCATACTTAAATGCCCCCCATACAAAAATACCTCTCATACTAAAATGCCCTTCATAATAAAATGCCCCTCATACTTAAATGCCACTCATAATAAAATGCCCCTAATACTAAAATGCCCCTCATAATAAAATGCCCATCATACTAAAATGCCCCTCATACTCAAATAATGAAATGCCCCATACTTAAATGCCCCTCATACAAAAATACCCCTCATACTAAAATGCCCCTCATAATAAAATGCCCCTCATACTTAAATGCCACTCATAATAAAATGCCCCTCATACTAAAATGACCCTCATAATAAAATGACCCTCATACTAAAATGCCCCTCATACTTAAATAATGAAATGCCCAATACTTAAATGCCACTCATAATAAAATGCCCCTCATAATAAAATGCCCCTCATACTTAAATGCCCCTCATACTAAAATGCCCCTCATACTTAAATGCCCCTCATAATAAAATGCCCATCATACTAAAATGCCCCTCATACTAAAATGCCCCTCATACTTAAATGCCATTCATAATAAAATGCCCCTCATATTAAATGCCCCTCATACTAAAATAGCCCTCATACTTAAATGCCCCTCATAATAAAATGCCCCTCATACTTAAATGCCCCTTATAATAAAATGCCCCTCATACTAAAATGACCCTCATAATAAAATGACCCTCATACTTAAATGCCCCTCATACTAAAATGCCCCTCATACTTAAATAATGAAATGCCCCGTACTTAAATGCCCCTCATACAAAAAATACCCCTCATACTAAAATGCCCCTCATACTTAAATGCCCCTCATACTAAAATGCCCCTCATACTTAAATGCCCCTCATAATAAAATGCCCATCATACTAAAATGCCCCTCATACTCAAATAATGAAATGCCCCATACTTAAATGCCCCTCATACAAAAATACCCCTCATACTAAAATGCCCCTTATAATAAAATGCCCCTCATACTTAAATGCCCCTCATACTAAAATGCCCCTTATACTTATATAATGAAATGTCCCATACTTAAATGCCCCTCATACAAAAAATACCCCTCATACTAAAATGCCCCTCATACTTAAATGCCCCTCATACTAAAATGCCCCTCATATTAAAATGTCCCTCATACTTAAAACCCCTCATAATATAATGCCCCTCATACTAAAATAGCCCTCATACTTAAATAACCTCATAATAAAATGCCCCTCATACTTAAATGCCCCTTATAATAAAATGCCCCTCATACTTAAATGCCCCTCATAATAAAATGCCCCTCATACTTAAATGCCACTCATAATAAAATGCCCCTCATACTTAAATGCCCCTCATACTAAAATGCCCCTCATACTTAAATAATGAAATGTCCCATACTTAAATGGGACCCCTCATACAAAAATACCCCTCATACTAAAATGCCCCTCATACTAAAATGCCCCTCATACTTAAATGCCCCTCATAATAAAATGCCCCTCATACTTAAATGCCACTCATAATAAAATGCCCCTCATACTAAAATGACCCTCATAATAAAATGACCCTCATACTTAAATGCCCCTCATACTAAAATGCCCCTCATACTTAAATAATGAAATGCCCCATACTTAAATGCCCCTCATACAAAAATACCCCTCATACTAAAATGCCCTTCATACTTAAATGCCCCTTATACTAAAATGCCCCTCATACTAAAATGCCCCTCATACTTAAATAATGAAATGCCCCATACTTAAATGCCCCTCATACAAAAAATACCCCTCATACTAAAATGCCCCTCATACTTAAATGCCCCTCATACTAAAATGCCCCTCATACTTAAATGCCCCTCATAATAAAATGCCCATCATACTAAAATGCCCCTCATACTAAAATGCCCCTCATACTCAAATAATGAAATGCCCCATACTTAAATGCCCCTCATACAAAAATACCTCTCATACTAAAATGCCCTTCATAATAAAATGCCCCTCATACTTAAATGCCACTCATAATAAAATGCCCCTCATACTAAAATGCCCCTCATAATAAAATGCCCATCATACTAAAATGCCCCTGATACTAAAATGCCCCTCATACTCAAATAATGAAATGCCCCATACTTAAATGCCCCTCATACAAAAATACCCCTCATACTAAAATGCCCCTCATAATAAAATGCCCCTCATACTTAAATGCCACTCATAATAAAATGCCCCTCATACTAAAATGACCCTCATAATAAAATGACCCTCATACTAAAATGCCCCTCATACTTAAATAATGAAATGCCCAATACTTAAATGCCACTCATAATAAAATGCCCCTCATAATAAAATGCCCCTCATACTTAAATGCCCCTCATACTAAAATGCCCCTCATACTTAAATGCCCCTCATAATAAAATGCCCATCATACTAAAATGCCCCTCATACTAAAATGCCCCTCATACTTAAATGCCATTCATAATAAAATGCCCCTCATATTAAATGCCCCTCATACTAAAATAGCCCTCATACTTAAATGCCCCTCATAATAAAATGCCCCTCATACTTAAATGCCCCTTATAATAAAATGCCCCTCATACTAAAATGACCCTCATAATAAAATGACCCTCATACTTAAATGCCCCTCATACTAAAATGCCCCTCATACTTAAATAATGAAATGCCCCATACTTAAACGCCCCTCATACAAAAATACCCCTCATACTAAAATGCCCTTCTTACTTAAATGCCCCTCATACTAAAATGCCCCTAATACTTAAATGCCCCTCATACTTAAATGCCCCTCATACTAAAATGCCCCTGATACTTAAATGCCCCTTATACTTAAATGCCTCTTATAATAAAATGCCCCTCATACTTAAATGCCACTCATAATAAAATGCCCCTCATACTTAAATACCCCACATACTACAATGCCCCTGATACTTAAATGCCCCTCATACTTAAATGCCCCTCATAATAAAATGCCCCTCATACTTAAATGCCCCTCATACTAAAATGCCCCTCATACTTAAATAATGAAATGCCCCATACTTAAATGCCCCTCATACAAAAAATACCCCTCATACTAAAATGCCCCTCATACTTAAATGCCCCTCATACTAAAATGCCCCTCATACTTAAATGCCCCTCATAATAAAATGCCCATCATACTAAAATGCCCCTCATACTCAAATAATGAAATGCCCCATACTTAAATGCCCCTCATACAAAAATACCCCTCATACTAAAATGCCCCTTATAATAAAATGCCCCTCATACTTAAATGCCCCTCATACTAAAATGCCCCTTATACTTATATAATGAAATGTCCCATACTTAAATGCCCCTCATACAAAAAAT
The DNA here is from genome assembly GCF_036924035.1 of Leuresthes tenuis. Lineage (NCBI taxonomy): Eukaryota > Metazoa > Chordata > Actinopteri > Atheriniformes > Atherinopsidae > Leuresthes > Leuresthes tenuis. The sequence continues at coordinate 36,684,941 of NW_027325361.1, read as the reverse complement.
ACCCCTCATACTAAAATGCCCCTCATACTTAAATGCCCCTCATACTAAAATGACCCTCATAATAAAATGACCCTCATACTAAAATGCCCCTCATACTTAAATAATGAAATGCCCAATACTTAAATGCCACTCATAATAAAATGCCCCTCATAATAAAATGCCCCTCATACTTAAATGCCCCTCATACTAAAATGCCCCTCATACTTAAATGCCCCTCATAATAAAATGCCCATCATACTAAAATACCCCTCATACTAAAATGCCCTTCATACTTAAATGCCCCTTATACTAAAATGCCCCTCATACTAAAATGCCCCTCATACTTAAATAATGAAATGCCCCATACTTAAATGCCCCTCATACAAAAAATACCCCTCATACTAAAATGCCCCTCATACTTAAATGCCCCTCATACTAAAATGCCCCTCATACTTAAATGCCCCTCATAATAAAATGCCCATCATACTAAAATGCCCCTCATACTAAAATGCCCCTCATACTCAAATAATGAAATGCCCCATACTTAAATGCCCCCCATACAAAAATACCTCTCATACTAAAATGCCCTTCATAATAAAATGCCCCTCATACTTAAATGCCACTCATAATAAAATGCCCCTAATACTAAAATGCCCCTCATAATAAAATGCCCATCATACTAAAATGCCCCTCATACTCAAATAATGAAATGCCCCATACTTAAATGCCCCTCATACAAAAATACCCCTCATACTAAAATGCCCCTCATAATAAAATGCCCCTCATACTTAAATGCCACTCATAATAAAATGCCCCTCATACTAAAATGACCCTCATAATAAAATGACCCTCATACTAAAATGCCCCTCATACTTAAATAATGAAATGCCCAATACTTAAATGCCACTCATAATAAAATGCCCCTCATAATAAAATGCCCCTCATACTTAAATGCCCCTCATACTAAAATGCCCCTCATACTTAAATGCCCCTCATAATAAAATGCCCATCATACTAAAATGCCCCTCATACTAAAATGCCCCTCATACTTAAATGCCATTCATAATAAAATGCCCCTCATATTAAATGCCCCTCATACTAAAATAGCCCTCATACTTAAATGCCCCTCATAATAAAATGCCCCTCATACTTAAATGCCCCTTATAATAAAATGCCCCTCATACTAAAATGACCCTCATAATAAAATGACCCTCATACTTAAATGCCCCTCATACTAAAATGCCCCTCATACTTAAATAATGAAATGCCCCGTACTTAAATGCCCCTCATACAAAAAATACCCCTCATACTAAAATGCCCCTCATACTTAAATGCCCCTCATACTAAAATGCCCCTCATACTTAAATGCCCCTCATAATAAAATGCCCATCATACTAAAATGCCCCTCATACTCAAATAATGAAATGCCCCATACTTAAATGCCCCTCATACAAAAATACCCCTCATACTAAAATGCCCCTTATAATAAAATGCCCCTCATACTTAAATGCCCCTCATACTAAAATGCCCCTTATACTTATATAATGAAATGTCCCATACTTAAATGCCCCTCATACAAAAAATACCCCTCATACTAAAATGCCCCTCATACTTAAATGCCCCTCATACTAAAATGCCCCTCATATTAAAATGTCCCTCATACTTAAAACCCCTCATAATATAATGCCCCTCATACTAAAATAGCCCTCATACTTAAATAACCTCATAATAAAATGCCCCTCATACTTAAATGCCCCTTATAATAAAATGCCCCTCATACTTAAATGCCCCTCATAATAAAATGCCCCTCATACTTAAATGCCACTCATAATAAAATGCCCCTCATACTTAAATGCCCCTCATACTAAAATGCCCCTCATACTTAAATAATGAAATGTCCCATACTTAAATGGGACCCCTCATACAAAAATACCCCTCATACTAAAATGCCCCTCATACTAAAATGCCCCTCATACTTAAATGCCCCTCATAATAAAATGCCCCTCATACTTAAATGCCACTCATAATAAAATGCCCCTCATACTAAAATGACCCTCATAATAAAATGACCCTCATACTTAAATGCCCCTCATACTAAAATGCCCCTCATACTTAAATAATGAAATGCCCCATACTTAAATGCCCCTCATACAAAAATACCCCTCATACTAAAATGCCCTTCATACTTAAATGCCCCTTATACTAAAATGCCCCTCATACTAAAATGCCCCTCATACTTAAATAATGAAATGCCCCATACTTAAATGCCCCTCATACAAAAAATACCCCTCATACTAAAATGCCCCTCATACTTAAATGCCCCTCATACTAAAATGCCCCTCATACTTAAATGCCCCTCATAATAAAATGCCCATCATACTAAAATGCCCCTCATACTAAAATGCCCCTCATACTCAAATAATGAAATGCCCCATACTTAAATGCCCCTCATACAAAAATACCTCTCATACTAAAATGCCCTTCATAATAAAATGCCCCTCATACTTAAATGCCACTCATAATAAAATGCCCCTCATACTAAAATGCCCCTCATAATAAAATGCCCATCATACTAAAATGCCCCTGATACTAAAATGCCCCTCATACTCAAATAATGAAATGCCCCATACTTAAATGCCCCTCATACAAAAATACCCCTCATACTAAAATGCCCCTCATAATAAAATGCCCCTCATACTTAAATGCCACTCATAATAAAATGCCCCTCATACTAAAATGACCCTCATAATAAAATGACCCTCATACTAAAATGCCCCTCATACTTAAATAATGAAATGCCCAATACTTAAATGCCACTCATAATAAAATGCCCCTCATAATAAAATGCCCCTCATACTTAAATGCCCCTCATACTAAAATGCCCCTCATACTTAAATGCCCCTCATAATAAAATGCCCATCATACTAAAATGCCCCTCATACTAAAATGCCCCTCATACTTAAATGCCATTCATAATAAAATGCCCCTCATATTAAATGCCCCTCATACTAAAATAGCCCTCATACTTAAATGCCCCTCATAATAAAATGCCCCTCATACTTAAATGCCCCTTATAATAAAATGCCCCTCATACTAAAATGACCCTCATAATAAAATGACCCTCATACTTAAATGCCCCTCATACTAAAATGCCCCTCATACTTAAATAATGAAATGCCCCATACTTAAACGCCCCTCATACAAAAATACCCCTCATACTAAAATGCCCTTCTTACTTAAATGCCCCTCATACTAAAATGCCCCTAATACTTAAATGCCCCTCATACTTAAATGCCCCTCATACTAAAATGCCCCTGATACTTAAATGCCCCTTATACTTAAATGCCTCTTATAATAAAATGCCCCTCATACTTAAATGCCACTCATAATAAAATACCCCTCATACTTAAATACCCCACATACTACAATGCCCCTGATACTTAAATGCCCCTCATACTTAAATGCCCCTCATAATAAAATGCCCCTCATACTTAAATGCCCCTCATACTAAAATGCCCCTCATACTTAAATAATGAAATGCCCCATACTTAAATGCCCCTCATACAAAAAATACCCCTCATACTAAAATGCCCCTCATACTTAAATGCCCCTCATACTAAAATGCCCCTCATACTTAAATGCCCCTCATAATAAAATGCCCATCATACTAAAATGCCCCTCATACTCAAATAATGAAATGCCCCATACTTAAATGCCCCTCATACAAAAATACCCCTCATACTAAAATGCCCCTTATAATAAAATGCCCCTCATACTTAAATGCCCCTCATACTAAAATGCCCCTTATACTTATATAATGAAATGTCCCATACTTAAATGCCCCTCATACAAAAAATACCCCTCATACTAAAATGCCCCTCATACTTAAATGCCCCTCATACTAAAATGCCCCTCATATTAAAATGTCCCTCATACTTAAAACCCCTCATAATATAATGCCCCTCATACTAAAATAGCCCTCATACTTAAATAACCTCATAATAAAATGCCCCTCATACTTAAATGCCCCTTATAATAAAATGCCCCTCATACTTAAATGCCCCTCATAATAAAATGCCCCTCATACTTAAATGCCACTCATAATAAAATGCCCCTCATACTTAAATGCCCCTCATACTAAAATGCCCCTCATACTTAAATAATGAAATGTCCCATACTTAAATGGGACCCCTCATACAAAAATACCCCTCATACTAAAATGCCCCTCATACTAAAATGCCCCTCATACTTAAATGCCCCTCATAATAAAATGCCCCTCATACTTAAATGCCACTCATAATAAAATGCCCCTCATACTAAAATGACCCTCATAATAAAATGACCCTCATACTTAAATGCCCCTCATACTAAAATGCCCCTCATACTTAAATAATGAAATGCCCCATACTTAAATGCCCCTCATACAAAAATACCCCTCATACTAAAATGCCCTTCATACTTAAATGCCCCTTATACTAAAATGCCCCTCATACTAAAATGCCCCTCATACTTAAATAATGAAATGCCCCATACTTAAATGCCCCTCATACAAAAAATACCCCTCATACTAAAATGCCCCTCATACTTAAATGCCCCTCATACTAAAATGCCCCTCATACTAAAATGACCCTCATAATAAAATGACCCTCATACTAAAATGCCCCTCATACTTAAATAATGAAATGCCCAATACTTAAATGCCACTCATAATAAAATGCCCCTCATACAAAAATACCCCTCATACTAAAATGCCCCTCATACTTAAATGCCCCTCATACTAAAATGCCCCTCATATTAAAATGTCCCTCATACTTAAAACCCCTCATAATATAATGCCCCTCATACTAAAATAGCCCTCATACTTAAATGCCCCTTATAATAAAATGCCCCTCATACTTAAATGCCCCTCATACTAAAATGCCCCTCATACTTAAATAATGAAATGTCCCATACTTAAATGGGACCCCTCATACAAAAATACCCCTCATACTAAAATGCCCCTCATACTTAAATGCCCCTCATAATATTATGCCCCTCATACTTAAATGCCCCTCATAATATTATGCCCCTCATACTTAAATGCCACTCATAATAAAATGCCCCTCATACTAAAATGACCCTCATAATAAAATGACCCTCATACTTAAATGCCCCTCATACTAAAATGCCCCTCATACTTAAATAATGAAATGCCCCATACTTAAATGCCCCTCATACAAAAATACCCCTCATACTAAAATGCCCTTCATACTTAAATGCCCCTTATACTAAAATGCCCCTCATACTAAAATGCCCCTCATACTTAAATAATGAAATGCCCCATACTTAAATGCCCCTCATACAAAAAATACCCCTCATACTAAAATGCCCCTCATACTTAAATGCCCCTCATACTAAAATGCCCCTCATACTTAAATGCCCCTCATAATAAAATGCCCATCATACTAAAATGCCCCTCATACTCAAATAATGAAATGCCCCATACTTAAATGCCCCTCATACAAAAATACCCCTCATACTAAAATGCCCCTTATAATAAAATGCCCCTCATACTTAAATGCCCCTCATACTAAAATGCCCCTTATACTTATATAATGAAATGTCCCATACTTAAATGCCCCTCATACAAAAATACCCCTCATACTAAAATGCCCCTCATACTTAAATGCCCCTCATACTAAAATGCCCCTCATATTAAAATGTCCCTCATACTTAAAACCCCTCATAATATAATGCCCCTCATACTAATATAGCCCTCATACTTAAATAACCTCATAATAAAATGCCCCTCATACTTAAATGCCCCTTATAATAAAATGCCCCTCATACTTAAATGCCCCTCATAATAAAATGCCCCTCATACTTAAATGCCACTCATAATAAAATGCCCCTCATACTTAAATGCCCCTCATACTAAAATGCCCCTCATACTTAAATAATGAAATGTCCCATACTTAAATGGGACCCCTCATACAAAAATACCCCTCATACTAAAATGCCCCTCATACTAAAATGCCCCTCATACTTAAATGCCCCTCATAATAAAATGCCCCTCATACTTAAATGCCACTCATAATAAAATGCCCCTCATACTAAAATGACCCTCATAATAAAATGACCCTCATACTTAAATGCCCCTCATACTAAAATGCCCCTCATACTTAAATAATGAAATGCCCCATACTTAAATGCCCCTCATACAAAAATACCCCTCATACTAAAATGCCCCTCATACTAAAATGACCCTCATAATAAAATGACCCTCATACTAAAATGCCCCTCATACTTAAATAATGAAATGCCCAATACTTAAATGCCACTCATAATAAAATGCCCCTCATAATAAAATGCCCCTCATACTTAAATGCCCCTCATACTAAAATGCCCCTCATACTTAAATGCCCCTCATAATAAAATGCCCATCATACTAAAATACCCCTCATACTAAAATGCCCTTCATACTTAAATGCCCCTTATACTAAAATGCCCCTCATACTAAAATGCCCCTCATACTTAAATAATGAAATGCCCCATACTTAAATGCCCCTCATACAAAAAATACCCCTCATACTAAAATGCCCCTCATACTTAAATGCCCCTCATACTAAAATGCCCCTCATACTTAAATGCCCCTCATAATAAAATGCCCATCATACTAAAATGCCCCTCATACTAAAATGCCCCTCATACTCAAATAATGAAATGCCCCATACTTAAATGCCCCTCATACAAAAATACCTCTCATACTAAAATGCCCTTCATAATAAAATGCCCCTCATACTTAAATGCCACTCATAATAAAATGCCCCTAATACTAAAATGCCCCTCATAATAAAATGCCCATCATACTAAAATGCCCCTCATACTCAAATAATGAAATGCCCCATACTTAAATGCCCCTCATACAAAAATACCCCTCATACTAAAATGCCCCTCATAATAAAATGCCCCTCATACTTAAATGCCACTCATAATAAAATGCCCCTCATACTAAAATGACCCTCATAATAAAATGACCCTCATACTAAAATGCCCCTCATACTTAAATAATGAAATGCCCAATACTTAAATGCCACTCATAATAAAATGCCCCTCATAATAAAATGCCCCTCATACTTAAATGCCCCTCATACTAAAATGCCCCTCATACTTAAATGCCCCTCATAATAAAATGCCCATCATACTAAAATGCCCCTCATACTAAAATGCCCCTCATACTTAAATGCCATTCATAATAATATGCCCCTCATATTAAATGCCCCTCATACTAAAATAGCCCTCATACTTAAATGCCCCTCATAATAAAATGCCCCTCATACTTAAATGCCCCTTATAATAAAATGCCCCTCATACTAAAATGACCCTCATAATAAAATGACCCTCATACTTAAATGCCCCTCATACTAAAATGCCCCTCATACTTAAATAATGAAATGCCCCGTACTTAAATGCCCCTCATACAAAAAATACCCCTCATACTAAAATGCCCCTCATACTTAAATGCCCCTCATACTAAAATGCCCCTCATACTTAAATGCCCCTCATAATAAAATGCCCATCATACTAAAATGCCCCTCATACTCAAATAATGAAATGCCCCATACTTAAATGCCCCTCATACAAAAATACCCCTCATACTAAAATGCCCCTTATAATAAAATCTCCCTCATACTTAAATGCCCCTCATACTAAAATGCCCCTTATACTTATATAATGAAATGTCCCATACTTAAATGCCCCTCATACAAAAATACCCCTCATACTAAAATGCCCCTCATACTTAAATGCCCCTCATACTAAAATGCCCCTCATATTAAAATGTCCCTCATACTTAAAACCCCTCATAATATAATGCCCCTCATACTAAAATAGCCCTCATACTTAAATAACCTCATAATAAAATGCCCCTCATACTTAAATGCCCCTTATAATAAAATGCCCCTCATACTTAAATGCCCCTCATAATAAAATGCCCCTCATACTTAAATGCCACTCATAATAAAATGCCCCTCATACTTAAATGCCCCTCATACTAAAATGCCCCTCATACTTAAATAATGAAATGTCCCATACTTAAATGGGACCCCTCATACAAAAATACCCCTCATACTAAAATGCCCCTCATACTAAAATGCCCCTCATACTTAAATGCCCCTCATAATAAAATGCCCCTCATACTTAAATGCCACTCATAATAAAATGCCCCTCATACTAAAATGACCCTCATAATAAAATGACCCTCATACTTAAATGCCCCTCATACTAAAATGCCCCTCATACTTAAATAATGAAATGCCCCATACTTAAATGCCCCTCATACAAAAATACCCCTCATACTAAAATGCCCTTCATACTTAAATGCCCCTTATACTAAAATGCCCCTCATACTAAAATGCCCCTCATACTTAAATAATGAAATGCCCCATACTTAAATGCCCCTCATACAAAAAATACCCCTCATACTAAAATGCCCCTCATACTTAAATGCCCCTCATACTAAAATGCCCCTCATACTTAAATGCCCCTCATAATAAAATGCCCATCATACTAAAATGCCCCTCATACTAAAATGCCCCTCATACTCAAATAATGAAATGCCCCATACTTAAATGCCCCTCATACAAAAATACCTCTCATACTAAAATGCCCTTCATAATAAAATGCCCCTCATACTTAAATGCCACTCATAATAAAATGCCCCTCATACTAAAATGCCCCTCATAATAAAATGCCCATCATACTAAAATGCCCCTCATACTAAAATGCCCCTCATACTCAAATAATGAAATGCCCCATACTTAAATGCCCCTCATACAAAAATACCCCTCATACTAAAATGCCCCTCATAATAAAATGCCCCTCATACTTAAATGCCACTCATAATAAAATGCCCCTCATACTAAAATGACCCTCATAATAAAATGACCCTCATACTAAAATGCCCCTCATACTTAAATAATGAAATGCCCAATACTTAAATGCCACTCATAATAAAATGCCCCTCATAATAAAATGCCCCTCATACTTAAATGCCCCTCATACTAAAATGCCCCTCATACTTAAATGCCCCTCATAATAAAATGCCCATCATACTAAAATGCCCCTCATACTAAAATGCCCCTCATACTTAAATGCCATTCATAATAAAATGCCCCTCATATTAAATGCCCCTCATACTAAAATAGCCCTCATACTTAAATGCCCCTCATAATAAAATGCCCCTCATACTTAAATGCCCCTTATAATAAAATGCCCCTCATACTAAAATGACCCTCATAATAAAATGACCCTCATACTTAAATGCCCCTCATACTAAAATGCCCCTCATACTTAAATAATGAAATGCCCCATACTTAAACGCCCCTCATACAAAAATACCCCTCATACTAAAATGCCCTTCTTACTTAAATGCCCCTCATACTAAAATGCCCCTGATACTTAAATGCCCCTTATACTTAAATGCCTCTTATAATAAAATGCCCCTCATACTTAAATGCCACTCATAATAAAATGCCCCTCATACTTAAATACCCCTCATACTACAATGCCCCTGATACTTAAATGCCCCTCATACTTAAATGCCCCTCATAATAAAATGCCCCTCATACTTAAATGCCCCTCATACTAAAATGCCCCTCATACTTAAATAATGAAATGCCCCATACTTAAATGCCCCTCATACAAAAAATACCCCTCATACTAAAATGCCCCTCATACTTAAATGCCCCTCATACTAAAATGCCCCTCATACTTAAATGCCCCTCATAATAAAATGCCCATCATACTAAAATGCCCCTCATACTCAAATAATGAAATGCCCCATACTTAAATGCCCCTCATACAAAAATACCCCTCATACTAAAATGCCCCTTATAATAAAATGCCCCTCATACTAAAATGCCCCTTATACTTATATAATGAAATGTCCCATACTTAAATGCCCCTCATACTTAAATGCCCCTCATACTAAAATGCCCCTCATACTTAAATGCCCCTCATACTAAAATGCCCCTCATATTAAAATGTCCCTCATACTTAAAACCCCTCATAATATAATGCCCCTCATACTAAAATAGCCCTCATACTTAAATAACCTCATAATAAAATGCCCCTCATACTTAAATGCCCCTTATAATAAAATGCCCCTCATACTTAAATGCCCCTCATAATAAAATGCCCCTCATACTTAAATGCCACTCATAATAAAATGCCCCTCATACTTAAATGCCCCTCATAATAAAATGCCCCTCATACTTAAATGCCACTCATAATAAAATGCCCCTCATACTTAAATGCCCCTCATACTAAAATGCCCCTCATACTTAAATAATGAAATGTCCCATACTTAAATGGGACCCCTCATACAAAAATACCCCTCATACTAAAATGCCCCTCATACTAAAATGCCCCTCATACTTAAATGCCCCTCATAATAAAATGCCCCTCATACTTAAATGCCACTCATAATAAAATGCCCCTCATACTAAAATGACCCTCATAATAAAATGACCCTCATACTTAAATGCCCCTCATACTAAAATGCCCCTCATACTTAAATAATGAAATGCCCCATACTTAAATGCCCCTCATACAAAAATACCCCTCATACTAAAATGCCCTTCATACTTAAATGCCCCTTATACTAAAATGCCCCTCATACTAAAATGCCCCTCATACTTAAATAATGAAATGCCCCATACTTAAATGCCCCTCATACAAAAAATACCCCTCATACTAAAATGCCCCTCATACTTAAATGCCCCTCATACTAAAATGCCCCTCATACTTAAATGCCCCTCATAATAAAATGCCCATCATACTAAAATGCCCCTCATACTCAAATAATGAAATGCCCCATACTTAAATGCCCCTCATACAAAAATACCTCTCATACTAAAATGCCCCTCATACTTAAATGCCACTCATAATAAAATGCCCCTCATACTAAAATGCCCCTCATAATAAAATGCCCATCATACTAAAATGCCCCTCATACTAAAATGCCCCTCATACTCAAATAATGAAATGCCCCATACTTAAATGCCCCTCATACAAAAATACCCCTCATACTAAAATGCCCCTCATACTTAAATGCCACTCATAATAAAATGCCCCTCATACTAAAATGACCCTCATAATAAAATGACCCTCATACTAAAATGCCCCTCATACTTAAATAATGAAATGCCCAATACTTAAATGCCACTCATAATAAAATGCCCCTCATAATAAAATGCCCCTCATACTTAAATGCCCCTCATACTAAAATGCCCCTCATACTTAAATGCCCCTCATAATAAAATGCCCATCATACTAAAATGCCCCTCATACTAAAATGCCCCTCATACTTAAATGCCATTCATAATAAAATGCCCCTCATATTAAATGCCCCTCATACTAAAATAGCCCTCATACTTAAATGCCCCTCATAATAAAATGCCCCTCATACTTAAATGCCCCTTATAATAAAATGCCCCTCATACTAAAATACCCTCATAATAAAATGACCCTCATACTTAAATGCCCCTCATACTAAAATGCCCCTCATACTTAAATAATGAAATGCCCCATACTTAAACGCCCCTCATACAAAAATACCCCTCATACTAAAATGCCCTTCTTACTTAAATGCCCCTCATACTAAAATGCCCCTAATACTTAAATGCCCCTCATACTTAAATGCCCCTCATACTAAAATGCCCCTGATACTTAAATGCCCCTCATAATAAAATGCCCCTCATACTTAAATAACCCTCATACTAAAATGCCCTTCATACTTAAATGCCCCTAATAATAAAATGCCCCTCATAATAAAATTTCCCTCATACTTAAATGCCCCTCATACTAAAATGCCCCATACTAAAATGCCCTTCATACTTAAATGCCCCTAATAATAAAATGCCCCTCATAATAAAATTTCCCTCATACTTACATGCCCCTCATACTAAAATGCCCCTCATACTTAAATAATGAAATGCCCCATACTTAAATGCCCCTCATAAAAAAATACCCCTCATACTTAAATGCCCCTCATACTAAAATGCCCCTCATACTTAAATGCCCCTCATAATAAAATGCCCTATACTTAAATGCCCCTCATACTTAAATGCCCATCATAATAAAATGCCGCTCATACTAAAATGCCCCTCATACTTAAATGCCCCTCATACTAAAATGCCCCATATACTTAAATGCCCCTCATAATAAAATGCCCCTCATACTTAAATGCACCTCATAATAAAATGCCCCATACTTAAATGCCCCTCATAATAAAATGCCCCTCATACTTAAATGCCCCTCATACTAAAATGCCTCTCATACTTAAATGCCCCTCATACTAAAATGCCCCTCATACTTAAATAATTAAATGCCCCATACTTAAATGCCCCATACTTAAATGCCCCTCATACAAAAATACCCCTCATACTAAAATGCCCCTCATATTAATATGCCCCTCATACTTAAAACCCCTCATAATATAATGCCCCTCATACTAAAATACGCCTCATAATAAAATGCCCCATACTTAAATGCCCCTCATACTAAAATTCTCCTCATACTAAAATGCCCCTCATACTTAAATGCCCCTCATAATAAAATAACCCTCATACTTAAATGCCACTCATAATAAAATGCCCCTCATATTAAATGCCCCTCATACTAAAATAGCCCTCATACTTAAATGCCCCTCATAATAAAATGCCCCTCATACTTAAATGCCCCTCATACTAAAATGCCCCTTATACTTATATAATGAAATGTCCCATACTTAAATGCCACTCATAATAAAATGCCCCTCATACTAAAATGACCCTCATAATAAAATGACCCTCATACTTAAATGCCCCTCATACTAAAATGCCCCTCATACTTAAATAATGAAATGCCCCATACTTAAATGCCCCTCATACAAAAATACCCATCATACTAAAATGCCCTTCATACTTAAATGCCCCTTATACTAAAATGCCCCTCATACTAAAATGCCCCTCATACTTAAATAATGAAATGCCCCATACTTAAATGCCCCTCATACAAAAAATACCCCTCATACTAAAATGCCCCTCATACTAAAATGCCCCTCATACTTAAATGCCCCTCATAATAAAATGCCCATCATACTAAAATGCCCCTCATACTCAAATAATGAAATGCCCCATACTTAAATGCCCCTCATACAAAAATACCCCTCATACTAAAATGCCCCTTATAATAAAATGCCCCTCATACTTAAATGCCCCCCATACTAAAATGCCCCTTATACTTATATAATGAAATGTCCCATACTTAAATGCCCCTCATACAAAAATACCCCTCATACTAAAATGCCCCTCATACTTAAATGCCCCTCATACTAAAATGTCCCTCATATTAAAATGTCCCTCATACTTAAAACCCCTCATAATATAATGCCCCTCATACTAAAATAGCCCTCATACTTAAATAACCTCATAATAAAATGCCCCTCATACTTAAATGCCCCTTATAATAAAATGCCCCTCATACTTAAATGCCCCTCATACTAAAATGCCCCTCATACTTAAATAATGAAATGTCCCATACTTAAATGGGACCCCTCATACAAAAATACCCCTCATACAAAAATGCCCCTCATACTAAAATGCCCCTCATACTTAAATGCCCCTCATAATAAAATGCCCCTCATACTTAAATGCCACTCATAATAAAATGCCCCTCATACTAAAATGACCCTCATAATAAAATGACCCTCATACTTAAATGCCCCTCATACTAAAATGCCCCTCATACTTAAATAATGAAATGCCCCATACTTAAATGCCCCTCATACAAAAATACCCCTCATACTAAAATGCCCTTCATACTTAAATGCCCCTTATACTAAAATGCCCCTCATAATAAAATGCCCCTCATACTTAAATGCCCCTCATACTAAAATGCCCCTCATACTTAAATAATGAAATGTCCCATACTTAAATGGGACCCCTCATACAAAAATACCCCTCATACAAAAATGCCCCTCATACTAAAATGCCCCTCATACTTAAATGCCCCTCATAATAAAATGCCCCTCATACTTAAATGCCACTCATAATAAAATGCCCCTCATACTAAAATGACCCTCATAATAAAATGACCCTCATACTTAAATGCCCCTCATACTAAAATGCCCCTCATACTTAAATAATGAAATGCCCCATACTTAAATGCCCCTCATACAAAAATACCCCTCATACTAAAATGCCCTTCATACTTAAATGCCCCTTATACTAAAATGCCCCTCATACTAAAATGCCCCTCATACTTAAATAATGAAATGCCCCATACTTAAATGCCCCTCATACAAAAAATACCCCTCATACTAAAATGCCCCTCATACTTAAATGCCCCTCATACTAAAATGCCCCTCATACTTAAATGCCCCTCATAATAAAATGCCCATCATACTAAAATGCCCCTCATACTAAAATGCCCCTCATACTCAAATAATGAAATGCCCCTCATACAAAAATACCCCTCATACTAAAATGCCCTTCATAATAAAATGCCCCTCATACTTAAATGCCACTCATAATAAAATGCCCCTCATACTAAAATGCCCCTCATAATAAAATGCCCATCATACTAAAATGCCCCTCATACTAAAATGCCCCTCATACTCAAATAATGAAATGCCCCATACTTAAATGCCCCTCATACAAAAATACCCCTCATACTAAAATGCCCCTCATAATAAAATGCCCCTCATACTTAAATGCCACTCATAATAAAATGCCCCTCATACTAAAATGACCCTCATGATAAAATGACCCTCATACTAAAATGCCCCTCATACTTAAATAATGAAATGCCCAATACTTAAATGCCACTCATAATAAAATGCCCCTCATAATAAAATGCCCCTCATACTTAAATGCCACTCATACTAAAATGCCCCTCATAATAAAATGCCCCTCATACTTAAATGCCACTCATAATTCAATTCAATTCAATTCAATTTTATTTATATAGCGCCAGATTACAACAATTGTCATCTCAAGGCACTTAAGTTATATAGTCCAATTCAAGCCAATTGGAATTCAATTCATTGTAATCATGATCCAATTAATTCTTATAGAGCCAATTCAAAAATTTTATATCCTAGCTAAGGAAACCAACAGATTGCACCGAAATGTGTCTTCAGTCCAATCTCCCGTCCTGAGCGTGCCTGTGGCGACTGTGGAAAGGAACGACTCCCTTTTAACAGGAAGAAACCTCTGGCAGAACCAGACTCAGGAAGGGTGGCCATCCGCCTCGACCAGCTGGGGTTTGAGAAGACAGAAAAGAGGGAAAAGAGGGGGGAAAAACACCATAACGCCATTCAAAGGATATCTGTTGGAACAGGGAAACATAGGTTAATAATCACAATAATGTCACATGTACATAAAATCAATTGTGAAATTAATCAGGGGGAAAAAGAGAGCAAAGTGAGGAAAGGTGTGATAATAAAATGCCCCTCATACTAAAATGACCCTCATAATAAAATGACCCTCATACTTAAATGCCCCTCATACTAAAATGCCCCTCATACTTAAATAATAAAATGCCCCATACTTAAATGCCCCTCATACAAAAATACCCCTCATACTAAAATGCCCTTCATACTTAAATGCCCCTTATACTAAAATGCCCCTCATACTTAAATAATGAAATGCCCCATACTTAAATGCCCCTCATACAAAAATACCCCTCATACTAAAATGCCCTTCATAATAAAATGCCCCTCATACTTAAATGCCACTCATAATAAAATGCCCCTCATACTAAAATGCCCCTCATAATAAAATGCCCATCATACTAAAATGCCCCTCATACTAAAATGCCCCTCATACTCAAATAATGAAATGCCCCATACTTAAATGCCCCTCATACAAAAATACCCCTCATACTAAAATGCCCCTCATAATAAAATGCCCCTCATACTTAAATGCCACTCATAATAAAATGCCCCTCATACTAAAATGACCCTCATAATAAAATGACCCTCATACTAAAATGCCCCTCATACTTAAATAATGAAATGCCCAATACTTAAATGCCACTCATAATAAAATGCCCCTCATAATAAAATGCCCCTCATACTTAAATGCCCCTCATACTAAAATGCCCCTCATACTTAAATGCCCCTCATAATAAAATGCCCATCATACTAAAATGCCCCTCATACTAAAATAGCCATCATACTTAAATGACCCTCATAATAAAATGCCCCTCATACTTAAATGCCCCTTATAATAAAATGCCCCTCATACTAAAATGACCCTCATAATAAAATGACCCTCATACTTAAATGCCCCTCATACTAAAATGCCCCTCATACTTAAATAATGAAATGCCCCATACTTAAATGCCCCTCATACAAAAAATACCCCTCATACTAAAATGCCCTTCATACTTAAATGCCCCTCATACTAAAATGCCCCTAATACTTAAATGCCCCTCATACTTAAATGCCCCTCATACTAAAATGCCCCTGATACTTAAATGCCCCTCATACTTAAATGCCTCTTATAATAAAATGCCCCTCATACTTAAATGCCACTCATAATAAAATGCCCCTCATACTTAAATGCCCCTCATACTAAAATGCCCCTGATACTTAAATGCCCCTCATACTTAAATGCCCCTCATAATAAAATGCCCCTCATACTTAAATGCCACTCATAATAAAATGCCCCTCATACTAAAATGACCCTCATACTTAAATGCCCCTCATACTAAAATGCCCCTCATACTTAAATAATGAAATGCCCCATACTTAAATGCCCCTCATACAAAAAATACCCCTCATACTAAAATGCCCCTCATACTTAAATGCCCCTCATACTTAAATGCCACTCATAATAAAATGCCCCTCATACTAAAATGACCCTCATAATAAAATCAGGGTTGTCAAATTATCGCGTTAATGGAGATTAATTAATTACAGGGATTTTTAGTGCGTTATATTTTTTAATCACGTTAATCTAATTTTTAATCTCTAATTTTGCTGTTTCTGAATGCCAGTTGCCTTTTTTTAAAATCCGTTTTTATACGTTGGGCTTCTTGTACTTGGGTTGGAAATCAATGGTCTGTCACACCCTGAAGTGGACATTGATTGGCTGTCATTGTGTTTGGGATGGTTTGGGATAAGCTGATAGGCTCCCACTGTAGTTGGGCAAGGTGAGGAGACTTGAAAATGGAGGAGCATGTAAGAGTTGTCGGTCCAATGAATGGAAAATTTACATTTCACAAACGCCTCGACGGCACCATTGATAAAGGTAGAGTGATCTGCATTCTTTGTAAGAAGGAGTTTGCTTACCACCGAAGTAGCTCAAGTTTAGCCTACCACATCAACGCAAAGCACCCAGTCGCGAGTGTAGCCACAGCTAACGTTAGCAATTTAGCGATCTATAGCAAAGCTCTTCGCCAAACTAAACTCGAGGAGAACATCCCGCGTATGAGCAAGTCTGCGACCGACAGGCTGACGAATGTTCTTGCCAAGTGGATAGCGATGAACTGCAGGCCGATAAACATAGTGGAAGACGAGGGGTTAACAGAGGTGTTGCAAACTGCGTCCAATGACCCATCATACAAGCCACCGTGCAGGACTACAGTGACGACCAAAATCAGCAAGATGTACGACGGCGAAAAGAAAAACAAACTTGAGATTTTGGTGGAGGATTCGCCCAACTTTGTTGCTATAACCGGAGATCACTGGACCTCAGCTGGCAACCACAGCTATTTGGGGGTGACCGGACACTTTATTGATGGTGAGTGGAACCTCAACTCGTTTGCGCTGACCGTCATGAAAACAGAAACCAGGCACTTTGCTGATAAATGCGCCGAACAGTTCCTCAATGTGGCAAATGACTGGGGAATTGAAAATAAGATATCCACCATCGGTACAGATAGCGCAGCAAACATGCTGGCTGCTATGAGAGCCCTTCCATATGAGCACATCGCCTGCAATGCTCACATTCTCCAGAGGACCATCACAGTCTGCCTCGATGGCAGTGGGTTTGCTGGTGTACTAGCAAAGTGCCGCAAGATTGTTGGCCATTTCAAACAAAGCCCTGCAAGTACCACAGAACTTAACCAGCAACAAGTTGCACTTGGAAAAAAAAGCGAGCAACTTATACAAGATGTACCAACCAGGTGGAATTCGACACTCGCAATGGTCTCACGCCTCCTACGCAACCGAGAGGCTGTCCAGGCTACGTTGGACCAACAGAACAACCACAGATTGGTCATGCTAACCGAAGCTGAGTGGGGGAAACTGGAGAGGCTGGAGGTCCTGCTTGAACCATGCAGGTAAGCCCAAATAAACACCTGTCCATTTTAATGAAATAAACTACACATGTGTCATCCAAAAATGAATGAACATTAGGTAGTACTTCTCGGGGCAATTAAATTGGAAATTTAAATGTCCAGCGATGTTTATTTTTCAAACTTATCCACCTCTACAGGTATGTGACTGAGCTGCTGGGTGGTGAGGCCTACGTCTCTTGCTCTGTAGTGCTGCCTGCTTTTCGCCATCTGGACCGTGTCATGGACATCACTGATGATGATCCAGCCTATGTGGTGAAGTTCAAGAATGCCTTCCAGAGGGACCTGGAAGCACGGCAAGCTGTAGCCAACGAGACGTGGTTCAAGGTGGCCACAGCACTGGATCCACGTTTCAAGGATTTGAAATGTCTTCCAAGAGAAAAGAGGGAACAAGTAAAGACTATAAGGATAAGCTGGACTATTGAGTCCAATTTTATCAAATCAAGCTTTATTTATATAGCACTTTTTACATATAGGAAATGCAACACAAAGTGCTGCACAAAATAAAATAAATCTACCTGTCCATCTATGTATTCATTCATTCATTCAGGTGTGGACCAGTCTGGAAAACATGCTCCAAGCAGCAGAGCCTAGAAGAGCAGCTACTCTCCAGCCCTCCACAGAGGATGATCAACCAGCTCAGAAGAAGAGGAGAAGCGCTCTTCTGCTGGGGTCCGACTCTGACTCAGAAGAAGATGGAATGGAGTCCGGAGAGCTGCAGCGCTACAGAGCAGAGCCCAGCATCAGTATTGATGACTGTCCCCTGCAGTGGTGGTATGCTCACTCAGGAGCCTATGAAAAGCTGTCAGTCGTGGCACGCAAGTACCTGGCCTCCCCGGCAACCTCCGTACCTTGTGAGAGACTGTTTAGTCTCGCAGGCCACATAGTACAAAAGAAAAGGGCAGCCTTGCTCCCAGAAAATGTGACCAAGCTGGTCTGTCTCAGCGACTGGCTGAAGAAGAAGAAATAAGAAGCATGAGGTCAGCATAGCTGCCATGTCATCCGTACCCCAATTAGAAGTGATTGCTTGATGTTATTTCAGCACTTTATTTTGTGATGATGAACAATGTTATTTTTGATGTGCTAACAGCACTGTGATTGCTGGTTCTGTTTTATTTATTTTATATTATCTGAAGCAGAGGAAAAGCAACAAGTTCAGTGTCCACTACTTCTATTGATCTGAAAAGTGTTGTTACTGTTTTTTTGATGTGTTAACTTACAGCACTTTATATGGATCTGATGTTTTATTTTTATTTTCTAATTATTTGGAGATTGAAAAAAGGTTGAAACTAAAGGTTGCAGGCAGTGCTTGGGACTAGTCTCAAATACAGTGGAATGTAAATGACTCGTACAGCATCTGTTCAAATCTGTTAAAAACAATAAATGACTTCATAAAGCTGCTTTTTTGTTATTTATCACTCTTTTGATTTGCTGCAATAATGTAATGATTTTAAATGGAAATACCTCAAGTTGAAGGCTTTTTTCAGCATTTCTATTAGGTGAGATTAAAATAGATTAATTAGATCAATTAATTACAGATCATAATTAATTAATCTCAATTTTTTTTTAATCTCTTGACAGCACTAAATAAAATGACCCTCATACTAAAATGCCCCTCATACTTAAATAATGAAATGCCCAATACTTAAATGCCACTCATAATAAAATGCCCCTCATGATAAAATGCCCCTCATACTTAAATGCCCCTCATACTTAAATAATGAAATTTCCCATACTTAAATGCCCCTCATACAAAAAATACCCCTCATACTAAAATGCCCCTCATACTAAAATGCCCCTCATAATAAAATGCCCATCATACTAAAATGCCCCTCATACTAAAATGCCCCTCATACTTAAATACCCATCATACTAAAATGCCCCTCATACTTAAATGCCCCTCATACTAAAATGCTCCACATACTCAAATAATGAAATGCCCCATACTTAAATGCCCCTCATACAAAAAAATACCCCTCATACTAAAATGCCCCTCATACTTAAATGCCCCTCATAATAAAATAACCCTCATACTTAAATGCCACTCATAATAAAATGCCCCTCATTTTAAATGCCCCTCATACTAAAATAGCCCTCATACTTAAATGCCCCTCATAATAAAATGCCCCTCATACTAAAATGCCCCTCATACTTAAATACCCATCATACTAAAATGCCCCTCATACTTAAATGCCCCTCATACTAAAATGCTCCACATACTCAAATAATGAAATGCCCCATACTTAAATGCCCCTCATACAAAAATACCCCTCATACTAAAATGCCCCTCATACTTAAATGCCACTCATAATAAAATGCCCCTCATTTTAAATGCCCCTCATACTAAAATAGCCCTCATACTTAAATGCCCCTCATAATAAAATGCCCCTCATACTAAAATGCCCCTCATACTTAAATACCCATCATACTAAAATGCCCCTCATACTTAAATGCCCCTCATACTAAAATGCTCCACATACTCAAATAATGAAATGCCCCATACTTAAATGCCCCTCATACAAAAATACCCCTCATACTAAAATGCCTCTCATACTTAAATGCCCCTCATAATAAAATAACCCTCATTTTAAATGCCCCTCATACTAAAATAGCCCCTCATACTTAAATGCCCCTCATAATAAAATGCCCCTCATAATAAAATGCCCCTCATACTTAAATGCCCCGATAACAAAATGCCCCTCATACTTAAATGCCCCTCATAATAAAATGCCCCTCATACTTAAATGCCCCTCATAATAAAATGCCATTCAAACTTAAATGCCACTCATAATAAAATGCCCCTCATACTTAAATGCCCCTCATAATAAAATAACCCTCATACTTAAAAGCCACTCATAATAAAATGCCCCTCATATTAAATGCCCCTCATACTAAAATAGCCCTCATACTTAAATGCCCCTCATAATAAAATGCTCCTCATACTTAAATGCCCCTTATAATAAAATGCCCCTCATACTTAAATGCCCCTCATACTAAAATGCCCCTCATACTTAAATAATGAAATGCCCCATACTTAAATGCCCCTCATACAAAAAATACCCCTCATACAAAAATGCCCCTCATACTTAAATGCCCCTCATACTAAAATGCCCCTCATATTTAAATGCCCCTCATACTAAAATGCCCCTCATACTTAAATAATGAAATGCCCCATACTTAGATGCCCCTCATGCAAAAATACCCCTCATACTAAAAGGCCCCTCATACTTAAATGCCCATCATACTAAAATGCCCCTCATACTAAAATGCCCCTCATACTTAAATGCCCCTCATACTTAAATGCCCCTCATACTAAAATGCCCCTGATACTTAAATGCCCCTCATACTTAAATGCCCCTTATAATAAAATGCCCCTCATACTTAAATGCCCCTCATACTAAAATGCCCCTCATACTTAAATGCCCCTCATACAAAAATACCCCTCATACTAAAATGCCCCTCATATTTAAATGGCCCTCATACTAAAATGCCCCTCATACTTAAATGACCCTCATAATAAAATGCCCCTCATACTTAAATGCCACTCATAATAAAATGCCCCTCATACTAAAATGCCCCTCATAATAAAATGCCCCTCATACTTAAATGCCCCTCATACTTAAATGCCCCTCATACTTAAATGCACCTCATAATAAAATGCCCCAATAATAAAATGCCCCTCATACTTAAATGCCCCTCATACTAAAATGCCCCTCATACTTAAATACCCATCATACTAAAATGCCCCTCATAATAAAATGCCCCTCATACTAAAATGCCCCTCATACTTAAATACCCATCATACTAAAATGCCCCTCATACTTAAATGCCCCTCATACTAAAATGCTCCACATACTCAAATAATGAAATGCCCCATACTTAAATGCCCCTCATACAAAAATACCCCTCATACTAAAATGCCCCTCATACTTAAATGCCACTCATAATAAAATGCCCCTCATTTTAAATGCCCCTCATACTAAAATAGCCCTCATACTTAAATGCCCCTCATAATAAAATGCCCCTCATACTAAAATGCCCCTCATACTTAAATACCCATCATACTAAAATGCCCCTCATACTTAAATGCCCCTCATACTAAAATGCTCCACATACTCAAATAATGAAATGCCCCATACTTAAATGCCCCTCATACAAAAATACCCCTCATACTAAAATGCCCCTCATACTTAAATGCCCCTCATAATAAAATAACCCTCATTTTAAATGCCCCTCATACTAAAATAGCCCTCATACTTAAATGCCCCTCATAATAAAATGCCCCTCATAATAAAATGCCCCTCATACTTAAATGCCCCGATAACAAAATGCCCCTCATACTTAAATGCCCCTCATAATAAAATGCCCCTCATACTTAAATGCCCCTCATAATAAAATGCCATTCAAACTTAAATGCCACTCATAATAAAATGCCCCTCATACTTAAATGCCCCTCATAATAAAATAACCCTCATACTTAAAAGCCACTCATAATAAAATGCCCCTCATATTAAATGCCCCTCATACTAAAATAGCCCTCATACTTAAATGCCCCTCATAATAAAATGCTCCTCATACTTAAATGCCCCTTATAATAAAATGCCCCTCATACTTAAATGCCCCTCATACTAAAATGCCCCTCATACTTAAATAATGAAATGCCCCATACTTAAATGCCCCTCATACAAAAAATACCCCTCATACCAAAATGCCCCTCATACTTAAATGCCCCTCATACTAAAATGCCCCTCATATTTAAATGCCCCTCATACTAAAATGCCCCTCATACTTAAATAATGAAATGCCCCATACTTAGATGCCCCTCATGCAAAAATACCCCTCATACTTAAATGCCCATCATACTAAAATGCCCCTCATACTAAAATGCCCCTCATACTTAAATGCCCCTCATACTTAAATGCCCCTCATACTAAAATGCCCCTGATACTTAAATGCCCCTCATACTTAAATGCCCCTTATAATAAAATGCCCCTCATACTTAAATGCCCCTCATACTAAAATGCCCCTCATACTTAAATGCCCCTCATACAAAAATACCCCTCATACTAAAATGCCCCTCATATTTAAATGGCCCTCATACTAAAATGCCCCTCATACTTAAATGACCCTCATAATAAAATGCCCCTCATACTTAAATGCCACTCATAATAAAATGCCCCTCATACTAAAATGCCCCTAATAATAAAATGCCCCTCATACTTAAATGCCCCTCATACTTAAATGCCCCTCATACTTAAATGCCCCTCATAATAAAATGCCCCAATAATAAAATGCCCCTCATACTTAAATGCCCCTCATACTAAAATTCCACTCATACTTAAATGCCCCTCATACTAAAATTCTCCTAATACTAAAATGCCTCTCATACTAAAATGCCCCTCATACTAAAGTGCCCCTCATACTAAAATGCCCCTCATACTTAAATGCATCTCATACTAAAATAACCCTCCTACTCAAATAATGAAATGCCCCATACTTAAATGCCCCTCATACAAAAATACCCCTCATACTAAAATGCCCCTCATACTTAAATGCCCCTCATACTAAAATGCCCCTCATACTAAAATGCCCCTCATACTTAAATAATGAAATGCCCCATACTTAGATGCCCCTCATGCAAAAATACCCCTCATACTAAAAGGCCACTCATACTTAAATGCCCATCATACTAAAATGCCCCTCATAATAAAATGCCCCTCATACTTAAATGCCCCTCATACTAAAATGCCCCTCATACTTAAATAATGAAATGCCCCATACTTAGATGCCCCTCATGCAAAAATACCCCTCATACTAAAAGGCCACTCATACTTAAATGCCCCTCATACTTAAATGCCCCTCATAATAAAATGCCCCTCATACTTAAATGCCCCTCATAATAAAATGCCATTCAAACTTAAATGCCACTCATAATAAAATGCCCCTCATACTTAAATGCCCCTCATAATAAAATAACCCTCATACTTAAAAGCCACTCATAATAAAATGCCCCTCATATTAAATGCCCCTCATACTAAAATAGCCCTCATACTTAAATGCCCCTCATAATAAAATGCTCCTCATACTTAAATGCCCCTTATAATAAAATGCCCCTCATACTTAAATGCCCCTCATAATAAAATGCCTCTCATACTTAAATAATGAAATGCCCCATACTTAAATGCCCCTCATACAAAAAATACCCCTCATACCAAAATGCCCCTCATACTTAAATGCCCCTCATACTAAAATGCCCCTCATATTTAAATGCCCCTCATACAAAAAATACCCCTCATACCAAAATGCCCCTCATACTTAAATGCCCCTCATACTAAAATGCCCCTCATATTTAAATGCCCCTCATACTAAAATGCCCCTCATACTTAAATAATGAAATGCCCCATACTTAGATGCCCCTCATGCAAAAATACCCCTCATACTAAAAGGCCCCTCATACTTAAATGCCCATCATACTAAAATGCCCCTCATACTAAAATGCCCCTCATACTTAAATGCCCCTCATACTTAAATGCCCCTCATACTAAAATGCCCCTGATACTTAAATGCCCCTCATACTTAAATGCCCCTTATAATAAAATGCCCCTCATACTTAAATGCCCCTCATACTAAAATGCCCCTCATGCTTAAATGCCCCTCATACAAAAATACCCCTCATACTAAAATGCCCCTCATATTTAAATGGCCCTCATACTAAAATGCCCCTCATACTTAAATGACCCTCATAATAAAATGCCCCTCATACTTAAATGCCACTCATAATAAAATGCCCCTCATACTAAAATGCCCCTAATAATAAAATGCCCCTCATACTTAAATGCCCCTCATACTTAAATGCCCCTCATACTTAAATGCCCCTCATAATAAAATGCCCCAATAATAAAATGCCCCTCATACTTAAATGCCCCTCATACTAAAATTCCACTCATACTTAAATGCCCCTCATACTAAAATTCTCCTAATACTAAAATGCCTCTCATACTAAAATGCCCCTCATACTAAAGTGCCCCTCATACTAAAATGCCCCTCATACTTAAATGCATCTCATACTAAAATGCCCCTTATACTTATATAATGAAATGTCCCATACTTAAATGCCCCTCATACAAAAAATACCCCTCATACTAAAATGCCCCTCATACTTAAATGCCCCTCATACTAAAATGCCCCTCATATTAAAATGTCCCTCATACTTAAAACCCCTCATAATATAATGCCCCTCATACTAAAATGCCCCTCATACTTAAATAATGAAATGTCCCATACTTAAATGGGACCCCTCATACAAAAATACCCCTCATACTAAAATGCCCCTCATACTAAAATGCCCCTCATACTTAAATGCCCCTCATAATAAAATGCCCCTCATACTTAAATACCCCTCATACTAAAATGCCCCTCATACTTAAATGCCCCTCATACTAAAATGCCCCTCATACTTAAATGCCCCTCATAATAAAATGCCCATCATACTAAAATGCCCCTCATACTCAAATAATGAAATGCCCCATACTTAAATGCCCCTCATACAAAAATACCCCTCATACTAAAATGCCCCTTATAATAAAATGCCCCTCATACTTAAATGCCCCTCATACTAAAATGCCCCTTATACTTATATAATGAAATGTCCCATACTTAAATGCCCCTCATACAAAAATACCCCTCATACTAAAATGCCCCTCATACTTAAATGCCCCTCATACTAAAATGCCCCTCATATTAAAATGTCCCTCATACTTAAAACCCCTCATAATATAATGCCCCTCATACTAAAATAGCCCTCATACTTAAATGCCCCTTATAATAAAATGCCCCTCATACTTAAATGCCCCTCATACTAAAATGCCCCTCATACTTAAATAATGAAATGTCCCATACTTAAATGGGACCCCTCATACAAAAATACCCCTCATACTAAAATGCCCCTCATACTTAAATGCCACTCATAATAAAATGCCCCTCATACTAAAATGACCCTCATAATAAAATGACCCTCATACTTAAATGCCCCTCATACTAAAATGCCCCTCATACTTAAATAATGAAATGCCCCATACTTAAATGCCCCTCATACAAAAATACCCCTCATACTAAAATGCCCTTCATACTTAAATGCCCCTTATACTAAAATGCCCCTCATACTTAAATAATGAAATGCCCCATACTTAAATGCCCCTCATACAAAAAATACCCCTCATACTAAAATGCCCCTCATACTTAAATGCCCCTCATACTAAAATGCCCCTCATACTTAAATGCCCCTCATAATAAAATGCCCATCATACTAAAATGCCCCTCATACTCAAATAATGAAATGCCCCATACTTAAATGCCCCTCATACAAAAATACCCCTCATACTAAAATGCCCCTTATAATAAAATGCCCCTCATACTTAAATGCCCCTCATACTAAAATGCCCCTTATACTTATATAATGAAATGTCCCATACTTAAATGCCCCTCATACAAAAAATACCCCTCATACTAAAATGCCCCTCATACTTAAATGCCCCTCATACTAAAATGCCCCTCATATTAAAATGTCCCTCATACTTAAAACCCCTCATAATATAATGCCCCTCATACTAATATAGCCCTCATACTTAAATAACCTCATAATAAAATGCCCCTCATACTTAAATGCCCCTTATAATAAAATGCCCCTCATACTTAAATGCCCCTCATAATAAAATGCCCCTCATACTTAAATGCCACTCATAATAAAATGCCCCTCATACTTAAATGCCCCTCATACTAAAATGCCCCTCATACTTAAATAATGAAATGTCCCATACTTAAATGGGACCCCTCATACAAAAATACCCCTCATACTAAAATGCCCCTCATACTAAAATGCCCCTCATACTTAAATGCCCCTCATAATAAAATGCCCCTCATACTTAAATGCCACTCATAATAAAATGCCCCTCATACTAAAATGACCCTCATAATAAAATGACCCTCATACTTAAATGCCCCTCATACTAAAATGCCCCTCATACTTAAATAATGAAATGCCCCATACTTAAATGCCCCTCATACAAAAATACCCCTCATACTAAAATGCCCCTCATACTAAAATGACCCTCATAATAAAATGACCCTCATACTAAAATGCCCCTCATACTTAAATAATGAAATGCCCAATACTTAAATGCCACTCATAATAAAATGCCCCTCATACAAAAATACCCCTCATACTAAAATGCCCCTCATACTTAAATGCCCCTCATACTAAAATGCCCCTCATATTAAAATGTCCCTCATACTTAAAACCCCTCATAATATAATGCCCCTCATACTAAAATAGCCCTCATACTTAAATGCCCCTTATAATAAAATGCCCCTCATACTTAAATGCCCCTCATACTAAAATGCCCCTCATACTTAAATAATGAAATGTCCCATACTTAAATGGGACCCCTCATACAAAAATACCCCTCATACTAAAATGCCCCTCATACTTAAATGCCCCTCATAATATTATGCCCCTCATACTTAAATGCCCCTCATAATATTATGCCCCTCATACTTAAATGCCACTCATAATAAAAATGCCCCTCATACTAAAATGACCCTCATAATAAAATGACCCTCATACTTAAATGCCCCTCATACTAAAATGCCCCTCATACTTAAATAATGAAATGCCCCATACTTAAATGCCCCTCATACAAAAATACCCCTCATACTAAAATGCCCTTCATACTTAAATGCCCCTTATACTAAAATGCCCCTCATACTAAAATGCCCCTCATACTTAAATAATGAAATGCCCCATACTTAAATGCCCCTCATACAAAAAATACCCCTCATACTAAAATGCCCCTCATACTTAAATGCCCCTCATACTAAAATGCCCCTCATACTTAAATGCCCCTCATAATAAAATGCCCATCATACTAAAATGCCCCTCATACTCAAATAATGAAATGCCCCATACTTAAATGCCCCTCATACAAAAATACCCCTCATACTAAAATGCCCCTTATAATAAAATGCCCCTCATACTTAAATGCCCCTCATACTAAAATGCCCCTTATACTTATATAATGAAATGTCCCATACTTAAATGCCCCTCATACAAAAAATACCCCTCATACTAAAATGCCCCTCATACTTAAATGCCCCTCATACTAAAATGCCCCTCATATTAAAATGTCCCTCATACTTAAAACCCCTCATAATATAATGCCCCTCATACTAATATAGCCCTCATACTTAAATAACCTCATAATAAAATGCCCCTCATACTTAAATGCCCCTTATAATAAAATGCCCCTCATACTTAAATGCCCCTCATAATAAAATGCCCCTCATACTTAAATGCCACTCATAATAAAATGCCCCTCATACTTAAATGCCCCTCATACTAAAATGCCCCTCATACTTAAATAATGAAATGTCCCATACTTAAATGGGACCCCTCATACAAAAATACCCCTCATACTAAAATGCCCCTCATACTAAAATGCCCCTCATACTTAAATGCCCCTCATAATAAAATGCCCCTCATACTTAAATGCCACTCATAATAAAATGCCCCTCATACTAAAATGACCCTCATAATAAAATGCCCCTCATACTAAAATGCCCCTCATACTTAAATAATGAAATGCCCCATACTTAAATGCCCCTCATACAAAAATACCCCTCATACTAAAATGCCCCTCATACTAAAATGACCCTCATAATAAAATGACCCTCATACTAAAATGCCCCTCATACTTAAATAATGAAATGCCCAATACTTAAATGCCACTCATAATAAAATGCCCCTCATAATAAAATGCCCCTCATACTTAAATGCCCCTCATACTAAAATGCCCCTCATACTTAAATGCCCCTCATAATAAAATGCCCATCATACTAAAATACCCCTCATACTAAAATGCCCTTCATACTTAAATGCCCCTTATACTAAAATGCCCCTCATACTAAAATGCCCCTCATACTTAAATAATGAAATGCCCCATACTTAAATGCCCCTCATACAAAAAATACCCCTCATACTAAAATGCCCCTCATACTTAAATGCCCCTCATACTAAAATGCCCCTCATACTTAAATGCCCCTCATAATAAAATGCCCATCATACTAAAATGCCCCTCATACTAAAATGCCCCTCATACTCAAATAATGAAATGCCCCATACTTAAATGCCCCCCATACAAAAATACCTCTCATACTAAAATGCCCTTCATAATAAAATGCCCCTCATACTTAAATGCCACTCATAATAAAATGCCCCTAATACTAAAATGCCCCTCATAATAAAATGCCCATCATACTAAAATGCCCCTCATACTCAAATAATGAAATGCCCCATACTTAAATGCCCCTCATACAAAAATACCCCTCATACTAAAATGCCCCTCATAATAAAATGCCCCTCATACTTAAATGCCACTCATAATAAAATGCCCCTCATACTAAAATGACCCTCATAATAAAATGACCCTCATACTAAAATGCCCCTCATACTTAAATAATGAAATGCCCAATACTTAAATGCCACTCATAATAAAATGCCCCTCATAATAAAATGCCCCTCATACTTAAATGCCCCTCATACTAAAATGCCCCTCATACTTAAATGCCCCTCATAATAAAATGCCCATCATACTAAAATGCCCCTCATACTAAAATGCCCCTCATACTTAAATGCCATTCATAATAAAATGCCCCTCATATTAAATGCCCCTCATACTAAAATAGCCCTCATACTTAAATGCCCCTCATAATAAAATGCCCCTCATACTTAAATGCCCCTTATAATAAAATGCCCCTCATACTAAAATGACCCTCATAATAAAATGACCCTCATACTTAAATGCCCCTCATACTAAAATGCCCCTCATACTTAAATAATGAAATGCCCCGTACTTAAATGCCCCTCATACAAAAAATACCCCTCATACTAAAATGCCCCTCATACTTAAATGCCCCTCATACTAAAATGCCCCTCATACTTAAATGCCCCTCATAATAAAATGCCCATCATACTAAAATGCCCCTCATACTCAAATAATGAAATGCCCCATACTTAAATGCCCCTCATACAAAAATACCCCTCATACTAAAATGCCCCTTATAATAAAATGCCCCTCATACTTAAATGCCCCTCATACTAAAATGCCCCTTATACTTATATAATGAAATGTCCCATACTTAAATGCCCCTCATACAAAAAATACCCCTCATACTAAAATGCCCCTCATACTTAAATGCCCCTCATACTAAAATGCCCCTCATATTAAAATGTCCCTCATACTTAAAACCCCTCATAATATAATGCCCCTCATACTAAAATAGCCCTCATACTTAAATAACCTCATAATAAAATGCCCCTCATACTTAAATGCCCCTTATAATAAAATGCCCCTCATACTTAAATGCCCCTCATAATAAAATGCCCCTCATACTTAAATGCCACTCATAATAAAATGCCCCTCATACTTAAATGCCCCTCATACTAAAATGCCCCTCATACTTAAATAATGAAATGTCCCATACTTAAATGGGACCCCTCATACAAAAATACCCCTCATACTAAAATGCCCCTCATACTAAAATGCCCCTCATACTTAAATGCCCCTCATAATAAAATGCCCCTCATACTTAAATGCCACTCATAATAAAATGCCCCTCATACTAAAATGACCCTCATAATAAAATGACCCTCATACTTAAATGCCCCTCATACTAAAATGCCCCTCATACTTAAATAATGAAATGCCCCATACTTAAATGCCCCTCATACAAAAATACCCCTCATACTAAAATGCCCTTCATACTTAAATGCCCCTTATACTAAAATGCCCCTCATACTAAAATGCCCCTCATACTTAAATAATGAAATGCCCCATACTTAAATGCCCCTCATACAAAAAATACCCCTCATACTAAAATGCCCCTCATACTTAAATGCCCCTCATACTAAAATGCCCCTCATACTTAAATGCCCCTCATAATAAAATGCCCATCATACTAAAATGCCCCTCATACTAAAATGCCCCTCATACTCAAATAATGAAATGCCCCATACTTAAATGCCCCTCATACAAAAATACCTCTCATACTAAAATGCCCTTCATAATAAAATGCCCCTCATACTTAAATGCCACTCATAATAAAATGCCCCTCATACTAAAATGCCCCTCATAATAAAATGCCCATCATACTAAAATGCCCCTCATACTAAAATGCCCCTCATACTCAAATAATGAAATGCCCCATACTTAAATGCCCCTCATACAAAAATACCCCTCATACTAAAATGCCCCTCATAATAAAATGCCCCTCATACTTAAATGCCACTCATAATAAAATGCCCCTCATACTAAAATGACCCTCATAATAAAATGACCCTCATACTAAAATGCCCCTCATACTTAAATAATGAAATGCCCAATACTTAAATGCCACTCATAATAAAATGCCCCTCATAATAAAATGCCCCTCATACTTAAATGCCCCTCATACTAAAATGCCCCTCATACTTAAATGCCCCTCATAATAAAATGCCCATCATACTAAAATGCCCCTCATACTAAAATGCCCCTCATACTTAAATGCCATTCATAATAAAATGCCCCTCATATTAAATGCCCCTCATACTAAAATAGCCCTCATACTTAAATGCCCCTCATAATAAAATGCCCCTCATACTTAAATGCCCCTTATAATAAAATGCCCCTCATACTAAAATGACCCTCATAATAAAATGACCCTCATACTTAAATGCCCCTCATACTAAAATGCCCCTCATACTTAAATAATGAAATGCCCCATACTTAAACGCCCCTCATACAAAAATACCCCTCATACTAAAATGCCCTTCTTACTTAAATGCCCCTCATACTAAAATGCCCCTAATACTTAAATGCCCCTCATACTTAAATGCCCCTCATACTAAAATGCCCCTGATACTTAAATGCCCCTTATACTTAAATGCCTCTTATAATAAAATGCCCCTCATACTTAAATGCCACTCATAATAAAATGCCCCTCATACTTAAATACCCCTCATACTACAATGCCCCTGATACTTAAATGCCCCTCATACTTAAATGCCCCTCATAATAAAATGCCCCTCATACTTAAATGCCCCTCATACTAAAATGCCCCTCATACTTAAATAATGAAATGCCCCATACTTAAATGCCCCTCATACAAAAAATACCCCTCATAGTAAAATGCCCCTCATACTTAAATGCCCCTCATACTAAAATGCGCCTCATACTTAAATGCCCCTCATAATAAAATGCCCATCATACTAAAATGCCCCTCATACTCAAATAATGAAATGCCCCATACTTAAATGCCCCTCATACAAAAATACCCCTCATACTAAAATGCCCCTTATAATAAAATGCCCCTCATACTTAAATGCCCCTCATACTAAAATGCCCCTTATACTTATATAATGAAATGTCCCATACTTAAATGCCCCTCATACAAAAAATACCCCTCATACTAAAATGCCCCTCATACTTAAATGCCCCTCATACTAAAATGCCCCTCATATTAAAATGTCCCTCATACTTAAAACCCCTCATAATATAATGCCCCTCATACTAAAATAGCCCTCATACTTAAATAACCTCATAATAAAATGCCCCTCATACTTAAATGCCCCTTATAATAAAATGCCCCTCATACTTAAATGCCCCTCATAATAAAATGCCCCTCATACTTAAATGCCACTCATAATAAAATGCCCCTCATACTTAAATGCCCCTCATACTAAAATGCCCCTCATACTTAAATAATGAAATGTCCCATACTTAAATGGGACCCCTCATACAAAAATACCCCTCATACTAAAATGCCCCTCATACTAAAATGCCCCTCATACTTAAATGCCCCTCATAATAAAATGCCCCTCATACTTAAATGCCACTCATAATAAAATGCCCCTCATACTAAAATGACCCTCATAATAAAATGACCCTCATACTTAAATGCCCCTCATACTAAAATGCCCCTCATACTTAAATAATGAAATGCCCCATACTTAAATGCCCCTCATACAAAAATACCCCTCATACTAAAATGCCCTTCATACTTAAATGCCCCTTATACTAAAATGCCCCTCATACTAAAATGCCCCTCATACTTAAATAATGAAATGCCCCATACTTAAATGCCCCTCATACAAAAAATACCCCTCATACTAAAATGCCCCTCATACTTAAATGCCCCTCATACTAAAATGCCCCTCATACTAAAATGACCCTCATAATAAAATGACCCTCATACTAAAATGCCCCTCATACTTAAATAATGAAATGCCCAATACTTAAATGCCACTCATAATAAAATGCCCCTCATACAAAAATACCCCTCATACTAAAATGCCCCTCATACTTAAATGCCCCTCATACTAAAATGCCCCTCATATTAAAATGTCCCTCATACTTAAAACCCCTCATAATATAATGCCCCTCATACTAAAATAGCCCTCATACTTAAATGCCCCTTATAATAAAATGCCCCTCATACTTAAATGCCCCTCATACTAAAATGCCCCTCATACTTAAATAATGAAATGTCCCATACTTAAATGGGACCCCTCATACAAAAATACCCCTCATACTAAAATGCCCCTCATACTTAAATGCCCCTCATAATATTATGCCCCTCATACTTAAATGCCCCTCATAATATTATGCCCCTCATACTTAAATGCCACTCATAATAAAATGCCCCTCATACTAAAATGACCCTCATAATAAAATGACCCTCATACTTAAATGCCCCTCATACTAAAATGCCCCTCATACTTAAATAATGAAATGCCCCATACTTAAATGCCCCTCATACAAAAATACCCCTCATACTAAAATGCCCTTCATACTTAAATGCCCCTTATACTAAAATGCCCCTCATACTAAAATGCCCCTCATACTTAAATAATGAAATGCCCCATACTTAAATGCCCCTCATACAAAAAATACCCCTCATACTAAAATGCCCCTCATACTTAAATGCCCCTCATACTAAAATGCCCCTCATACTTAAATGCCCCTCATAATAAAATGCCCATCATACTAAAATGCCCCTCATACTCAAATAATGAAATGCCCCATACTTAAATGCCCCTCATACAAAAATACCCCTCATACTAAAATGCCCCTTATAATAAAATGCCCCTCATACTTAAATGCCCCTCATACTAAAATGCCCCTTATACTTATATAATGAAATGTCCCATACTTAAATGCCCCTCATACAAAAAATACCCCTCATACTAAAATGCCCCTCATACTTAAATGCCCCTCATACTAAAATGCCCCTCATATTAAAATGTCCCTCATACTTAAAACCCCTCATAATATAATGCCCCTCATACTAATATAGCCCTCATACTTAAATAACCTCATAATAAAATGCCCCTCATACTTAAATGCCCCTTATAATAAAATGCCCCTCATACTTAAATGCCCCTCATAATAAAATGCCCCTCATACTTAAATGCCACTCATAATAAAATGCCCCTCATACTTAAATGCCCCTCATACTAAAATGCCCCTCATACTTAAATAATGAAATGTCCCATACTTAAATGGGACCCCTCATACAAAAATACCCCTCATACTAAAATGCCCCTCATACTAAAATGCCCCTCATACTTAAATGCCCCTCATAATAAAATGCCCCTCATACTTAAATGCCACTCATAATAAAATGCCCCTCATACTAAAATGACCCTCATAATAAAATGACCCTCATACTTAAATGCCCCTCATACTAAAATGCCCCTCATACTTAAATAATGAAATGCCCCATACTTAAATGCCCCTCATACAAAAATACCCCTCATACTAAAATGCCCCTCATACTAAAATGACCCTCATAATAAAATGACCCTCATACTAAAATGCCCCTCATACTTAAATAATGAAATGCCCAATACTTAAATGCCACTCATAATAAAATGCCCCTCATAATAAAATGCCCCTCATACTTAAATGCCCCTCATACTAAAATGCCCCTCATACTTAAATGCCCCTCATAATAAAATGCCCATCATACTAAAATACCCCTCATACTAAAATGCCCTTCATACTTAAATGCCCCTTATACTAAAATGCCCCTCATACTAAAATGCCCCTCATACTTAAATAATGAAATGCCCCATACTTAAATGCCCCTCATACAAAAAATACCCCTCATACTAAAATGCCCCTCATACTTAAATGCCCCTCATACTAAAATGCCCCTCATACTTAAATGCCCCTCATAATAAAATGCCCATCATACTAAAATGCCCCTCATACTAAAATGCCCCTCATACTCAAATAATGAAATGCCCCATACTTAAATGCCCCCCATACAAAAATACCTCTCATACTAAAATGCCCTTCATAATAAAATGCCCCTCATACTTAAATGCCACTCATAATAAAATGCCCCTAATACTAAAATGCCCCTCATAATAAAATGCCCATCATACTAAAATGCCCCTCATACTCAAATAATGAAATGCCCCATACTTAAATGCCCCTCATACAAAAATACCCCTCATACTAAAATGCCCCTCATAATAAAATGCCCCTCATACTTAAATGCCACTCATAATAAAATGCCCCTCATACTAAAATGACCCTCATAATAAAATGACCCTCATACTAAAATGCCCCTCATACTTAAATAATGAAATGCCCAATACTTAAATGCCACTCATAATAAAATGCCCCTCATAATAAAATGCCCCTCATACTTAAATGCCCCTCATACTAAAATGCCCCTCATACTTAAATGCCCCTCATAATAAAATGCCCATCATACTAAAATGCCCCTCATACTAAAATGCCCCTCATACTTAAATGCCATTCATAATAAAATGCCCCTCATATTAAATGCCCCTCATACTAAAATAGCCCTCATACTTAAATGCCCCTCATAATAAAATGCCCCTCATACTTAAATGCCCCTTATAATAAAATGCCCCTCATACTAAAATGACCCTCATAATAAAATGACCCTCATACTTAAATGCCCCTCATACTAAAATGCCCCTCATACTTAAATAATGAAATGCCCCGTACTTAAATGCCCCTCATACAAAAAATACCCCTCATACTAAAATGCCCCTCATACTTAAATGCCCCTCATACTAAAATGCCCCTCATACTTAAATGCCCCTCATAATAAAATGCCCATCATACTAAAATGCCCCTCATACTCAAATAATGAAATGCCCCATACTTAAATGCCCCTCATACAAAAATACCCCTCATACTAAAATGCCCCTTATAATAAAATGCCCCTCATACTTAAATGCCCCTCATACTAAAATGCCCCTTATACTTATATAATGAAATGTCCCATACTTAAATGCCCCTCATACAAAAAATACCCCTCATACTAAAATGCCCCTCATACTTAAATGCCCCTCATACTAAAATGCCCCTCATATTAAAATGTCCCTCATACTTAAAACCCCTCATAATATAATGCCCCTCATACTAAAATAGCCCTCATACTTAAATAACCTCATAATAAAATGCCCCTCATACTTAAATGCCCCTTATAATAAAATGCCCCTCATACTTAAATGCCCCTCATAATAAAATGCCCCTCATACTTAAATGCCACTCATAATAAAATGCCCCTCATACTTAAATGCCCCTCATACTAAAATGCCCCTCATACTTAAATAATGAAATGTCCCATACTTAAATGGGACCCCTCATACAAAAATACCCCTCATACTAAAATGCCCCTCATACTAAAATGCCCCTCATACTTAAATGCCCCTCATAATAAAATGCCCCTCATACTTAAATGCCACTCATAATAAAATGCCCCTCATACTAAAATGACCCTCATAATAAAATGACCCTCATACTTAAATGCCCCTCATACTAAAATGCCCCTCATACTTAAATAATGAAATGCCCCATACTTAAATGCCCCTCATACAAAAATACCCCTCATACTAAAATGCCCTTCATACTTAAATGCCCCTTATACTAAAATGCCCCTCATACTAAAATGCCCCTCATACTTATATAATGAAATGCCCCATACTTAAATGCCCCTCATACAAAAAATACCCCTCATACTAAAATGCCCCTCATACTTAAATGCCCCTCATACTAAAATGCCCCTCATACTTAAATGCCCCTCATAATAAAATGCCCATCATACTAAAATGCCCCTCATACTAAAATGCCCCTCATACTCAAATAATGAAATGCCCCATACTTAAATGCCCCT
Source organism: Leuresthes tenuis (assembly GCF_036924035.1). NCBI lineage: Eukaryota > Metazoa > Chordata > Actinopteri > Atheriniformes > Atherinopsidae > Leuresthes > Leuresthes tenuis. The sequence goes on along the minus strand of NW_027325361.1, from coordinate 36,647,384 downwards.
CATACAAAAATACCTCTCATACTAAAATGCCCTTCATAATAAAATGCCCCTCATACTTAAATGCCACTCATAATAAAATGCCCCTCATACTAAAATGCCCCTCATAATAAAATGCCCATCATACTAAAATGCCCCTCATACTAAAATGCCCCTCATACTCAAATAATGAAATGCCCCATACTTAAATGCCCCTCATACAAAAATACCCCTCATACTAAAATGCCCCTCATAATAAAATGCCCCTCATACTTAAATGCCACTCATAATAAAATGCCCCTCATACTAAAATGACCCTCATAATAAAATGACCCTCATACTAAAATGCCCCTCATACTTAAATAATGAAATGCCCAATACTTAAATGCCACTCATAATAAAATGCCCCTCATAATAAAATGCCCCTCATACTTAAATGCCCCTCATACTAAAATGCCCCTCATACTTAAATGCCCCTCATAATAAAATGCCCATCATACTAAAATGCCCCTCATACTAAAATGCCCCTCATACTTAAATGCCATTCATAATAAAATGCCCCTCATATTAAATGCCCCTCATACTAAAATAGCCCTCATACTTAAATGCCCCTCATAATAAAATGCCCCTCATACTTAAATGCCCCTTATAATAAAATGCCCCTCATACTAAAATGACCCTCATAATAAAATGACCCTCATACTTAAATGCCCCTCATACTAAAATGCCCCTCATACTTAAATAATGAAATGCCCCATACTTAAACGCCCCTCATACAAAAATACCCCTCATACTAAAATGCCCTTCTTACTTAAATGCCCCTCATACTAAAATGCCCCTAATACTTAAATGCCCCTCATACTTAAATGCCCCTCATACTAAAATGCCCCTGATACTTAAATGCCCCTTATACTTAAATGCCTCTTATAATAAAATGCCCCTCATACTTAAATGCCACTCATAATAAAATGCCCCTCATACTTAAATACCCCTCATACTACAATGCCCCTGATACTTAAATGCCCCTCATACTTAAATGCCCCTCATAATAAAATGCCCCTCATACTTAAATGCCCCTCATACTAAAATGCCCCTCATACTTAAATAATGAAATGCCCCATACTTAAATGCCCCTCATACAAAAAATACCCCTCATACTAAAATGCCCCTCATACTTAAATGCCCCTCATACTAAAATGCCCCTCATACTTAAATGCCCCTCATAATAAAATGCCCATCATACTAAAATGCCCCTCATACTCAAATAATGAAATGCCCCATACTTAAATGCCCCTCATACAAAAATACCCCTCATACTAAAATGCCCCTTATAATAAAATGCCCCTCATACTTAAATGCCCCTCATACTAAAATGCCCCTTATACTTATATAATGAAATGTCCCATACTTAAATGCCCCTCATACAAAAAATACCCCTCATACTAAAATGCCCCTCATACTTAAATGCCCCTCATACTAAAATGCCCCTCATATTAAAATGTCCCTCATACTTAAAACCCCTCATAATATAATGCCCCTCATACTAAAATAGCCCTCATACTTAAATAACCTCATAATAAAATGCCCCTCATACTTAAATGCCCCTTATAATAAAATGCCCCTCATACTTAAATGCCCCTCATAATAAAATGCCCCTCATACTTAAATGCCACTCATAATAAAATGCCCCTCATACTTAAATGCCCCTCATACTAAAATGCCCCTCATACTTAAATAATGAAATGTCCCATACTTAAATGGGACCCCTCATACAAAAATACCCCTCATACTAAAATGCCCCTCATACTAAAATGCCCCTCATACTTAAATGCCCCTCATAATAAAATGCCCCTCATACTTAAATGCCACTCATAATAAAATGCCCCTCATACTAAAATGACCCTCATAATAAAATGACCCTCATACTTAAATGCCCCTCATACTAAAATGCCCCTCATACTTAAATAATGAAATGCCCCATACTTAAATGCCCCTCATACAAAAATACCCCTCATACTAAAATGCCCTTCATACTTAAATGCCCCTTATACTAAAATGCCCCTCATACTAAAATGCCCCTCATACTTAAATAATGAAATGCCCCATACTTAAATGCCCCTCATACAAAAAATACCCCTCATACTAAAATGCCCCTCATACTTAAATGCCCCTCATACTAAAATGCCCCTCATACTAAAATGACCCTCATAATAAAATGACCCTCATACTAAAATGCCCCTCATACTTAAATAATGAAATGCCCAATACTTAAATGCCACTCATAATAAAATGCCCCTCATACAAAAATACACCTCATACTAAAATGCCCCTCATACTTAAATGCCCCTCATACTAAAATGCCCCTCATATTAAAATGTCCCTCATACTTAAAACCCCTCATAATATAATGCCCCTCATACTAAAATAGCCCTCATACTTAAATGCCCCTTATAATAAAATGCCCCTCATACTTAAATGCCCCTCATACTAAAATGCCCCTCATACTTAAATAATGAAATGTCCCATACTTAAATGGGACCCCTCATACAAAAATACCCCTCATACTAAAATGCCCCTCATACTTAAATGCCCCTCATAATATTATGCCCCTCATACTTAAATGCCCCTCATAATATTATGCCCCTCATACTTAAATGCCACTCATAATAAAATGCCCCTCATACTAAAATGACCCTCATAATAAAATGACCCTCATACTTAAATGCCCCTCATACTAAAATGCCCCTCATACTTAAATAATGAAATGCCCCATACTTAAATGCCCCTCATACAAAAATACCCCTCATACTAAAATGCCCTTCATACTTAAATGCCCCTTATACTAAAATGCCCCTCATACTAAAATGCCCCTCATACTTAAATAATGAAATGCCCCATACTTAAATGCCCCTCATACAAAAAATACCCCTCATACTAAAATGCCCCTCATACTTAAATGCCCCTCATACTAAAATGCCCCTCATACTTAAATGCCCCTCATAATAAAATGCCCATCATACTAAAATGCCCCTCATACTCAAATAATGAAATGCCCCATACTTAAATGCCCCTCATACAAAAATACCCCTCATACTAAAATGCCCCTTATAATAAAATGCCCCTCATACTTAAATGCCCCTCATACTAAAATGCCCCTTATACTTATATAATGAAATGTCCCATACTTAAATGCCCCTCATACAAAAATACCCCTCATACTAAAATGCCCCTCATACTTAAATGCCCCTCATACTAAAATGCCCCTCATATTAAAATGTCCCTCATACTTAAAACCCCTCATAATATAATGCCCCTCATACTAATATAGCCCTCATACTTAAATAACCTCATAATAAAATGCCCCTCATACTTAAATGCCCCTTATAATAAAATGCCCCTCATACTTAAATGCCCCTCATAATAAAATGCCCCTCATACTTAAATGCCACTCATAATAAAATGCCCCTCATACTTAAATGCCCCTCATACTAAAATGCCCCTCATACTTAAATAATGAAATGTCCCATACTTAAATGGGACCCCTCATACAAAAATACCCCTCATACTAAAATGCCCCTCATACTAAAATGCCCCTTATAATAAAATGCCCCTCATACTTAAATGCCCCTCATACTAAAATGCCCCTTATACTTATATAATGAAATGTCCCATACTTAAATGCCCCTCATACAAAAATACCCCTCATACTAAAATGCCCCTCATACTTAAATGCCCCTCATACTAAAATGCCCCTCATATTAAAATGTCCCTCATACTTAAAACCCCTCATAATATAATGCCCCTCATACTAAAATGCCCCTCATACTTAAATGCCCCTCATAATAAAATGCCCATCATACTAAAATGCCCCTCATACTAAAATGCCCCTCATACTCAAATAATGAAATGCCCCATACTTAAATGCCCCTCATACAAAAATACCTCTCATACTAAAATGCCCTTCATAATAAAATGCCCCTCATACTTAAATGCCACTCATAATAAAATGCCCCTCATACTAAAATGCCCCTCATAATAAAATGCCCATCATACTAAAATGCCCCTCATACTAAAATGCCCCTCATACTCAAATAATGAAATGCCCCATACTTAAATGCCCCTCATACAAAAATACCCCTCATACTAAAATGCCCCTCATAATAAAATGCCCCTCATACTTAAATGCCACTCATAATAAAATGCCCCTCATACTAAAATGACCCTCATAATAAAATGACCCTCATACTAAAATGCCCCTCATACTTAAATAATGAAATGCCCAATACTTAAATGCCACTCATAATAAAATGCCCCTCATAATAAAATGCCCCTCATACTTAAATGCCCCTCATACTAAAATGCCCCTCATACTTAAATGCCCCTCATAATAAAATGCCCATCATACTAAAATGCCCCTCATACTAAAATGCCCCTCATACTTAAATGCCATTCATAATAAAATGCCCCTCATATTAAATGCCCCTCATACTAAAATAGCCCTCATACTTAAATGCCCCTCATAATAAAATGCCCCTCATACTTAAATGCCCCTTATAATAAAATGCCCCTCATACTAAAATGACCCTCATAATAAAATGACCCTCATACTTAAATGCCCCTCATACTAAAATGCCCCTCATACTTAAATAATGAAATGCCCCATACTTAAACGCCCCTCATACAAAAATACCCCTCATACTAAAATGCCCTTCTTACTTAAATGCCCCTCATACTAAAATGCCCCTAATACTTAAATGCCCCTCATACTTAAATGCCCCTCATACTAAAATGCCCCTGATACTTAAATGCCCCTTATACTTAAATGCCTCTTATAATAAAATGCCCCTCATACTTAAATGCCACTCATAATAAAATGCCCCTCATACTTAAATACCCCTCATACTACAATGCCCCTGATACTTAAATGCCCCTCATACTTAAATGCCCCTCATAATAAAATGCCCCTCATACTTAAATGCCCCTCATACTAAAATGCCCCTCATACTTAAATAATGAAATGCCCCATACTTAAATGCCCCTCATACAAAAAATACCCCTCATACTAAAATGCCCCTCATACTTAAATGCCCCTCATACTAAAATGCCCCTCATACTTAAATGCCCCTCATAATAAAATGCCCATCATACTAAAATGCCCCTCATACTCAAATAATGAAATGCCCCATACTTAAATGCCCCTCATACAAAAATACCCCTCATACTAAAATGCCCCTTATAATAAAATGCCCCTCATACTTAAATGCCCCTCATACTAAAATGCCCCTTATACTTATATAATGAAATGTCCCATACTTAAATGCCCCTCATACAAAAAATACCCCTCATACTAAAATGCCCCTCATACTTAAATGCCCCTCATACTAAAATGCCCCTCATATTAAAATGTCCCTCATACTTAAAACCCCTCATAATATAATGCCCCTCATACTAAAATAGCCCTCATACTTAAATAACCTCATAATAAAATGCCCCTCATACTTAAATGCCCCTTATAATAAAATGCCCCTCATACTTAAATGCCCCTCATAATAAAATGCCCCTCATACTTAAATGCCACTCATAATAAAATGCCCCTCATACTTAAATGCCCCTCATACTAAAATGCCCCTCATACTTAAATAATGAAATGTCCCATACTTAAATGGGACCCCTCATACAAAAATACCCCTCATACTAAAATGCCCCTCATACTAAAATGCCCCTCATACTTAAATGCCCCTCATAATAAAATGCCCCTCATACTTAAATGCCACTCATAATAAAATGCCCCTCATACTAAAATGACCCTCATAATAAAATGACCCTCATACTTAAATGCCCCTCATACTAAAATGCCCCTCATACTTAAATAATGAAATGCCCCATACTTAAATGCCCCTCATACAAAAATACCCCTCATACTAAAATGCCCTTCATACTTAAATGCCCCTTATACTAAAATGCCCCTCATACTAAAATGCCCCTCATACTTAAATAATGAAATGCCCCATACTTAAATGCCCCTCATACAAAAAATACCCCTCATACTAAAATGCCCCTCATACTTAAATGCCCCTCATACTAAAATGCCCCTCATACTAAAATGACCCTCATAATAAAATGACCCTCATACTAAAATGCCCCTCATACTTAAATAATGAAATGCCCAATACTTAAATGCCACTCATAATAAAATGCCCCTCATACAAAAATACCCCTCATACTAAAATGCCCCTCATACTTAAATGCCCCTCATACTAAAATGCCCCTCATATTAAAATGTCCCTCATACTTAAAACCCCTCATAATATAATGCCCCTCATACTAAAATAGCCCTCATACTTAAATGCCCCTTATAATAAAATGCCCCTCATACTTAAATGCCCCTCATACTAAAATGCCCCTCATACTTAAATAATGAAATGTCCCATACTTAAATGGGACCCCTCATACAAAAATACCCCTCATACTAAAATGCCCCTCATACTTAAATGCCCCTCATAATATTATGCCCCTCATACTTAAATGCCCCTCATAATATTATGCCCCTCATACTTAAATGCCACTCATAATAAAATGCCCCTCATACTAAAATGACCCTCATAATAAAATGACCCTCATACTTAAATGCCCCTCATACTAAAATGCCCCTCATACTTAAATAATGAAATGCCCCATACTTAAATGCCCCTCATACAAAAATACCCCTCATACTAAAATGCCCTTCATACTTAAATGCCCCTTATACTAAAATGCCCCTCATACTAAAATGCCCCTCATACTTAAATAATGAAATGCCCCATACTTAAATGCCCCTCATACAAAAAATACCCCTCATACTAAAATGCCCCTCATACTTAAATGCCCCTCATACTAAAATGCCCCTCATACTTAAATGCCCCTCATAATAAAATGCCCATCATACTAAAATGCCCCTCATACTCAAATAATGAAATGCCCCATACTTAAATGCCCCTCATACAAAAATACCCCTCATACTAAAATGCCCCTTATAATAAAATGCCCCTCATACTTAAATGCCCCTCATACTAAAATGCCCCTTATACTTATATAATGAAATGTCCCATACTTAAATGCCCCTCATACAAAAATACCCCTCATACTAAAATGCCCCTCATACTTAAATGCCCCTCATACTAAAATGCCCCTCATATTAAAATGTCCCTCATACTTAAAACCCCTCATAATATAATGCCCCTCATACTAATATAGCCCTCATACTTAAATAACCTCATAATAAAATGCCCCTCATACTTAAATGCCCCTTATAATAAAATGCCCCTCATACTTAAATGCCCCTCATAATAAAATGCCCCTCATACTTAAATGCCACTCATAATAAAATGCCCCTCATACTTAAATGCCCCTCATACTAAAATGCCCCTCATACTTAAATAATGAAATGTCCCATACTTAAATGGGACCCCTCATACAAAAATACCCCTCATACTAAAATGCCCCTCATACTAAAATGCCCCTTATAATAAAATGCCCCTCATACTTAAATGCCCCTCATACTAAAATGCCCCTTATACTTATATAATGAAATGTCCCATACTTAAATGCCCCTCATACAAAAATACCCCTCATACTAAAATGCCCCTCATACTTAAATGCCCCTCATACTAAAATGCCCCTCATATTAAAATGTCCCTCATACTTAAAACCCCTCATAATATAATGCCCCTCATACTAAAATAGCCCTCATACTTAAATGCCCCTTATAATAAAATGCCCCTCATACTTAAATGCCCCTCATACTAAAATGCCCCTCATACTTAAATAATGAAATGTCCCATACTTAAATGGGACCCCTCATACAAAAATACCCCTCATACTAAAATGCCCCTCATACTTAAATGCCCCTCATAATATTATGCCCCTCATACTTAAATGCCCCTCATAATATTATGCCCCTCATACTTAAATGCCACTCATAATAAAATGCCCCTCATACTAAAATGACCCTCATAATAAAATGACCCTCATACTTAAATGCCCCTCATACTAAAATGCCCCTCATACTTAAATAATGAAATGCCCCATACTTAAATGCCCCTCATACAAAAATACCCCTCATACTAAAATGCCCTTCATACTTAAATGCCCCTTATACTAAAATGCCCCTCATACTTAAATAATGAAATGCCCCATACTTAAATGCCCCTCATACAAAAAATACCCCTCATACTAAAATGCCCCTCATACTTAAATGCCCCTCATACTAAAATGCCCCTCATACTTAAATGCCCCTCATAATAAAATGCCCATCATACTAAAATGCCCCTCATACTCAAATAATGAAATGCCCCATACTTAAATGCCCCTCATACAAAAATACCCCTCATACTAAAATGCCCCTTATAATAAAATGCCCCTCATACTTAAATGCCCCTCATACTAAAATGCCCCTTATACTTATATAATGAAATGTCCCATACTTAAATGCCCCTCATACAAAAAATACCCCTCATACTAAAATGCCCCTCATACTTAAATGCCCCTCATACTAAAATGCCCCTCATATTAAAATGTCCCTCATACTTAAAACCCCTCATAATATAATGCCCCTCATACTAATATAGCCCTCATACTTAAATAACCTCATAATAAAATGCCCCTCATACTTAAATGCCCCTTATAATAAAATGCCCCTCATACTTAAATGCCCCTCATAATAAAATGCCCCTCATACTTAAATGCCACTCATAATAAAATGCCCCTCATACTTAAATGCCCCTCATACTAAAATGCCCCTCATACTTAAATAATGAAATGTCCCATACTTAAATGGGACCCCTCATACAAAAATACCCCTCATACTAAAATGCCCCTCATACTAAAATGCCCCTCATACTTAAATGCCCCTCATAATAAAATGCCCCTCATACTTAAATGCCACTCATAATAAAATGCCCCTCATACTTAAATGCCCCTTATAATAAAATGCCCCTCATACTTAAATGCCCCTCATACTAAAATGCCCCTCATACTTAAATAATGAAATGTCCCATACTTAAATGGGACCCCTCATACAAAAATACCCCTCATACTAAAATGCCCCTCATACTTAAATGCCCCTCATAATATTATGCCCCTCATACTTAAATGCCCCTCATAATATTATGCCCCTCATACTTAAATGCCACTCATAATAAAATGCCCCTCATACTAAAATGACCCTCATAATAAAATGACCCTCATACTTAAATGCCCCTCATACTAAAATGCCCCTCATACTTAAATAATGAAATGCCCCATACTTAAATGCCCCTCATACAAAAATACCCCTCATACTAAAATGCCCTTCATACTTAAATGCCCCTTATACTAAAATGCCCCTCATACTTAAATAATGAAATGCCCCATACTTAAATGCCCCTCATACAAAAAATACCCCTCATACTAAAATGCCCCTCATACTTAAATGCCCCTCATACTAAAATGCCCCTCATACTTAAATGCCCCTCATAATAAAATGCCCATCATACTAAAATGCCCCTCATACTCAAATAATGAAATGCCCCATACTTAAATGCCCCTCATACAAAAATACCCCTCATACTAAAATGCCCCTTATAATAAAATGCCCCTCATACTTAAATGCCCCTCATACTAAAATGCCCCTTATACTTATATAATGAAATGTCCCATACTTAAATGCCCCTCATACAAAAAATACCCCTCATACTAAAATGCCCCTCATACTTAAATGCCCCTCATACTAAAATGCCCCTCATATTAAAATGTCCCTCATACTTAAAACCCCTCATAATATAATGCCCCTCATACTAATATAGCCCTCATACTTAAATAACCTCATAATAAAATGCCCCTCATACTTAAATGCCCCTTATAATAAAATGCCCCTCATACTTAAATGCCCCTCATAATAAAATGCCCCTCATACTTAAATGCCACTCATAATAAAATGCCCCTCATACTTAAATGCCCCTCATACTAAAATGCCCCTCATACTTAAATAATGAAATGTCCCATACTTAAATGGGACCCCTCATACAAAAATACCCCTCATACTAAAATGCCCCTCATACTAAAATGCCCCTCATACTTAAATGCCCCTCATAATAAAATGCCCCTCATACTTAAATGCCACTCATAATAAAATGCCCCTCATACTAAAATGACCCTCATAATAAAATGACCCTCATACTTAAATGCCCCTCATACTAAAATGCCCCTCATACTTAAATAATGAAATGCCCCATACTTAAATGCCCCTCATACAAAAATACCCCTCATACTAAAATGCCCCTCATACTAAAATGACCCTCATAATAAAATGACCCTCATACTAAAATGCCCCTCATACTTAAATAATGAAATGCCCAATACTTAAATGCCACTCATAATAAAATGCCCCTCATACAAAAATACCCCTCATACTAAAATGCCCCTCATACTTAAATGCCCCTCATACTAAAATGCCCCTCATATTAAAATGTCCCTCATACTTAAAACCCCTCATAATATAATGCCCCTCATACTAAAATAGCCCTCATACTTAAATGCCCCTTATAATAAAATGCCCCTCATACTTAAATGCCCCTCATACTAAAATGCCCCTCATACTTAAATAATGAAATGTCCCATACTTAAATGGGACCCCTCATACAAAAATACCCCTCATACTAAAATGCCCCTCATACTTAAATGCCCCTCATAATATTATGCCCCTCATACTTAAATGCCCCTCATAATATTATGCCCCTCATACTTAAATGCCACTCATAATAAAAATGCCCCTCATACTAAAATGACCCTCATAATAAAATGACCCTCATACTTAAATGCCCCTCATACTAAAATGCCCCTCATACTTAAATAATGAAATGCCCCATACTTAAATGCCCCTCATACAAAAATACCCCTCATACTAAAATGCCCTTCATACTTAAATGCCCCTTATACTAAAATGCCCCTCATACTAAAATGCCCCTCATACTTAAATAATGAAATGCCCCATACTTAAATGCCCCTCATACAAAAAATACCCCTCATACTAAAATGCCCCTCATACTTAAATGCCCCTCATACTAAAATGCCCCTCATACTTAAATGCCCCTCATAATAAAATGCCCATCATACTAAAATGCCCCTCATACTCAAATAATGAAATGCCCCATACTTAAATGCCCCTCATACAAAAATACCCCTCATACTAAAATGCCCCTTATAATAAAATGCCCCTCATACTTAAATGCCCCTCATACTAAAATGCCCCTTATACTTATATAATGAAATGTCCCATACTTAAATGCCCCTCATACAAAAAATACCCCTCATACTAAAATGCCCCTCATACTTAAATGCCCCTCATACTAAAATGCCCCTCATATTAAAATGTCCCTCATACTTAAAACCCCTCATAATATAATGCCCCTCATACTAATATAGCCCTCATACTTAAATAACCTCATAATAAAATGCCCCTCATACTTAAATGCCCCTTATAATAAAATGCCCCTCATACTTAAATGCCCCTCATAATAAAATGCCCCTCATACTTAAATGCCACTCATAATAAAATGCCCCTCATACTTAAATGCCCCTCATACTAAAATGCCCCTCATACTTAAATAATGAAATGTCCCATACTTAAATGGGACCCCTCATACAAAAATACCCCTCATACTAAAATGCCCCTCATACTAAAATGCCCCTCATACTTAAATGCCCCTCATAATAAAATGCCCCTCATACTTAAATGCCACTCATAATAAAATGCCCCTCATACTAAAATGACCCTCATAATAAAATGACCCTCATACTTAAATGCCCCTCATACTAAAATGCCCCTCATACTTAAATAATGAAATGCCCCATACTTAAATGCCCCTCATACAAAAATACCCCTCATACTAAAATGCCCCTCATACTAAAATGACCCTCATAATAAAATGACCCTCATACTAAAATGCCCCTCATACTTAAATAATGAAATGCCCAATACTTAAATGCCACTCATAATAAAATGCCCCTCATAATAAAATGCCCCTCATACTTAAATGCCCCTCATACTAAAATGCCCCTCATACTTAAATGCCCCTCATAATAAAATGCCCATCATACTAAAATACCCCTCATACTAAAATGCCCTTCATACTTAAATGCCCCTTATACTAAAATGCCCCTCATACTAAAATGCCCCTCATACTTAAATAATGAAATGCCCCATACTTAAATGCCCCTCATACAAAAAATACCCCTCATACTAAAATGCCCCTCATACTTAAATGCCCCTCATACTAAAATGCCCCTCATACTTAAATGCCCCTCATAATAAAATGCCCATCATACTAAAATGCCCCTCATACTAAAATGCCCCTCATACTCAAATAATGAAATGCCCCATACTTAAATGCCCCCCATACAAAAATACCTCTCATACTAAAATGCCCTTCATAATAAAATGCCCCTCATACTTAAATGCCACTCATAATAAAATGCCCCTAATACTAAAATGCCCCTCATAATAAAATGCCCATCATACTAAAATGCCCCTCATACTCAAATAATGAAATGCCCCATACTTAAATGCCCCTCATACAAAAATACCCCTCATACTAAAATGCCCCTCATAATAAAATGCCCCTCATACTTAAATGCCACTCATAATAAAATGCCCCTCATACTAAAATGACCCTCATAATAAAATGACCCTCATACTAAAATGCCCCTCATACTTAAATAATGAAATGCCCAATACTTAAATGCCACTCATAATAAAATGCCCCTCATAATAAAATGCCCCTCATACTTAAATGCCCCTCATACTAAAATGCCCCTCATACTTAAATGCCCCTCATAATAAAATGCCCATCATACTAAAATGCCCCTCATATTAAAATGTCCCTCATACTTAAAACCCCTCATAATATAATGCCCCTCATACTAAAATAGCCCTCATACTTAAATGCCCCTTATAATAAAATGCCCCTCATACTTAAATGCCCCTCATACTAAAATGCCCCTCATACTTAAATAATGAAATGTCCCATACTTAAATGGGACCCCTCATACAAAAATACCCCTCATACTAAAATGCCCCTCATACTTAAATGCCCCTCATAATATTATGCCCCTCATACTTAAATGCCCCTCATAATATTATGCCCCTCATACTTAAATGCCACTCATAATAAAATGCCCCTCATACTAAAATGACCCTCATAATAAAATGACCCTCATACTTAAATGCCCCTCATACTAAAATGCCCCTCATACTTAAATAATGAAATGCCCCATACTTAAATGCCCCTCATACAAAAATACCCCTCATACTAAAATGCCCTTCATACTTAAATGCCCCTTATACTAAAATGCCCCTCATACTAAAATGCCCCTCATACTTAAATAATGAAATGCCCCATACTTAAATGCCCCTCATACAAAAAATACCCCTCATACTAAAATGCCCCTCATACTTAAATGCCCCTCATACTAAAATGCCCCTCATACTTAAATGCCCCTCATAATAAAATGCCCATCATACTAAAATGCCCCTCATACTCAAATAATGAAATGCCCCATACTTAAATGCCCCTCATACAAAAATACCCCTCATACTAAAATGCCCCTTATAATAAAATGCCCCTCATACTTAAATGCCCCTCATACTAAAATGCCCCTTATACTTATATAATGAAATGTCCCATACTTAAATGCCCCTCATACAAAAATACCCCTCATACTAAAATGCCCCTCATACTTAAATGCCCCTCATACTAAAATGCCCCTCATATTAAAATGTCCCTCATACTTAAAACCCCTCATAATATAATGCCCCTCATACTAATATAGCCCTCATACTTAAATAACCTCATAATAAAATGCCCCTCATACTTAAATGCCCCTTATAATAAAATGCCCCTCATACTTAAATGCCCCTCATAATAAAATGCCCCTCATACTTAAATGCCACTCATAATAAAATGCCCCTCATACTTAAATGCCCCTCATACTAAAATGCCCCTCATACTTAAATAATGAAATGTCCCATACTTAAATGGGACCCCTCATACAAAAATACCCCTCATACTAAAATGCCCCTCATACTAAAATGCCCCTTATAATAAAATGCCCCTCATACTTAAATGCCCCTCATACTAAAATGCCCCTTATACTTATATAATGAAATGTCCCATACTTAAATGCCCCTCATACAAAAATACCCCTCATACTAAAATGCCCCTCATACTTAAATGCCCCTCATACTAAAATGCCCCTCATATTAAAATGTCCCTCATACTTAAAACCCCTCATAATATAATGCCCCTCATACTAAAATAGCCCTCATACTTAAATGCCCCTTATAATAAAATGCCCCTCATACTTAAATGCCCCTCATACTAAAATGCCCCTCATACTTAAATAATGAAATGTCCCATACTTAAATGGGACCCCTCATACAAAAATACCCCTCATACTAAAATGCCCCTCATACTTAAATGCCCCTCATAATATTATGCCCCTCATACTTAAATGCCCCTCATAATATTATGCCCCTCATACTTAAATGCCACTCATAATAAAATGCCCCTCATACTAAAATGACCCTCATAATAAAATGACCCTCATACTTAAATGCCCCTCATACTAAAATGCCCCTCATACTTAAATAATGAAATGCCCCATACTTAAATGCCCCTCATACAAAAATACCCCTCATACTAAAATGCCCTTCATACTTAAATGCCCCTTATACTAAAATGCCCCTCATACTTAAATAATGAAATGCCCCATACTTAAATGCCCCTCATACAAAAAATACCCCTCATACTAAAATGCCCCTCATACTTAAATGCCCCTCATACTAAAATGCCCCTCATACTTAAATGCCCCTCATAATAAAATGCCCATCATACTAAAATGCCCCTCATACTCAAATAATGAAATGCCCCATACTTAAATGCCCCTCATACAAAAATACCCCTCATACTAAAATGCCCCTTATAATAAAATGCCCCTCATACTTAAATGCCCCTCATACTAAAATGCCCCTTATACTTATATAATGAAATGTCCCATACTTAAATGCCCCTCATACAAAAAATACCCCTCATACTAAAATGCCCCTCATACTTAAATGCCCCTCATACTAAAATGCCCCTCATATTAAAATGTCCCTCATACTTAAAACCCCTCATAATATAATGCCCCTCATACTAATATAGCCCTCATACTTAAATAACCTCATAATAAAATGCCCCTCATACTTAAATGCCCCTTATAATAAAATGCCCCTCATACTTAAATGCCCCTCATAATAAAATGCCCCTCATACTTAAATGCCACTCATAATAAAATGCCCCTCATACTTAAATGCCCCTCATACTAAAATGCCCCTCATACTTAAATAATGAAATGTCCCATACTTAAATGGGACCCCTCATACAAAAATACCCCTCATACTAAAATGCCCCTCATACTAAAATGCCCCTCATACTTAAATGCCCCTCATAATAAAATGCCCCTCATACTTAAATGCCACTCATAATAAAATGCCCCTCATACTTAAATGCCCCTTATAATAAAATGCCCCTCATACTTAAATGCCCCTCATACTAAAATGCCCCTCATACTTAAATAATGAAATGTCCCATACTTAAATGGGACCCCTCATACAAAAATACCCCTCATACTAAAATGCCCCTCATACTTAAATGCCCCTCATAATATTATGCCCCTCATACTTAAATGCCCCTCATAATATTATGCCCCTCATACTTAAATGCCACTCATAATAAAATGCCCCTCATACTAAAATGACCCTCATAATAAAATGACCCTCATACTTAAATGCCCCTCATACTAAAATGCCCCTCATACTTAAATAATGAAATGCCCCATACTTAAATGCCCCTCATACAAAAATACCCCTCATACTAAAATGCCCTTCATACTTAAATGCCCCTTATAATAAAATGCCCCTCATACTTAAATAATGAAATGCCCCATACTTAAATGCCCCTCATACAAAAAATACCCCTCATACTAAAATGCCCCTCATACTTAAATGCCCCTCATACTAAAATGCCCCTCATACTTAAATGCCCCTCATAATAAAATGCCCATCATACTAAAATGCCCCTCATACTCAAATAATGAAATGCCCCATACTTAAATGCCCCTCATACAAAAATACCCCTCATACTAAAATGCCCCTTATAATAAAATGCCCCTCATACTTAAATGCCCCTCATACTAAAATGCCCCTTATACTTATATAATGAAATGTCCCATACTTAAATGCCCCTCATACAAAAAATACCCCTCATACTAAAATGCCCCTCATACTTAAATGCCCCTCATACTAAAATGCCCCTCATATTAAAATGTCCCTCATACTTAAAACCCCTCATAATATAATGCCCCTCATACTAATATAGCCCTCATACTTAAATAACCTCATAATAAAATGCCCCTCATACTTAAATGCCCCTTATAATAAAATGCCCCTCATACTTAAATGCCCCTCATAATAAAATGCCCCTCATACTTAAATGCCACTCATAATAAAATGCCCCTCATACTTAAATGCCCCTCATACTAAAATGCCCCTCATACTTAAATAATGAAATGTCCCATACTTAAATGGGACCCCTCATACAAAAATACCCCTCATACTAAAATGCCCCTCATACTAAAATGCCCCTCATACTTAAATGCCCCTCATAATAAAATGCCCCTCATACTTAAATGCCACTCATAATAAAATGCCCCTCATACTAAAATGACCCTCATAATAAAATGACCCTCATACTTAAATGCCCCTCATACTAAAATGCCCCTCATACTTAAATAATGAAATGCCCCATACTTAAATGCCCCTCATACAAAAATACCCCTCATACTAAAATGCCCCTCATACTAAAATGACCCTCATAATAAAATGACCCTCATACTAAAATGCCCCTCATACTTAAATAATGAAATGCCCAATACTTAAATGCCACTCATAATAAAATGCCCCTCATACAAAAATACCCCTCATACTAAAATGCCCCTCATACTTAAATGCCCCTCATACTAAAATGCCCCTCATATTAAAATGTCCCTCATACTTAAAACCCCTCATAATATAATGCCCCTCATACTAAAATAGCCCTCATACTTAAATGCCCCTTATAATAAAATGCCCCTCATACTTAAATGCCCCTCATACTAAAATGCCCCTCATACTTAAATAATGAAATGTCCCATACTTAAATGGGACCCCTCATACAAAAATACCCCTCATACTAAAATGCCCCTCATACTTAAATGCCCCTCATAATATTATGCCCCTCATACTTAAATGCCCCTCATAATATTATGCCCCTCATACTTAAATGCCACTCATAATAAAATGCCCCTCATACTAAAATGACCCTCATAATAAAATGACCCTCATACTTAAATGCCCCTCATACTAAAATGCCCCTCATACTTAAATAATGAAATGCCCCATACTTAAATGCCCCTCATACAAAAATACCCCTCATACTAAAATGCCCTTCATACTTAAATGCCCCTTATACTAAAATGCCCCTCATACTAAAATGCCCCTCATACTTAAATAATGAAATGCCCCATACTTAAATGCCCCTCATACAAAAAATACCCCTCATACTAAAATGCCCCTCATACTTAAATGCCCCTCATACTAAAATGCCCCTCATACTTAAATGCCCCTCATAATAAAATGCCCATCATACTAAAATGCCCCTCATACTCAAATAATGAAATGCCCCATACTTAAATGCCCCTCATACAAAAATACCCCTCATACTAAAATGCCCCTTATAATAAAATGCCCCTCATACTTAAATGCCCCTCATACTAAAATGCCCCTTATACTTATATAATGAAATGTCCCATACTTAAATGCCCCTCATACAAAAAATACCCCTCATACTAAAATGCCCCTCATACTTAAATGCCCCTCATACTAAAATGCCCCTCATATTAAAATGTCCCTCATACTTAAAACCCCTCATAATATAATGCCCCTCATACTAATATAGCCCTCATACTTAAATAACCTCATAATAAAATGCCCCTCATACTTAAATGCCCCTTATAATAAAATGCCCCTCATACTTAAATGCCCCTCATAATAAAATGCCCCTCATACTTAAATGCCACTCATAATAAAATGCCCCTCATACTTAAATGCCCCTCATACTAAAATGCCCCTCATACTTAAATAATGAAATGTCCCATACTTAAATGGGACCCCTCATACAAAAATACCCCTCATACTAAAATGCCCCTCATACTAAAATGCCCCTCATACTTAAATGCCCCTCATAATAAAATGCCCCTCATACTTAAATGCCACTCATAATAAAATGCCCCTCATACTAAAATGACCCTCATAATAAAATGACCCTCATACTTAAATGCCCCTCATACTAAAATGCCCCTCATACTTAAATAATGAAATGCCCCATACTTAAATGCCCCTCATACAAAAATACCCCTCATACTAAAATGCCCCTCATACTAAAATGACCCTCATAATAAAATGACCCTCATACTAAAATGCCCCTCATACTTAAATAATGAAATGCCCAATACTTAAATGCCACTCATAATAAAATGCCCCTCATAATAAAATGCCCCTCATACTTAAATGCCCCTCATACTAAAATGCCCCTCATACTTAAATGCCCCTCATAATAAAATGCCCATCATACTAAAATACCCCTCATACTAAAATGCCCTTCATACTTAAATGCCCCTTATACTAAAATGCCCCTCATACTAAAATGCCCCTCATACTTAAATAATGAAATGCCCCATACTTAAATGCCCCTCATACAAAAAATACCCCTCATACTAAAATGCCCCTCATACTTAAATGCCCCTCATACTAAAATGCCCCTCATACTTAAATGCCCCTCATAATAAAATGCCCATCATACTAAAATGCCCCTCATACTAAAATGCCCCTCATACTCAAATAATGAAATGCCCCATACTTAAATGCCCCCCATACAAAAATACCTCTCATACTAAAATGCCCTTCATAATAAAATGCCCCTCATACTTAAATGCCACTCATAATAAAATGCCCCTAATACTAAAATGCCCCTCATAATAAAATGCCCATCATACTAAAATGCCCCTCATACTCAAATAATGAAATGCCCCATACTTAAATGCCCCTCATACAAAAATACCCCTCATACTAAAATGCCCCTCATAATAAAATGCCCCTCATACTTAAATGCCACTCATAATAAAATGCCCCTCATACTAAAATGACCCTCATAATAAAATGACCCTCATACTAAAATGCCCCTCATACTTAAATAATGAAATGCCCAATACTTAAATGCCACTCATAATAAAATGCCCCTCATAATAAAATGCCCCTCATACTTAAATGCCCCTCATACTAAAATGCCCCTCATACTTAAATGCCCCTCATAATAAAATGCCCATCATACTAAAATGCCCCTCATACTAAAATGCCCCTCATACTTAAATGCCATTCATAATAAAATGCCCCTCATATTAAATGCCCCTCATACTAAAATAGCCCTCATACTTAAATGCCCCTCATAATAAAATGCCCCTCATACTTAAATGCCCCTTATAATAAAATGCCCCTCATACTAAAATGACCCTCATAATAAAATGACCCTCATACTTAAATGCCCCTCATACTAAAATGCCCCTCATACTTAAATAATGAAATGCCCCATACTTAAATGCCCCTCATACAAAAAATACCCCTCATACTAAAATGCCCCTCATACTTAAATGCCCCTCATACTAAAATGCCCCTCATACTTAAATGCCCCTCATAATAAAATGCCCATCATACTAAAATGCCCCTCATACTCAAATAATGAAATGCCCCATACTTAAATGCCCCTCATACAAAAATACCCCTCATACTAAAATGCCCCTTATAATAAAATGCCCCTCATACTTAAATGCCCCTCATACTAAAATGCCCCTTATACTTATATAATGAAATGTCCCATACTTAAATGCCCCTCATACAAAAAATACCCCTCATACTAAAATGCCCCTCATACTTAAATGCCCCTCATACTAAAATGCCCCTCATATTAAAATGTCCCTCATACTTAAAACCCCTCATAATATAATGCCCCTCATACTAATATAGCCCTCATACTTAAATAACCTCATAATAAAATGCCCCTCATACTTAAATGCCCCTTATAATAAAATGCCCCTCATACTTAAATGCCCCTCATAATAAAATGCCCCTCATACTTAAATGCCACTCATAATAAAATGCCCCTCATACTTAAATGCCCCTCATACTAAAATGCCCCTCATACTTAAATAATGAAATGTCCCATACTTAAATGGGACCCCTCATACAAAAATACCCCTCATACTAAAATGCCCCTCATACTAAAATGCCCCTCATACTTAAATGCCCCTCATAATAAAATGCCCCTCATACTTAAATGCCACTCATAATAAAATGCCCCTCATACTAAAATGACCCTCATAATAAAATGACCCTCATACTTAAATGCCCCTCATACTAAAATGCCCCTCATACTTAAATAATGAAATGCCCCATACTTAAATGCCCCTCATACAAAAATACCCCTCATACTAAAATGCCCCTCATACTAAAATGACCCTCATAATAAAATGACCCTCATACTAAAATGCCCCTCATACTTAAATAATGAAATGCCCAATACTTAAATGCCACTCATAATAAAATGCCCCTCATACAAAAATACCCCTCATACTAAAATGCCCCTCATACTTAAATGCCCCTCATACTAAAATGCCCCTCATATTAAAATGTCCCTCATACTTAAAACCCCTCATAATATAATGCCCCTCATACTAAAATAGCCCTCATACTTAAATGCCCCTTATAATAAAATGCCCCTCATACTTAAATGCCCCTCATACTAAAATGCCCCTCATACTTAAATAATGAAATGTCCCATACTTAAATGGGACCCCTCATACAAAAATACCCCTCATACTAAAATGCCCCTCATACTTAAATGCCCCTCATAATATTATGCCCCTCATACTTAAATGCCCCTCATAATATTATGCCCCTCATACTTAAATGCCACTCATAATAAAATGCCCCTCATACTAAAATGACCCTCATAATAAAATGACCCTCATACTTAAATGCCCCTCATACTAAAATGCCCCTCATACTTAAATAATGAAATGCCCCATACTTAAATGCCCCTCATACAAAAATACCCCTCATACTAAAATGCCCTTCATACTTAAATGCCCCTTATACTAAAATGCCCCTCATACTAAAATGCCCCTCATACTTAAATAATGAAATGCCCCATACTTAAATGCCCCTCATACAAAAAATACCCCTCATACTAAAATGCCCCTCATACTTAAATGCCCCTCATACTAAAATGCCCCTCATACTTAAATGCCCCTCATAATAAAATGCCCATCATACTAAAATGCCCCTCATACTCAAATAATGAAATGCCCCATACTTAAATGCCCCTCATACAAAAATACCCCTCATACTAAAATGCCCCTTATAATAAAATGCCCCTCATACTTAAATGCCCCTCATACTAAAATGCCCCTTATACTTATATAATGAAATGTCCCATACTTAAATGCCCCTCATACAAAAAATACCCCTCATACTAAAATGCCCCTCATACTTAAATGCCCCTCATACTAAAATGCCCCTCATATTAAAATGTCCCTCATACTTAAAACCCCTCATAATATAATGCCCCTCATACTAATATAGCCCTCATACTTAAATAACCTCATAATAAAATGCCCCTCATACTTAAATGCCCCTTATAATAAAATGCCCCTCATACTTAAATGCCCCTCATAATAAAATGCCCCTCATACTTAAATGCCACTCATAATAAAATGCCCCTCATACTTAAATGCCCCTCATACTAAAATGCCCCTCATACTTAAATAATGAAATGTCCCATACTTAAATGGGACCCCTCATACAAAAATACCCCTCATACTAAAATGCCCCTCATACTAAAATGCCCCTCATACTTAAATGCCCCTCATAATAAAATGCCCCTCATACTTAAATGCCACTCATAATAAAATGCCCCTCATACTAAAATGACCCTCATAATAAAATGACCCTCATACTTAAATGCCCCTCATACTAAAATGCCCCTCATACTTAAATAATGAAATGCCCCATACTTAAATGCCCCTCATACAAAAATACCCCTCATACTAAAATGCCCCTCATACTAAAATGACCCTCATAATAAAATGACCCTCATACTAAAATGCCCCTCATACTTAAATAATGAAATGCCCAATACTTAAATGCCACTCATAATAAAATGCCCCTCATAATAAAATGCCCCTCATACTTAAATGCCCCTCATACTAAAATGCCCCTCATACTTAAATGCCCCTCATAATAAAATGCCCATCATACTAAAATACCCCTCATACTAAAATGCCCTTCATACTTAAATGCCCCTTATACTAAAATGCCCCTCATACTAAAATGCCCCTCATACTTAAATAATGAAATGCCCCATACTTAAATGCCCCTCATACAAAAAATACCCCTCATACTAAAATGCCCCTCATACTTAAATGCCCCTCATACTAAAATGCCCCTCATACTTAAATGCCCCTCATAATAAAATGCCCATCATACTAAAATGCCCCTCATACTAAAATGCCCCTCATACTCAAATAATGAAATGCCCCATACTTAAATGCCCCCCATACAAAAATACCTCTCATACTAAAATGCCCTTCATAATAAAATGCCCCTCATACTTAAATGCCACTCATAATAAAATGCCCCTAATACTAAAATGCCCCTCATAATAAAATGCCCATCATACTAAAATGCCCCTCATACTCAAATAATGAAATGCCCCATACTTAAATGCCCCTCATACAAAAATACCCCTCATACTAAAATGCCCCTCATAATAAAATGCCCCTCATACTTAAATGCCACTCATAATAAAATGCCCCTCATACTAAAATGACCCTCATAATAAAATGACCCTCATACTAAAATGCCCCTCATACTTAAATAATGAAATGCCCAATACTTAAATGCCACTCATAATAAAATGCCCCTCATAATAAAATGCCCCTCATACTTAAATGCCCCTCATACTAAAATGCCCCTCATACTTAAATGCCCCTCATAATAAAATGCCCATCATACTAAAATGCCCCTCATACTAAAATGCCCCTCATACTTAAATGCCATTCATAATAAAATGCCCCTCATATTAAATGCCCCTCATACTAAAATAGCCCTCATACTTAAATGCCCCTCATAATAAAATGCCCCTCATACTTAAATGCCCCTTATAATAAAATGCCCCTCATACTAAAATGACCCTCATAATAAAATGACCCTCATACTTAAATGCCCCTCATACTAAAATGCCCCTCATACTTAAATAATGAAATGCCCCGTACTTAAATGCCCCTCATACAAAAAATACCCCTCATACTAAAATGCCCCTCATACTTAAATGCCCCTCATACTAAAATGCCCCTCATACTTAAATGCCCCTCATAATAAAATGCCCATCATACTAAAATGCCCCTCATACTCAAATAATGAAATGCCCCATACTTAAATGCCCCTCATACAAAAATACCCCTCATACTAAAATGCCCCTTATAATAAAATGCCCCTCATACTTAAATGCCCCTCATACTAAAATGCCCCTTATACTTATATAATGAAATGTCCCATACTTAAATGCCCCTCATACAAAAAATACCCCTCATACTAAAATGCCCCTCATACTTAAATGCCCCTCATACTAAAATGCCCCTCATATTAAAATGTCCCTCATACTTAAAACCCCTCATAATATAATGCCCCTCATACTAAAATAGCCCTCATACTTAAATAACCTCATAATAAAATGCCCCTCATACTTAAATGCCCCTTATAATAAAATGCCCCTCATACTTAAATGCCCCTCATAATAAAATGCCCCTCATACTTAAATGCCACTCATAATAAAATGCCCCTCATACTTAAATGCCCCTCATACTAAAATGCCCCTCATACTTAAATAATGAAATGTCCCATACTTAAATGGGACCCCTCATACAAAAATACCCCTCATACTAAAATGCCCCTCATACTAAAATGCCCCTCATACTTAAATGCCCCTCATAATAAAATGCCCCTCATACTTAAATGCCACTCATAATAAAATGCCCCTCATACTAAAATGACCCTCATAATAAAATGACCCTCATACTTAAATGCCCCTCATACTAAAATGCCCCTCATACTTAAATAATGAAATGCCCCATACTTAAATGCCCCTCATACAAAAATACCCCTCATACTAAAATGCCCTTCATACTTAAATGCCCCTTATACTAAAATGCCCCTCATACTAAAATGCCCCTCATACTTAAATAATGAAATGCCCCATACTTAAATGCCCCTCATACAAAAAATACCCCTCATACTAAAATGCCCCTCATACTTAAATGCCCCTCATACTAAAATGCCCCTCATACTTAAATGCCCCTCATAATAAAATGCCCATCATACTAAAATGCCCCTCATACTAAAATGCCCCTCATACTCAAATAATGAAATGCCCCATACTTAAATGCCCCTCATACAAAAATACCTCTCATACTAAAATGCCCTTCATAATAAAATGCCCCTCATACTTAAATGCCACTCATAATAAAATGCCCCTCATACTAAAATGCCCCTCATAATAAAATGCCCATCATACTAAAATGCCCCTGATACTAAAATGCCCCTCATACTCAAATAATGAAATGCCCCATACTTAAATGCCCCTCATACAAAAATACCCCTCATACTAAAATGCCCCTCATAATAAAATGCCCCTCATACTTAAATGCCACTCATAATAAAATGCCCCTCATACTAAAATGACCCTCATAATAAAATGACCCTCATACTAAAATGCCCCTCATACTTAAATAATGAAATGCCCAATACTTAAATGCCACTCATAATAAAATGCCCCTCATAATAAAATGCCCCTCATACTTAAATGCCCCTCATACTAAAATGCCCCTCATACTTAAATGCCCCTCATAATAAAATGCCCATCATACTAAAATGCCCCTCATACTAAAATGCCCCTCATACTTAAATGCCATTCATAATAAAATGCCCCTCATATTAAATGCCCCTCATACTAAAATAGCCCTCATACTTAAATGCCCCTCATAATAAAATGCCCCTCATACTTAAATGCCCCTTATAATAAAATGCCCCTCATACTAAAATGACCCTCATAATAAAATGACCCTCATACTTAAATGCCCCTCATACTAAAATGCCCCTCATACTTAAATAATGAAATGCCCCATACTTAAACGCCCCTCATACAAAAATACCCCTCATACTAAAATGCCCTTCTTACTTAAATGCCCCTCATACTAAAATGCCCCTAATACTTAAATGCCCCTCATACTTAAATGCCCCTCATACTAAAATGCCCCTGATACTTAAATGCCCCTTATACTTAAATGCCTCTTATAATAAAATGCCCCTCATACTTAAATGCCACTCATAATAAAATGCCCCTCATACTTAAATACCCCACATACTACAATGCCCCTGATACTTAAATGCCCCTCATACTTAAATGCCCCTCATAATAAAATGCCCCTCATACTTAAATGCCCCTCATACTAAAATGCCCCTCATACTTAAATAATGAAATGCCCCATACTTAAATGCCCCTCATACAAAAAATACCCCTCATACTAAAATGCCCCTCATACTTAAATGCCCCTCATACTAAAATGCCCCTCATACTTAAATGCCCCTCATAATAAAATGCCCATCATACTAAAATGCCCCTCATACTCAAATAATGAAATGCCCCATACTTAAATGCCCCTCATACAAAAATACCCCTCATACTAAAATGCCCCTTATAATAAAATGCCCCTCATACTTAAATGCCCCTCATACTAAAATGCCCCTTATACTTATATAATGAAATGTCCCATACTTAAATGCCCCTCATACAAAAAATACCCCTCATACTAAAATGCCCCTCATACTTAAATGCCCCTCATACTAAAATGCCCCTCATATTAAAATGTCCCTCATACTTAAAACCCCTCATAATATAATGCCCCTCATACTAAAATAGCCCTCATACTTAAATAACCTCATAATAAAATGCCCCTCATACTTAAATGCCCCTTATAATAAAATGCCCCTCATACTTAAATGCCCCTCATAATAAAATGCCCCTCATACTTAAATGCCACTCATAATAAAATGCCCCTCATACTTAAATGCCCCTCATACTAAAATGCCCCTCATACTTAAATAATGAAATGTCCCATACTTAAATGGGACCCCTCATACAAAAATGCCCCTCATACTAAAATGCCCCTCATACTTAAATGCCCCTCATAATAAAATGCCCCTCATACTTAAATGCCACTCATAATAAAATGCCCCTCATACTAAAATGACCCTCATAATAAAATGACCCTCATACTTAAATGCCCCTCATACTAAAATGCCCCTCATACTTAAATAATGAAATGCCCCATACTTAAATGCCCCTCATACAAAAATACCCCTCATACTAAAATGCCCTTCATACTTAAATGCCCCTTATACTAAAATGCCCCTCATACTAAAATGCCCCTCATACTTAAATAATGAAATGCCCCATACTTAAATGCCCCTCATACAAAAAATACCCCTCATACTAAAATGCCCCTCATACTTAAATGCCCCTCATACTAAAATGCCCCTCATACTAAAATGACCCTCATAATAAAATGACCCTCATACTAAAATGCCCCTCATACTTAAATAATGAAATGCCCAATACTTAAATGCCACTCATAATAAAATGCCCCTCATACAAAAATACCCCTCATACTAAAATGCCCCTCATACTTAAATGCCCCTCATACTAAAATGCCCCTCATATTAAAATGTCCCTCATACTTAAAACCCCTCATAATATAATGCCCCTCATACTAAAATAGCCCTCATACTTAAATGCCCCTTATAATAAAATGCCCCTCATACTTAAATGCCCCTCATACTAAAATGCCCCTCATACTTAAATAATGAAATGTCCCATACTTAAATGGGACCCCTCATACAAAAATACCCCTCATACTAAAATGACCCTCATAATAAAATGACCCTCATACTAAAATGCCCCTCATACTTAAATAATGAAATGCCCAATACTTAAATGCCACTCATAATAAAATGCCCCTCATAATAAAATGCCCCTCATACTTAAATGCCCCTCATACTAAAATGCCCCTCATACTTAAATGCCCCTCATAATAAAATGCCCATCATACTAAAATACCCCTCATACTAAAATGCCCTTCATACTTAAATGCCCCTTATACTAAAATGCCCCTCATACTAAAATGCCCCTCATACTTAAATAATGAAATGCCCCATACTTAAATGCCCCTCATACAAAAAATACCCCTCATACTAAAATGCCCCTCATACTTAAATGCCCCTCATACTAAAATGCCCCTCATACTTAAATGCCCCTCATAATAAAATGCCCATCATACTAAAATGCCCCTCATACTAAAATGCCCCTCATACTTAAATGCCCCTTATACTAAAATGCCCCTCATACTAAAATGCCCCTCATACTTAAATAATGAAATGCCCCATACTTAAATGCCCCTCATACAAAAAATACCCCTCATACTAAAATGCCCCTCATACTTAAATGCCCCTCATACTAAAATGCCCCTCATACTTAAATGCCCCTCATAATAAAATGCCCATCATACTAAAATGCCCCTCATACTAAAATGCCCCTCATACTCAAATAATGAAATGCCCCATACTTAAATGCCCCTCATACAAAAATACCTCTCATACTAAAATGCCCTTCATAATAAAATGCCCCTCATACTTAAATGCCACTCATAATAAAATGCCCCTCATACTAAAATGCCCCTCATAATAAAATGCCCATCATACTAAAATGCCCCTCATACTAAAATGCCCCTCATACTCAAATAATGAAATGCCCCATACTTAAATGCCCCTCATACAAAAATACCCCTCATACTAAAATGCCCCTCATAATAAAATGCCCCTCATACTTAAATGCCACTCATAATAAAATGCCCCTCATACTAAAATGACCCTCATAATAAAATGACACTCATACTAAAATGCCCCTCATACTCAAATAATGAAATGCCCCATACTTAAATGCCCCTCATACAAAAATACCCCTCATACTAAAATGCCCCTCATAATAAAATGCCCCTCATACTTAAATGCCACTCATAATAAAATGCCCCTCATACTAAAATGACCCTCATAATAAAATGACCCTCATACTAAAATGCCCCTCATACTTAAATAATGAAATGCCCAATACTTAAATGCCACTCATAATAAAATGCCCCTCATAATAAAATGCCCCTCATACTTAAATGCCCCTCATACTAAAATGCCCCTCATACTTAAATGCCCCTCATAATAAAATGCCCATCATACTAAAATGCCCCTCATACTAAAATGCCCCTCATACTTAAATGCCATTCATAATAAAATGCCCCTCATATTAAATGCCCCTCATACTAAAATAGCCCTCATACTTAAATGCCCCTCATAATAAAATGCCCCTCATACTTAAATGCCCCTTATAATAAAATGCCCCTCATACTAAAATGACCCTCATAATAAAATGACCCTCATACTTAAATGCCCCTCATACTAAAATGCCCCTCATACTTAAATAATGAAATGCCCCATACTTAAACGCCCCTCATACAAAAATACCCCTCATACTAAAATGCCCTTCTTACTTAAATGCCCCTCATACTAAAATGCCCCTGATACTTAAATGCCCCTTATACTTAAATGCCTCTTATAATAAAATGCCCCTCATACTTAAATGCCACTCATAATAAAATGCCCCTCATACTTAAATACCCCTCATACTACAATGCCCCTGATACTTAAATGCCCCTCATACTTAAATGCCCCTCATAATAAAATGCCCCTCATACTTAAATGCCCCTCATACTAAAATGCCCCTCATACTTAAATAATGAAATGCCCCATACTTAAATGCCCCTCATACAAAAAATACCCCTCATACTAAAATGCCCCTCATACTTAAATGCCCCTCATACTAAAATGCCCCTCATACTTAAATGCCCCTCATAATAAAATGCCCATCATACTAAAATGCCCCTCATACTCAAATAATGAAATGCCCCATACTTAAATGCCCCTCATACAAAAATACCCCTCATACTAAAATGCCCCTTATAATAAAATGCCCCTCATACTTAAATGCCCCTCATACTAAAATGCCCCTTATACTTATATAATGAAATGTCCCATACTTAAATGCCCCTCATACTTAAATGCCCCTCATACTAAAATGCCCCTCATACTTAAATGCCCCTCATACTAAAATGCCCCTCATATTAAAATGTCCCTCATACTTAAAACCCCTCATAATATAATGCCCCTCATACTAAAATAGCCCTCATACTTAAATAACCTCATAATAAAATGCCCCTCATACTTAAATGCCCCTTATAATAAAATGCCCCTCATACTTAAATGCCCCTCATAATAAAATGCCCCTCATACTTAAATGCCACTCATAATAAAATGCCCCTCATACTTAAATGCCCCTCATAATAAAATGCCCCTCATACTTAAATGCCACTCATAATAAAATGCCCCTCATACTTAAATGCCCCTCATACTAAAATGCCCCTCATACTTAAATAATGAAATGTCCCATACTTAAATGGGACCCCTCATACAAAAATACCCCTCATACTAAAATGCCCCTCATACTAAAATGCCCCTCATACTTAAATGCCCCTCATAATAAAATGCCCCTCATACTTAAATGCCACTCATAATAAAATGCCCCTCATACTAAAATGACCCTCATAATAAAATGACCCTCATACTTAAATGCCCCTCATACTAAAATGCCCCTCATACTTAAATAATGAAATGCCCCATACTTAAATGCCCCTCATACAAAAATACCCCTCATACTAAAATGCCCTTCATACTTAAATGCCCCTTATACTAAAATGCCCCTCATACTAAAATGCCCCTCATACTTAAATAATGAAATGCCCCATACTTAAATGCCCCTCATACAAAAAATACCCCTCATACTAAAATGCCCCTCATACTTAAATGCCCCTCATACTAAAATGCCCCTCATACTTAAATGCCCCTCATAATAAAATGCCCATCATACTAAAATGCCCCTCATACTCAAATAATGAAATGCCCCATACTTAAATGCCCCTCATACAAAAATACCTCTCATACTAAAATGCCCCTCATACTTAAATGCCACTCATAATAAAATGCCCCTCATACTAAAATGCCCCTCATAATAAAATGCCCATCATACTAAAATGCCCCTCATACTAAAATGCCCCTCATACTCAAATAATGAAATGCCCCATACTTAAATGCCCCTCATACAAAAATACCCCTCATACTAAAATGCCCCTCATACTTAAATGCCACTCATAATAAAATGCCCCTCATACTAAAATGACCCTCATAATAAAATGACCCTCATACTAAAATGCCCCTCATACTTAAATAATGAAATGCCCAATACTTAAATGCCACTCATAATAAAATGCCCCTCATAATAAAATGCCCCTCATACTTAAATGCCCCTCATACTAAAATGCCCCTCATACTTAAATGCCCCTCATAATAAAATGCCCATCATACTAAAATGCCCCTCATACTAAAATGCCCCTCATACTTAAATGCCATTCATAATAAAATGCCCCTCATATTAAATGCCCCTCATACTAAAATAGCCCTCATACTTAAATGCCCCTCATAATAAAATGCCCCTCATACTTAAATGCCCCTTATAATAAAATGCCCCTCATACTAAAATACCCTCATAATAAAATGACCCTCATACTTAAATGCCCCTCATACTAAAATGCCCCTCATACTTAAATAATGAAATGCCCCATACTTAAACGCCCCTCATACAAAAATACCCCTCATACTAAAATGCCCTTCTTACTTAAATGCCCCTCATACTAAAATGCCCCTAATACTTAAATGCCCCTCATACTTAAATGCCCCTCATACTAAAATGCCCCTGATACTTAAATGCCCCTTATACTTAAATGCCTCTTATAATAAAATGCCCCTCATACTTAAATGCCACTCATAATAAAATGCCCCTCATACTTAAATACCCCTCATACTAAAATGCCCCTGATACTTAAATGCCCCTCATACTTAAATGCCCCTCATAATAAAATGCCCCTCATACTTAAATGCCCCTCATACTAAAATGCCCCTCATACTTAAATGCCCCTCATAATAAAATGCCCCTCATACTTAAATAACCCTCATACTAAAATGCCCTTCATACTTAAATGCCCCTAATAATAAAATGCCCCTCATAATAAAATTTCCCTCATACTTAAATGCCCCTCATACTAAAATGCCCCATACTAAAATGCCCTTCATACTTAAATGCCCCTAATAATAAAATGCCCCTCATAATAAAATTTCCCTCATACTTACATGCCCCTCATACTAAAATGCCCCTCATACTTAAATAATGAAATGCCCCATACTTAAATGCCCCTCATAAAAAAATACCCCTCATACTTAAATGCCCCTCATACTAAAATGCCCCTCATACTTAAATGCCCCTCATAATAAAATGCCCTATACTTAAATGCCCCTCATACTTAAATGCCCATCATAATAAAATGCCGCTCATACTAAAATGCCCCTCATACTTAAATGCCCCTCATACTAAAATGCCCCATATACTTAAATGCCCCTCATAATAAAATGCCCCTCATACTTAAATGCACCTCATAATAAAATGCCCCATACTTAAATGCCCCTCATAATAAAATGCCCCTCATACTTAAATGCCCCTCATACTAAAATGCCTCTCATACTTAAATGCCCCTCATACTAAAATGCCCCTCATACTTAAATAATTAAATGCCCCATACTTAAATGCCCCATACTTAAATGCCCCTCATACAAAAATACCCCTCATACTAAAATGCCCCTCATATTAATATGCCCCTCATACTTAAAACCCCTCATAATATAATGCCCCTCATACTAAAATACGCCTCATAATAAAATGCCCCATACTTAAATGCCCCTCATACTAAAATTCTCCTCATACTAAAATGCCCCTCATACTTAAATGCCCCTCATAATAAAATAACCCTCATACTTAAATGCCACTCATAATAAAATGCCCCTCATATTAAATGCCCCTCATACTAAAATAGCCCTCATACTTAAATGCCCCTCATAATAAAATGCCCCTCATACTTAAATGCCCCTCATACTAAAATGCCCCTTATACTTATATAATGAAATGTCCCATACTTAAATGCCACTCATAATAAAATGCCCCTCATACTAAAATGACCCTCATAATAAAATGACCCTCATACTTAAATGCCCCTCATACTAAAATGCCCCTCATACTTAAATAATGAAATGCCCCATACTTAAATGCCCCTCATACAAAAATACCCATCATACTAAAATGCCCTTCATACTTAAATGCCCCTTATACTAAAATGCCCCTCATACTAAAATGCCCCTCATACTTAAATAATGAAATGCCCCATACTTAAATGCCCCTCATACAAAAAATACCCCTCATACTAAAATGCCCCTCATACTAAAATGCCCCTCATACTTAAATGCCCCTCATAATAAAATGCCCATCATACTAAAATGCCCCTCATACTCAAATAATGAAATGCCCCATACTTAAATGCCCCTCATACAAAAATACCCCTCATACTAAAATGCCCCTTATAATAAAATGCCCCTCATACTTAAATGCCCCCCATACTAAAATGCCCCTTATACTTATATAATGAAATGTCCCATACTTAAATGCCCCTCATACAAAAATACCCCTCATACTAAAATGCCCCTCATACTTAAATGCCCCTCATACTAAAATGTCCCTCATATTAAAATGTCCCTCATACTTAAAACCCCTCATAATATAATGCCCCTCATACTAAAATAGCCCTCATACTTAAATAACCTCATAATAAAATGCCCCTCATACTTAAATGCCCCTTATAATAAAATGCCCCTCATACTTAAATGCCCCTCATACTAAAATGCCCCTCATACTTAAATAATGAAATGTCCCATACTTAAATGGGACCCCTCATACAAAAATACCCCTCATACAAAAATGCCCCTCATACTAAAATGCCCCTCATACTTAAATGCCCCTCATAATAAAATGCCCCTCATACTTAAATGCCACTCATAATAAAATGCCCCTCATACTAAAATGACCCTCATAATAAAATGACCCTCATACTTAAATGCCCCTCATACTAAAATGCCCCTCATACTTAAATAATGAAATGCCCCATACTTAAATGCCCCTCATACAAAAATACCCCTCATACTAAAATGCCCTTCATACTTAAATGCCCCTTATACTAAAATGCCCCTCATAATAAAATGCCCCTCATACTTAAATGCCCCTCATACTAAAATGCCCCTCATACTTAAATAATGAAATGTCCCATACTTAAATGGGACCCCTCATACAAAAATACCCCTCATACAAAAATGCCCCTCATACTAAAATGCCCCTCATACTTAAATGCCCCTCATAATAAAATGCCCCTCATACTTAAATGCCACTCATAATAAAATGCCCCTCATACTAAAATGACCCTCATAATAAAATGACCCTCATACTTAAATGCCCCTCATACTAAAATGCCCCTCATACTTAAATAATGAAATGCCCCATACTTAAATGCCCCTCATACAAAAATACCCCTCATACTAAAATGCCCTTCATACTTAAATGCCCCTTATACTAAAATGCCCCTCATAATAAAATGCCCCTCATACTTAAATGCCCCTCACACTAAAATGCCCCTCATACTTAAATAATGAAATGTCCCATACTTAAATGGGACCCCTCATACAAAAATACCCCTCATACAAAAATGCCCCTCATACTAAAATGCCCCTCATACTTAAATGCCCCTCATAATAAAATGCCCCTCATACTTAAATGCCACTCATAATAAAATGCCCCTCATACTAAAATGACCCTCATAATAAAATGACCCTCATACTTAAATGCCCCTCATACTAAAATGCCCCTCATACTTAAATAATGAAATGCCCCATACTTAAATGCCCCTCATACAAAAATACCCCTCATACTAAAATGCCCTTCATACTTAAATGCCCCTTATACTAAAATGCCCCTCATACTAAAATGCCCCTCATACTTAAATAATGAAATGCCCCATACTTAAATGCCCCTCATACAAAAAATACCCCTCATACTAAAATGCCCCTCATACTTAAATGCCCCTCATACTAAAATGCCCCTCATACTTAAATGCCCCTCATAATAAAATGCCCATCATACTAAAATGCCCCTCATACTAAAATGCCCCTCATACTCAAATAATGAAATGCCCCTCATACAAAAATACCCCTCATACTAAAATGCCCTTCATAATAAAATGCCCCTCATACTTAAATGCCACTCATAATAAAATGCCCCTCATACTAAAATGCCCCTCATAATAAAATGCCCATCATACTAAAATGCCCCTCATACTAAAATGCCCCTCATACTCAAATAATGAAATGCCCCATACTTAAATGCCCCTCATACAAAAATACCCCTCATACTAAAATGCCCCTCATAATAAAATGCCCCTCATACTTAAATGCCACTCATAATAAAATGCCCCTCATACTAAAATGACCCTCATGATAAAATGACCCTCATACTAAAATGCCCCTCATACTTAAATAATGAAATGCCCAATACTTAAATGCCACTCATAATAAAATGCCCCTCATAATAAAATGCCCCTCATACTTAAATGCCACTCATACTAAAATGCCCCTCATAATAAAATGCCCCTCATACTTAAATGCCACTCATAATTCAATTCAATTCAATTCAATTTTATTTATATAGCGCCAGATTACAACAATTGTCATCTCAAGGCACTTAAGTTATATAGTCCAATTCAAGCCAATTGGAATTCAATTCATTGTAATCATGATCCAATTAATTCTTATAGAGCCAATTCAAAAATTTTATATCCTAGCTAAGGAAACCAACAGATTGCACCGAAATGTGTCTTCAGTCCAATCTCCCGTCCTGAGCGTGCCTGTGGCGACTGTGGAAAGGAACGACTCCCTTTTAACAGGAAGAAACCTCTGGCAGAACCAGGCTCAGGAAGGGTGGCCATCCGCCTCGACCAGCTGGGGTTTGAGAAGACAGAAAAGAGGGAAAAGAGGGGGGAAAAACACCATAACGCCATTCAAAGGATATCTGTTGGAACAGGGAAACATAGGTTAATAATCACAATAATGTCACATGTACATAAAATCAATTGTGAAATTAATCAGGGGGAAAAAGAGAGCAAAGTGAGGAAAGGTGTGATAATAAAATGCCCCTCATACTAAAATGACCCTCATAATAAAATGACCCTCATACTTAAATGCCCCTCATACTAAAATGCCCCTCATACTTAAATAATAAAATGCCCCATACTTAAATGCCCCTCATACAAAAATACCCCTCATACTAAAATGCCCTTCATACTTAAATGCCCCTTATACTAAAATGCCCCTCATACTTAAATAATGAAATGCCCCATACTTAAATGCCCCTCATACAAAAATACCCCTCATACTAAAATGCCCTTCATAATAAAATGCCCCTCATACTTAAATGCCACTCATAATAAAATGCCCCTCATACTAAAATGCCCCTCATAATAAAATGCCCATCATACTAAAATGCCCCTCATACTAAAATGCCCCTCATACTCAAATAATGAAATGCCCCATACTTAAATGCCCCTCATACAAAAATACCCCTCATACTAAAATGCCCCTCATAATAAAATGCCCCTCATACTTAAATGCCACTCATAATAAAATGCCCCTCATACTAAAATGACCCTCATAATAAAATGACCCTCATACTAAAATGCCCCTCATACTTAAATAATGAAATGCCCAATACTTAAATGCCACTCATAATAAAATGCCCCTCATAATAAAATGCCCCTCATACTTAAATGCCCCTCATACTAAAATGCCCCTCATACTTAAATGCCCCTCATAATAAAATGCCCATCATACTAAAATGCCCCTCATACTAAAATAGCCATCATACTTAAATGACCCTCATAATAAAATGCCCCTCATACTTAAATGCCCCTTATAATAAAATGCCCCTCATACTAAAATGACCCTCATAATAAAATGACCCTCATACTTAAATGCCCCTCATACTAAAATGCCCCTCATACTTAAATAATGAAATGCCCCATACTTAAATGCCCCTCATACAAAAAATACCCCTCATACTAAAATGCCCTTCATACTTAAATGCCCCTCATACTAAAATGCCCCTAATACTTAAATGCCCCTCATACTTAAATGCCCCTCATACTAAAATGCCCCTGATACTTAAATGCCCCTCATACTTAAATGCCTCTTATAATAAAATGCCCCTCATACTTAAATGCCACTCATAATAAAATGCCCCTCATACTTAAATGCCCCTCATACTAAAATGCCCCTGATACTTAAATGCCCCTCATACTTAAATGCCCCTCATAATAAAATGCCCCTCATACTTAAATGCCACTCATAATAAAATGCCCCTCATACTAAAATGACCCTCATACTTAAATGCCCCTCATACTAAAATGCCCCTCATACTTAAATAATGAAATGCCCCATACTTAAATGCCCCTCATACAAAAAATACCCCTCATACTAAAATGCCCCTCATACTTAAATGCCCCTCATACTTAAATGCCACTCATACTTAAATGCCACTCATAATAAAATGCCCCTCATACTAAAATGACCCTCATAATAAAATCAGGGTTGTCAAATTATCGCGTTAATGGAGATTAATTAATTACAGGGATTTTTAGTGCGTTATATTTTTTAATCACGTTAATCTAATTTTTAATCTCTAATTTTGCTGTTTCTGAATGCCAGTTGCCTTTTTTTAAAATCCGTTTTTATACGTTGGGCTTCTTGTACTTGGGTTGGAAATCAATGGTCTGTCACACCCTGAAGTGGACATTGATTGGCTGTCATTGTGTTTGGGATGGTTTGGGATAAGCTGATAGGCTCCCACTGTAGTTGGGCAAGGTGAGGAGACTTGAAAATGGAGGAGCATGTAAGAGTTGTCGGTCCAATGAATGGAAAATTTACATTTCACAAACGCCTCGACGGCACCATTGATAAAGGTAGAGTGATCTGCATTCTTTGTAAGAAGGAGTTTGCTTACCACCGAAGTAGCTCAAGTTTAGCCTACCACATCAACGCAAAGCACCCAGTCGCGAGTGTAGCCACAGCTAACGTTAGCAATTTAGCGATCTATAGCAAAGCTCTTCGCCAAACTAAACTCGAGGAGAACATCCCGCGTATGAGCAAGTCTGCGACCGACAGGCTGACGAATGTTCTTGCCAAGTGGATAGCGATGAACTGCAGGCCGATAAACATAGTGGAAGACGAGGGGTTAACAGAGGTGTTGCAAACTGCGTCCAATGACCCATCATACAAGCCACCGTGCAGGACTACAGTGACGACCAAAATCAGCAAGATGTACGACGGCGAAAAGAAAAACAAACTTGAGATTTTGGTGGAGGATTCGCCCAACTTTGTTGCTATAACCGGAGATCACTGGACCTCAGCTGGCAACCACAGCTATTTGGGGGTGACCGGACACTTTATTGATGGTGAGTGGAACCTCAACTCGTTTGCGCTGACCGTCATGAAAACAGAAACCAGGCACTTTGCTGATAAATGCGCCGAACAGTTCCTCAATGTGGCAAATGACTGGGGAATTGAAAATAAGATATCCACCATCGGTACAGATAGCGCAGCAAACATGCTGGCTGCTATGAGAGCCCTTCCATATGAGCACATCGCCTGCAATGCTCACATTCTCCAGAGGACCATCACAGTCTGCCTCGATGGCAGTGGGTTTGCTGGTGTACTAGCAAAGTGCCGCAAGATTGTTGGCCATTTCAAACAAAGCCCTGCAAGTACCACAGAACTTAACCAGCAACAAGTTGCACTTGGAAAAAAAAGCGAGCAACTTATACAAGATGTACCAACCAGGTGGAATTCGACACTCGCAATGGTCTCACGCCTCCTACGCAACCGAGAGGCTGTCCAGGCTACGTTGGACCAACAGAACAACCACAGATTGGTCATGCTAACCGAAGCTGAGTGGGGGAAACTGGAGAGGCTGGAGGTCCTGCTTGAACCATGCAGGTAAGCCCAAATAAACACCTGTCCATTTTAATGAAATAAACTACACATGTGTCATCCAAAAATGAATGAACATTAGGTAGTACTTCTCGGGGCAATTAAATTGGAAATTTAAATGTCCAGCGATGTTTATTTTTCAAACTTATCCACCTCTACAGGTATGTGACTGAGCTGCTGGGTGGTGAGGCCTACGTCTCTTGCTCTGTAGTGCTGCCTGCTTTTCGCCATCTGGACCGTGTCATGGACATCACTGATGATGATCCAGCCTATGTGGTGAAGTTCAAGAATGCCTTCCAGAGGGACCTGGAAGCACGGCAAGCTGTAGCCAACGAGACGTGGTTCAAGGTGGCCACAGCACTGGATCCACGTTTCAAGGATTTGAAATGTCTTCCAAGAGAAAAGAGGGAACAAGTAAAGACTATAAGGATAAGCTGGACTATTGAGTCCAATTTTATCAAATCAAGCTTTATTTATATAGCACTTTTTACATATAGGAAATGCAACACAAAGTGCTGCACAAAATAAAATAAATCTACCTGTCCATCTATGTATTCATTCATTCATTCAGGTGTGGACCAGTCTGGAAAACATGCTCCAAGCAGCAGAGCCTAGAAGAGCAGCTACTCTCCAGCCCTCCACAGAGGATGATCAACCAGCTCAGAAGAAGAGGAGAAGCGCTCTTCTGCTGGGGTCCGACTCTGACTCAGAAGAAGATGGAATGGAGTCCGGAGAGCTGCAGCGCTACAGAGCAGAGCCCAGCATCAGTATTGATGACTGTCCCCTGCAGTGGTGGTATGCTCACTCAGGAGCCTATGAAAAGCTGTCAGTCGTGGCACGCAAGTACCTGGCCTCCCCGGCAACCTCCGTACCTTGTGAGAGACTGTTTAGTCTCGCAGGCCACATAGTACAAAAGAAAAGGGCAGCCTTGCTCCCAGAAAATGTGACCAAGCTGGTCTGTCTCAGCGACTGGCTGAAGAAGAAGAAATAAGAAGCATGAGGTCAGCATAGCTGCCATGTCATCCGTACCCCAATTAGAAGTGATTGCTTGATGTTATTTCAGCACTTTATTTTGTGATGATGAACAATGTTATTTTTGATGTGCTAACAGCACTGTGATTGCTGGTTCTGTTTTATTTATTTTATATTATCTGAAGCAGAGGAAAAGCAACAAGTTCAGTGTCCACTACTTCTATTGATCTGAAAAGTGTTGTTACTGTTTTTTTGATGTGTTAACTTACAGCACTTTATATGGATCTGATGTTTTATTTTTATTTTCTAATTATTTGGAGATTGAAAAAAGGTTGAAACTAAAGGTTGCAGGCAGTGCTTGGGACTAGTCTCAAATACAGTGGAATGTAAATGACTCGTACAGCATCTGTTCAAATCTGTTAAAAACAATAAATGACTTCATAAAGCTGCTTTTTTGTTATTTATCACTCTTTTGATTTGCTGCAATAATGTAATGATTTTAAATGGAAATACCTCAAGTTGAAGGCTTTTTTCAGCATTTCTATTAGGTGAGATTAAAATAGATTAATTAGATCAATTAATTACAGATCATAATTAATTAATCTCAATTTTTTTTTAATCTCTTGACAGCACTAAATAAAATGACCCTCATACTAAAATGCCCCTCATACTTAAATAATGAAATGCCCAATACTTAAATGCCACTCATAATAAAATGCCCCTCATGATAAAATGCCCCTCATACTTAAATGCCCCTCATACTTAAATAATGAAATTTCCCATACTTAAATGCCCCTCATACAAAAAATACCCCTCATACTAAAATGCCCCTCATACTAAAATGCCCCTCATAATAAAATGCCCATCATACTAAAATGCCCCTCATACTAAAATGCCCCTCATACTCAAATAATGAAATGCCTCATACTTAAATGCCCTTCATACTTAAATTCCCCTTATACTAAAATGCCCCTCATACGAAAATACCCCTCATACTAAAATGCCCCTCATACTAAAATGTCCCTCATACTTAAATGCCCCTCATAATAAAATGCCCCTCATACTTAAATGCCACTCATAATAAAATGCCCCTCATACTTAAATGCCCCTCATAATAAAATGCCCCTCATACTTAAATGCCACTCATAATAAAATGCCCCTCATACTAAAATGACCCTCATAATAAAATGACCCTCATACTTAAATGCGCCTCATACTAAAATGCCCCTCATACTTAAATAATGAAATGCCCAATACTTAAAAGCCCCTCATACTAAAATGCCCCCATACT
Source organism: Leuresthes tenuis (assembly GCF_036924035.1). Taxonomy (NCBI): domain Eukaryota; kingdom Metazoa; phylum Chordata; class Actinopteri; order Atheriniformes; family Atherinopsidae; genus Leuresthes; species Leuresthes tenuis. Next base: position 36,606,759 of record NW_027325361.1, on the reverse strand, counting down.
AAAATGCCCCTCATATTTAAATGGCCCTCATACTAAAATGCCCCTCATACTTAAATGCCCCTCATAATAAAATGCTCCTCATACTTAAATGCCCCTCATAATAAAATTCCCCAATAATAAATGCCCCTCATGCTAAAATTCCCCTCATACTTAAATGCCCCACATACTAAAATTCTCCTCATACTAAAATGCCCCTCATACTAAAATGCCCCTCATACTAAAATGCCCCTCATACTTAAATACCCATCATACTAAAATGCCCCTCATACTTAAATGCCCCTCATACTAAAATGCTCCACATACTCAAATAATGAAATGCCCCATACTTAAATGCCCCTCATACAAAAAAATACCCCTCATACTAAAATGCCCCTCATACTTAAATGCCCCTCATAATAAAATAACCCTCATACTTAAATGCCACTCATAATAAAATGCCCCTCATTTTAAATGCCCCTCATACTAAAATAGCCCTCATACTTAAATGCCCCTCATAATAAAATGCCCCTCATACTAAAATGCCCCTCATACTTAAATACCCATCATACTAAAATGCCCCTCATACTTAAATGCCCCTCATACTAAAATGCTCCACATACTCAAATAATGAAATGCCCCATACTTAAATGCCCCTCATACAAAAATACCCCTCATACTAAAATGCCCCTCATACTTAAATGCCACTCATAATAAAATGCCCCTCATTTTAAATGCCCCTCATACTAAAATAGCCCTCATACTTAAATGCCCCTCATAATAAAATGCCCCTCATACTAAAATGCCCCTCATACTTAAATACCCATCATACTAAAATGCCCATCATACTTAAATGCCCCTCATACTAAAATGCTCCACATACTCAAATAATGAAATGCCCCATACTTAAATGCCCCTCATACAAAAATACCCCTCATACTAAAATGCCTCTCATACTTAAATGCCCCTCATAATAAAATAACCCTCATTTTAAATGCCCCTCATACTAAAATAGCCCTCATACTTAAATGCCCCTCATAATAAAATGCCCCTCATAATAAAATGCCCCTCATACTTAAATGCCCCGATAACAAAATGCCCCTCATACTTAAATGCCCCTCATAATAAAATGCCCCTCATACTTAAATGCCCCTCATAATAAAATGCCATTCAAACTTAAATGCCACTCATAATAAAATGCCCCTCATACTTAAATGCCCCTCATAATAAAATAACCCTCATACTTAAAAGCCACTCATAATAAAATGCCCCTCATATTAAATGCCCCTCATACTAAAATAGCCCTCATACTTAAATGCCCCTCATAATAAAATGCTCCTCATACTTAAATGCCCCTTATAATAAAATGCCCCTCATACTTAAATGCCCCTCATACTAAAATGCCCCTCATACTTAAATAATGAAATGCCCCATACTTAAATGCCCCTCATACAAAAAATACCCCTCATACAAAAATGCCCCTCATACTTAAATGCCCCTCATACTAAAATGCCCCTCATATTTAAATGCCCCTCATACTAAAATGCCCCTCATACTTAAATAATGAAATGCCCCATACTTAGATGCCCCTCATGCAAAAATACCCCTCATACTAAAAGGCCCCTCATACTTAAATGCCCATCATACTAAAATGCCCCTCATACTAAAATGCCCCTCATACTTAAATGCCCCTCATACTTAAATGCCCCTCATACTAAAATGCCCCTGATACTTAAATGCCCCTCATACTTAAATGCCCCTTATAATAAAATGCCCCTCATACTTAAATGCCCCTCATACTAAAATGCCCCTCATACTTAAATGCCCCTCATACAAAAATACCCCTCATACTAAAATGCCCCTCATATTTAAATGGCCCTCATACTAAAATGCCCCTCATACTTAAATGACCCTCATAATAAAATGCCCCTCATACTTAAATGCCACTCATAATAAAATGCCCCTCATACTAAAATGCCCCTCATAATAAAATGCCCCTCATACTTAAATGCCCCTCATACTTAAATGCCCCTCATACTTAAATGCCCCTCATAATAAAATGCCCCAATAATAAAATGCCCCTCATACTTAAATGCCCCTCATACTAAAATGCCCCTCATACTTAAATACCCATCATACTAAAATGCCCCTCATAATAAAATGCCCCTCATACTAAAATGCCCCTCATACTTAAATACCCATCATACTAAAATGCCCCTCATACTTAAATGCCCCTCATACTAAAATGCTCCACATACTCAAATAATGAAATGCCCCATACTTAAATGCCCCTCATACAAAAATACCCCTCATACTAAAATGCCCCTCATACTTAAATGCCACTCATAATAAAATGCCCCTCATTTTAAATGCCCCTCATACTAAAATAGCCCTCATACTTAAATGCCCCTCATAATAAAATGCCCCTCATACTAAAATGCCCCTCATACTTAAATACCCATCATACTAAAATGCCCCTCATACTTAAATGCCCCTCATACTAAAATGCTCCACATACTCAAATAATGAAATGCCCCATACTTAAATGCCCCTCATACAAAAATACCCCTCATACTAAAATGCCCCTCATACTTAAATGCCCCTCATAATAAAATAACCCTCATTTTAAATGCCCCTCATACTAAAATAGCCCTCATACTTAAATGCCCCTCATAATAAAATGCCCCTCATAATAAAATGCCCCTCATACTTAAATGCCCCGATAACAAAATGCCCCTCATACTTAAATGCCCCTCATAATAAAATGCCCCTCATACTTAAATGCCCCTCATAATAAAATGCCATTCAAACTTAAATGCCACTCATAATAAAATGCCCCTCATACTTAAATGCCCCTCATAATAAAATAACCCTCATACTTAAAAGCCACTCATAATAAAATGCCCCTCATATTAAATGCCCCTCATACTAAAATAGCCCTCATACTTAAATGCCCCTCATAATAAAATGCTCCTCATACTTAAATGCCCCTTATAATAAAATGCCCCTCATACTTAAATGCCCCTCATACTAAAATGCCCCTCATACTTAAATAATGAAATGCCCCATACTTAAATGCCCCTCATACAAAAAATACCCCTCATACCAAAATGCCCCTCATACTTAAATGCCCCTAATACTAAAATGCCCCTCATATTTAAATGCCCCTCATACTAAAATGCCCCTCATACTTAAATAATGAAATGCCCCATACTTAGATGCCCCTCATGCAAAAATACCCCTCATACTTAAATGCCCATCATACTAAAATGCCCCTCATACTAAAATGCCCCTCATACTTAAATGCCCCTCATACTTAAATGCCCCTCATACTAAAATGCCCCTGATACTTAAATGCCCCTCATACTTAAATGCCCCTTATAATAAAATGCCCCTCATACTTAAATGCCCCTCATACTAAAATGCCCCTCATACTTAAATGCCCCTCATACAAAAATACCCCTCATACTAAAATGCCCCTCATATTTAAATGGCCCTCATACTAAAATGCCCCTCATACTTAAATGACCCTCATAATAAAATGCCCCTCATACTTAAATGCCACTCATAATAAAATGCCCCTCATACTAAAATGCCCCTAATAATAAAATGCCCCTCATACTTAAATGCCCCTCATACTTAAATGCCCCTCATACTTAAATGCCCCTCATAATAAAATGCCCCAATAATAAAATGCCCCTCATACTTAAATGCCCCTCATACTAAAATTCCACTCATACTTAAATGCCCCTCATACTAAAATTCTCCTAATACTAAAATGCCTCTCATACTAAAATGCCCCTCATACTAAAGTGCCCCTCATACTAAAATGCCCCTCATACTTAAATGCATCTCATACTAAAATAACCCTCCTACTCAAATAATGAAATGCCCCATACTTAAATGCCCCTCATACAAAAATACCCCTCATACTAAAATGCCCCTCATACTTAAATGCCCCTCATACTAAAATGCCCCTCATACTAAAATGCCCCTCATACTTAAATAATGAAATGCCCCATACTTAGATGCCCCTCATGCAAAAATACCCCTCATACTAAAAGGCCACTCATACTTAAATGCCCATCATACTAAAATGCCCCTCATAATAAAATGCCCCTCATACTTAAATGCCCCTCATACTAAAATGCCCCTCATACTTAAATAATGAAATGCCCCATACTTAGATGCCCCTCATGCAAAAATACCCCTCATACTAAAAGGCCACTCATACTTAAATGCCCCTCATACTTAAATGCCCCTCATAATAAAATGCCCCTCATACTTAAATGCCCCTCATAATAAAATGCCATTCAAACTTAAATGCCACTCATAATAAAATGCCCCTCATACTTAAATGCCCCTCATAATAAAATAACCCTCATACTTAAAAGCCACTCATAATAAAATGCCCCTCATATTAAATGCCCCTCATACTAAAATAGCCCTCATACTTAAATGCCCCTCATAATAAAATGCTCCTCATACTTAAATGCCCCTTATAATAAAATGCCCCTCATACTTAAATGCCCCTCATAATAAAATGCCTCTCATACTTAAATAATGAAATGCCCCATACTTAAATGCCCCTCATACAAAAAATACCCCTCATACCAAAATGCCCCTCATACTTAAATGCCCCTCATACTAAAATGCCCCTCATATTTAAATGCCCCTCATACAAAAAATACCCCTCATACCAAAATGCCCCTCATACTTAAATGCCCCTCATACTAAAATGCCCCTCATATTTAAATGCCCCTCATACTAAAATGCCCCTCATACTTAAATAATGAAATGCCCCATACTTAGATGCCCCTCATGCAAAAATACCCCTCATACTAAAAGGCCCCTCATACTTAAATGCCCATCATACTAAAATGCCCCTCATACTAAAATGCCCCTCATACTTAAATGCCCCTCATACTTAAATGCCCCTCATACTAAAATGCCCCTGATACTTAAATGCCCCTCATACTTAAATGCCCCTTATAATAAAATGCCCCTCATACTTAAATGCCCCTCATACTAAAATGCCCCTCATGCTTAAATGCCCCTCATACAAAAATACCCCTCATACTAAAATGCCCCTCATATTTAAATGGCCCTCATACTAAAATGCCCCTCATACTTAAATGACCCTCATAATAAAATGCCCCTCATACTTAAATGCCACTCATAATAAAATGCCCCTCATACTAAAATGCCCCAAATAATAAAATGCCCCTCATACTTAAATGCCCCTCATACTTAAATGCCCCTCATACTTAAATGCCCCTCATAATAAAATGCCCCAATAATAAAATGCCCCTCATACTTAAATGCCCCTCATACTAAAATTCCACTCATACTTAAATGCCCCTCATACTAAAATTCTCCTAATACTAAAATGCCTCTCATACTAAAATGCCCCTCATACTAAAGTGCCCCTCATACTAAAATGCCCCTCATACTTAAATGCATCTCATACTAAAATAACCCTCCTACTCAAATAATGAAATGCCCCATACTTAAATGCCCCTCATACAAAAATACCCCTCATACTAAAATGCCCCTCATACTTAAATGCCCCTCATACTAAAATGCCCCTCATACTAAAATGCCCCTCATACTTAAATAATGAAATGCCCCATACTTAGATGCCCCTCATGCAAAAATACCCCTCATACTAAAAGGCCACTCATACTTAAATGCCCATCATACTAAAATGCCCCTCATAATAAAATGCCCCTCATACTTAAATGCCCCTCATACTAAAATGCCCCTCATACTTAAATAATGAAATGCCCCATACTTAGATGCCCCTCATGCAAAAATACCCCTCATACTAAAAGGCCACTCATACTTAAATGCCCCTCATACTTAAATGCCCCTCATAATAAAATGCCCCTCATACTTAAATGCCCCTCATAATAAAATGCCATTCAAACTTAAATGCCACTCATAATAAAATGCCCCTCATACTTAAATGCCCCTCATAATAAAATAACCCTCATACTTAAAAGCCACTCATAATAAAATGCCCCTCATATTAAATGCCCCTCATACTAAAATAGCCCTCATACTTAAATGCCCCTCATAATAAAATGCTCCTCATACTTAAATGCCCCTTATAATAAAATGCCCCTCATACTTAAATGCCCCTCATAATAAAATGCCTCTCATACTTAAATAATGAAATGCCCCATACTTAAATGCCCCTCATACAAAAAATACCCCTCATACCAAAATGCCCCTCATACTTAAATGCCCCTCATACTAAAATGCCCCTCATATTTAAATGCCCCTCATACTAAAATGCCCCTCATACTTAAATAATGAAATGCCCCATACTTAGATGCCCCTCATGCAAAAATACCCCTCATACTAAAAGGCCCCTCATACTTAAATGCCCATCATACTAAAATGCCCCTCATACTAAAATGCCCCTCATACTTAAATGCCCCTCATACTTAAATGCCCCTCATACTAAAATGCCCCTGATACTTAAATGCCCCTCATACTTAAATGCCCCTTATAATAAAATGCCCCTCATACTTAAATGCCCCTCATACTAAAATGCCCCTCATACTTAAATGCCCCTCATACAAAAATACCCCTCATACTAAAATGCCCCTCATATTTAAATGGCCCTCATACTAAAATGCCCCTCATACTTAAATGACCCTCATAATAAAATGCCCCTCATACTTAAATGCCACTCATAATAAAATGCCCCTCATACTAAAATGCCCCTCATAATAAAATGCCCCTCATACTTAAATGCCCCTCATACTTAAATGCCCCTCATACTTAAATGCCCCTCATAATAAAATGCCCCAATAATAAAATGCCCCTCATACTTAAATGCCCCTCATACTAAAATTCCACTCATACTTAAATGCCCCTCATACTAAAATTCTCCTAATACTAAAATGCCTCTCATACTAAAATGCCCCTCATACTAAAGTGCCCCTCATACTAAAATGCCCCTCATACTTAAATGCATCTCATACTAAAATAACCCTCCTACTCAAATAATGAAATGCCCCATACTTAAATGCCCCTCATACTTAAATGCCCCTCATACTAAAATGCCCCTCATACTTAAATAATGAAATGCCCCATACTTAGATGCCCCTCATGCAAAAATACCCCTCATACTAAAAGGCCACTCATACTTAAATGCCCATCATACTAAAATGCCCCTCATACTTAAATAATGAAATGCCCCATACTTAGATGCCCCTCATGCAAAAATACCCCTCATACTAAAAGGCCACTCATACTTAAATGCCCATCATACTAAAATGCCCCTCATAATAAAATGCCCCTCATACTTAAATGCCCCTTATAATAAAATGCCCCTCATACTTAAATGCCCCTCATACTAAAATGCCCCTCATACTTAAATGCCCCTCATACAAAAATACCCCTCATACTAAAATGCCCCTCATATTTAAATGGCCCTCATACTAAAATGCCCCTCATACTTAAATGACCCTCATAATAAAATGCCCCTCATACTTAAATGCCACTCATAATAAAATGCCCCTCATACTAAAATGCCCCTCATAATAAAATGCCCCTCATACTTAAATGCCCCTCATACTTAAATGCCCCTCATAATAAAATGCCCCAATAATAAAATGCCCCTCATACTTAAATGCCCCTCATACTAAAATGCCCCTCATACTTAAATACCCATCATACTAAAATGCCCCTCATAATAAAATGCCCCTCATACTAAAATGCCCCTCATACTTAAATACCCATCATACTAAAATGCCCCATACTTAAATGCCCCTCATACTTAAATGCCCCTCATACTAAAATGCCCCTCATACTTAAATAATGAAATGCCCCATACTTAGATGCCCCTCATGCAAAAATACCCCTCATACTAAAAGGCCACTCATACTTAAATGCCCATCATACTAAAATGCCCCTCATAATAAAATGCCCCTCATACTTAAATGCCCCTTATAATAAAATGCCCCTCATACTTAAATGCCCCTCATACTAAAATGCCCCTCATACTTAAATGCCCCTCATACAAAAATACCCCTCATACTAAAATGCCCCTCATATTTAAATGGCCCTCATACTAAAATGCCCCTCATACTTAAATGACCCTCATAATAAAATGCCCCTCATACTTAAATGCCACTCATAATAAAATGCCCCTCATACTAAAATGCCCCTCATAATAAAATGCCCCTCATACTTAAATGCCCCTCATACTTAAATGCCCCTCATAATAAAATGCCCCAATAATAAAATGCCCCTCATACTTAAATGCCCCTCATACTAAAATGCCCCTCATACTTAAATACCCATCATACTAAAATGCCCCTCATAATAAAATGCCCCTCATACTAAAATGCCCCTCATACTTAAATACCCATCATACTAAAATGCCCCTCATACTTAAATGCCCCTCATACTAAAATGCTCCACATACTCAAATAATGAAATGCCCCATACTTAAATGCCCCTCATACAAAAATACCCCTCATACTAAAATGCCCCTCATACTTAAATGCCACTCATAATAAAATGCCCCTCATTTTAAATGCCCCTCATACTAAAATAGCCCTCATACTTAAATGCCCCTCATAATAAAATGCCCCTCATACTAAAATGCCCCTCATACTTAAATACCCATCATACTAAAATGCCCCTCATACTTAAATGCCCCTCATACTAAAATGCTCCACATACTCAAATAATGAAATGCCCCATACTTAAATGCCCCTCATACAAAAATACCCCTCATACTAAAATGCCTCTCATACTTAAATGCCCCTCATAATAAAATAACCCTCATTTTAAATGCCCCTCATACTAAAATAGCCCTCATACTTAAATGCCCCTCATAATAAAATGCCCCTCATAATAAAATGCCCCTCATACTTAAATGCCCCGATAACAAAATGCCCCTCATACTTAAATGCCCCTCATAATAAAATGCCCCTCATACTTAAATGCCCCTCATAATAAAATGCCATTCAAACTTAAATGCCACTCATAATAAAATGCCCCTCATACTTAAATGCCCCTCATAATAAAATAACCCTCATACTTAAAAGCCACTCATAATAAAATGCCCCTCATATTAAATGCCCCTCATACTAAAATAGCCCTCATACTTAAATGCCCCTCATAATAAAATGCTCCTCATACTTAAATGCCCCTTATAATAAAATGCCCCTCATACTTAAATGCCCCTCATACTAAAATGCCCCTCATACTTAAATAATGAAATGCCCCATACTTAAATGCCCCTCATACAAAAAATACCCCTCATACAAAAATGCCCCTCATACTTAAATGCCCCTCATACTAAAATGCCCCTCATATTTAAATGCCCCTCATACTAAAATGCCCCTCATACTTAAATAATGAAATGCCCCATACTTAGATGCCCCTCATGCAAAAATACCCCTCATACTAAAAGGCCCCTCATACTTAAATGCCCATCATACTAAAATGCCCCTCATACTAAAATGCCCCTCATACTTAAATGCCCCTCATACTTAAATGCCCCTCATACTAAAATGCCCCTGATACTTAAATGCCCCTCATACTTAAATGCCCCTTATAATAAAATGCCCCTCATACTTAAATGCCCCTCATACTAAAATGCCCCTCATACTTAAATGCCCCTCATACAAAAATACCCCTCATACTAAAATGCCCCTCATATTTAAATGGCCCTCATACTAAAATGCCCCTCATACTTAAATGACCCTCATAATAAAATGCCCCTCATACTTAAATGCCACTCATAATAAAATGCCCCTCATACTAAAATGCCCCTCATAATAAAATGCCCCTCATACTTAAATGCCCCTCATACTTAAATGCCCCTCATACTTAAATGCCCCTCATAATAAAATGCCCCAATAATAAAATGCCCCTCATACTTAAATGCCCCTCATACTAAAATGCCCCTCATACTTAAATACCCATCATACTAAAATGCCCCTCATAATAAAATGCCCCTCATACTAAAATGCCCCTCATACTTAAATACCCATCATACTAAAATGCCCCTCATACTTAAATGCCCCTCATACTAAAATGCTCCACATACTCAAATAATGAAATGCCCCATACTTAAATGCCCCTCATACAAAAATACCCCTCATACTAAAATGCCCCTCATACTTAAATGCCACTCATAATAAAATGCCCCTCATTTTAAATGCCCCTCATACTAAAATAGCCCTCATACTTAAATGCCCCTCATAATAAAATGCCCCTCATACTAAAATGCCCCTCATACTTAAATACCCATCATACTAAAATGCCCCTCATACTTAAATGCCCCTCATACTAAAATGCTCCACATACTCAAATAATGAAATGCCCCATACTTAAATGCCCCTCATACAAAAATACCCCTCATACTAAAATGCCCCTCATACTTAAATGCCCCTCATAATAAAATAACCCTCATTTTAAATGCCCCTCATACTAAAATAGCCCTCATACTTAAATGCCCCTCATAATAAAATGCCCCTCATAATAAAATGCCCCTCATACTTAAATGCCCCGATAACAAAATGCCCCTCATACTTAAATGCCCCTCATAATAAAATGCCCCTCATACTTAAATGCCCCTCATAATAAAATGCCATTCAAACTTAAATGCCACTCATAATAAAATGCCCCTCATACTTAAATGCCCCTCATAATAAAATAACCCTCATACTTAAAAGCCACTCATAATAAAATGCCCCTCATATTAAATGCCCCTCATACTAAAATAGCCCTCATACTTAAATGCCCCTCATAATAAAATGCTCCTCATACTTAAATGCCCCTTATAATAAAATGCCCCTCATACTTAAATGCCCCTCATACTAAAATGCCCCTCATACTTAAATAATGAAATGCCCCATACTTAAATGCCCCTCATACAAAAAATACCCCTCATACCAAAATGCCCCTCATACTTAAATGCCCCTCATACTAAAATGCCCCTCATATTTAAATGCCCCTCATACTAAAATGCCCCTCATACTTAAATAATGAAATGCCCCATACTTAGATGCCCCTCATGCAAAAATACCCCTCATACTAAAAGGCCCCTCATACTTAAATGCCCATCATACTAAAATGCCCCTCATACTAAAATGCCCCTCATACTTAAATGCCCCTCATACTTAAATGCCCCTCATACTAAAATGCCCCTGATACTTAAATGCCCCTCATACTTAAATGCCCCTTATAATAAAATGCCCCTCATACTTAAATGCCCCTCATACTAAAATGCCCCTCATACTTAAATGCCCCTCATACAAAAATACCCCTCATACTAAAATGCCCCTCATATTTAAATGGCCCTCATACTAAAATGCCCCTCATACTTAAATGACCCTCATAATAAAATGCCCCTCATACTTAAATGCCACTCATAATAAAATGCCCCTCATACTAAAATGCCCCTAATAATAAAATGCCCCTCATACTTAAATGCCCCTCATACTTAAATGCCCCTCATACTTAAATGCCCCTCATAATAAAATGCCCCAATAATAAAATGCCCCTCATACTTAAATGCCCCTCATACTAAAATTCCACTCATACTTAAATGCCCCTCATACTAAAATTCTCCTAATACTAAAATGCCTCTCATACTAAAATGCCCCTCATACTAAAGTGCCCCTCATACTAAAATGCCCCTCATACTTAAATGCATCTCATACTAAAATAACCCTCCTACTCAAATAATGAAATGCCCCATACTTAAATGCCCCTCATACAAAAATACCCCTCATACTAAAATGCCCCTCATACTTAAATGCCCCTCATACTAAAATGCCCCTCATACTAAAATGCCCCTCATACTTAAATAATGAAATGCCCCATACTTAGATGCCCCTCATGCAAAAATACCCCTCATACTAAAAGGCCACTCATACTTAAATGCCCCTCATACTTAAATACCCATCATACTAAAATGCCCCTCATAATAAAATGCCCCTCATACTAAAATGCCCCTCATACTTAAATACCCATCATACTAAAATGCCCCTCATACTTAAATGCCCCTCATACTAAAATGCTCCACATACTCAAATAATGAAATGCCCCATACTTAAATGCCCCTCATACAAAAATACCCCTCATACTAAAATGCCCCTCATACTTAAATGCCACTCATAATAAAATGCCCCTCATTTTAAATGCCCCTCATACTAAAATAGCCCTCATACTTAAATGCCCCTCATAATAAAATGCCCCTCATACTAAAATGCCCCTCATACTTAAATACCCATCATACTAAAATGCCCCTCATACTTAAATGCCCCTCATACTAAAATGCTCCACATACTCAAATAATGAAATGCCCCATACTTAAATGCCCCTCATACAAAAATACCCCTCATACTAAAATGCCCCTCATACTTAAATGCCCCTCATAATAAAATAACCCTCATTTTAAATGCCCCTCATACTAAAATAGCCCTCATACTTAAATGCCCCTCATAATAAAATGCCCCTCATAATAAAATGCCCCTCATACTTAAATGCCCCGATAACAAAATGCCCCTCATACTTAAATGCCCCTCATAATAAAATGCCCCTCATACTTAAATGCCCCTCATAATAAAATGCCATTCAAACTTAAATGCCACTCATAATAAAATGCCCCTCATACTTAAATGCCCCTCATAATAAAATAACCCTCATACTTAAAAGCCACTCATAATAAAATGCCCCTCATATTAAATGCCCCTCATACTAAAATAGCCCTCATACTTAAATGCCCCTCATAATAAAATGCTCCTCATACTTAAATGCCCCTTATAATAAAATGCCCCTCATACTTAAATGCCCCTCATACTAAAATGCCCCTCATACTTAAATAATGAAATGCCCCATACTTAAATGCCCCTCATACAAAAAATACCCCTCATACCAAAATGCCCCTCATACTTAAATGCCCCTCATACTAAAATGCCCCTCATATTTAAATGCCCCTCATACTAAAATGCCCCTCATACTTAAATAATGAAATGCCCCATACTTAGATGCCCCTCATGCAAAAATACCCCTCATACTAAAAGGCCCCTCATACTTAAATGCCCATCATACTAAAATGCCCCTCATACTAAAATGCCCCTCATACTTAAATGCCCCTCATACTTAAATGCCCCTCATACTAAAATGCCCCTGATACTTAAATGCCCCTCATACTTAAATGCCCCTTATAATAAAATGCCCCTCATACTTAAATGCCCCTCATACTAAAATGCCCCTCATACTTAAATGCCCCTCATACAAAAATACCCCTCATACTAAAATGCCCCTCATATTTAAATGGCCCTCATACTAAAATGCCCCTCATACTTAAATGACCCTCATAATAAAATGCCCCTCATACTTAAATGCCACTCATAATAAAATGCCCCTCATACTAAAATGCCCCTAATAATAAAATGCCCCTCATACTTAAATGCCCCTCATACTTAAATGCCCCTCATACTTAAATGCCCCTCATAATAAAATGCCCCAATAATAAAATGCCCCTCATACTTAAATGCCCCTCATACTAAAATTCCACTCATACTTAAATGCCCCTCATACTAAAATTCTCCTAATACTAAAATGCCTCTCATACTAAAATGCCCCTCATACTAAAGTGCCCCTCATACTAAAATGCCCCTCATACTTAAATGCATCTCATACTAAAATAACCCTCCTACTCAAATAATGAAATGCCCCATACTTAAATGCCCCTCATACAAAAATACCCCTCATACTAAAATGCCCCTCATACTTAAATGCCCCTCATACTAAAATGCCCCTCATACTAAAATGCCCCTCATACTCAAATAATGAAATGCCCCATACTTAAATGCCCCTCATACAAAAATACCCCTCATACTAAAATGCCCCTTATAATAAAATGCCCCTCATACTTAAATGCCCCCCATACTAAAATGCCCCTTATACTTATATAATGAAATGTCCCATACTTAAATGCCCCTCATACAAAAATACCCCTCATACTAAAATGCCCCTCATACTTAAATGCCCCTCATACTAAAATGTCCCTCATATTAAAATGTCCCTCATACTTAAAACCCCTCATAATATAATGCCCCTCATACTAAAATAGCCCTCATACTTAAATAACCTCATAATAAAATGCCCCTCATACTTAAATGCCCCTTATAATAAAATGCCCCTCATACTTAAATGCCCCTCATACTAAAATGCCCCTCATACTTAAATAATGAAATGTCCCATACTTAAATGGGACCCCTCATACAAAAATACCCCTCATACAAAAATGCCCCTCATACTAAAATGCCCCTCATACTTAAATGCCCCTCATAATAAAATGCCCCTCATACTTAAATGCCACTCATAATAAAATGCCCCTCATACTAAAATGACCCTCATAATAAAATGACCCTCATACTTAAATGCCCCTCATACTAAAATGCCCCTCATACTTAAATAATGAAATGCCCCATACTTAAATGCCCCTCATACAAAAATACCCCTCATACTAAAATGCCCTTCATACTTAAATGCCCCTTATACTAAAATGCCCCTCATAATAAAATGCCCCTCATACTTAAATGCCCCTCATACTAAAATGCCCCTCATACTTAAATAATGAAATGTCCCATACTTAAATGGGACCCCTCATACAAAAATACCCCTCATACAAAAATGCCCCTCATACTAAAATGCCCCTCATACTTAAATGCCCCTCATAATAAAATGCCCCTCATACTTAAATGCCACTCATAATAAAATGCCCCTCATACTAAAATGACCCTCATAATAAAATGACCCTCATACTTAAATGCCCCTCATACTAAAATGCCCCTCATACTTAAATAATGAAATGCCCCATACTTAAATGCCCCTCATACAAAAATACCCCTCATACTAAAATGCCCTTCATACTTAAATGCCCCTTATACTAAAATGCCCCTCATACTAAAATGCCCCTCATACTTAAATAATGAAATGCCCCATACTTAAATGCCCCTCATACAAAAAATACCCCTCATACTAAAATGCCCCTCATACTTAAATGCCCCTCATACTAAAATGCCCCTCATACTTAAATGCCCCTCATAATAAAATGCCCATCATACTAAAATGCCCCTCATACTAAAATGCCCCTCATACTCAAATAATGAAATGCCCCTCATACAAAAATACCCCTCATACTAAAATGCCCTTCATAATAAAATGCCCCTCATACTTAAATGCCACTCATAATAAAATGCCCCTCATACTAAAATGCCCCTCATAATAAAATGCCCATCATACTAAAATGCCCCTCATACTAAAATGCCCCTCATACTCAAATAATGAAATGCCCCATACTTAAATGCCCCTCATACAAAAATACCCCTCATACTAAAATGCCCCTCATAATAAAATGCCCCTCATACTTAAATGCCACTCATAATAAAATGCCCCTCATACTAAAATGACCCTCATGATAAAATGACCCTCATACTAAAATGCCCCTCATACTTAAATAATGAAATGCCCAATACTTAAATGCCACTCATAATAAAATGCCCCTCATAATAAAATGCCCCTCATACTTAAATGCCACTCATACTAAAATGCCCCTCATAATAAAATGCCCCTCATACTTAAATGCCACTCATAATTCAATTCAATTCAATTCAATTTTATTTATATAGCGCCAGATTACAACAATTGTCATCTCAAGGCACTTAAGTTATATAGTCCAATTCAAGCCAATTGGAATTCAATTCATTGTAATCATGATCCAATTAATTCTTATAGAGCCAATTCAAAAATTTTATATCCTAGCTAAGGAAACCAACAGATTGCACCGAAATGTGTCTTCAGTCCAATCTCCCGTCCTGAGCGTGCCTGTGGCGACTGTGGAAAGGAACGACTCCCTTTTAACAGGAAGAAACCTCTGGCAGAACCAGGCTCAGGAAGGGTGGCCATCCGCCTCGACCAGCTGGGGTTTGAGAAGACAGAAAAGAGGGAAAAGAGGGGGGAAAAACACCATAACGCCATTCAAAGGATATCTGTTGGAACAGGGAAACATAGGTTAATAATCACAATAATGTCACATGTACATAAAATCAATTGTGAAATTAATCAGGGGGAAAAAGAGAGCAAAGTGAGGAAAGGTGTGATAATAAAATGCCCCTCATACTAAAATGACCCTCATAATAAAATGACCCTCATACTTAAATGCCCCTCATACTAAAATGCCCCTCATACTTAAATAATAAAATGCCCCATACTTAAATGCCCCTCATACAAAAATACCCCTCATACTAAAATGCCCTTCATACTTAAATGCCCCTTATACTAAAATGCCCCTCATACTTAAATAATGAAATGCCCCATACTTAAATGCCCCTCATACAAAAATACCCCTCATACTAAAATGCCCTTCATAATAAAATGCCCCTCATACTTAAATGCCACTCATAATAAAATGCCCCTCATACTAAAATGCCCCTCATAATAAAATGCCCATCATACTAAAATGCCCCTCATACTAAAATGCCCCTCATACTCAAATAATGAAATGCCCCATACTTAAATGCCCCTCATACAAAAATACCCCTCATACTAAAATGCCCCTCATAATAAAATGCCCCTCATACTTAAATGCCACTCATAATAAAATGCCCCTCATACTAAAATGACCCTCATAATAAAATGACCCTCATACTAAAATGCCCCTCATACTTAAATAATGAAATGCCCAATACTTAAATGCCACTCATAATAAAATGCCCCTCATAATAAAATGCCCCTCATACTTAAATGCCCCTCATACTAAAATGCCCCTCATACTTAAATGCCCCTCATAATAAAATGCCCATCATACTAAAATGCCCCTCATACTAAAATAGCCATCATACTTAAATGACCCTCATAATAAAATGCCCCTCATACTTAAATGCCCCTTATAATAAAATGCCCCTCATACTAAAATGACCCTCATAATAAAATGACCCTCATACTTAAATGCCCCTCATACTAAAATGCCCCTCATACTTAAATAATGAAATGCCCCATACTTAAATGCCCCTCATACAAAAAATACCCCTCATACTAAAATGCCCTTCATACTTAAATGCCCCTCATACTAAAATGCCCCTAATACTTAAATGCCCCTCATACTTAAATGCCCCTCATACTAAAATGCCCCTGATACTTAAATGCCCCTCATACTTAAATGCCTCTTATAATAAAATGCCCCTCATACTTAAATGCCACTCATAATAAAATGCCCCTCATACTTAAATGCCCCTCATACTAAAATGCCCCTGATACTTAAATGCCCCTCATACTTAAATGCCCCTCATAATAAAATGCCCCTCATACTTAAATGCCACTCATAATAAAATGCCCCTCATACTAAAATGACCCTCATACTTAAATGCCCCTCATACTAAAATGCCCCTCATACTTAAATAATGAAATGCCCCATACTTAAATGCCCCTCATACAAAAAATACCCCTCATACTAAAATGCCCCTCATACTTAAATGCCCCTCATACTTAAATGCCACTCATACTTAAATGCCACTCATAATAAAATGCCCCTCATACTAAAATGACCCTCATAATAAAATCAGGGTTGTCAAATTATCGCGTTAATGGAGATTAATTAATTACAGGGATTTTTAGTGCGTTATATTTTTTAATCACGTTAATCTAATTTTTAATCTCTAATTTTGCTGTTTCTGAATGCCAGTTGCCTTTTTTTAAAATCCGTTTTTATACGTTGGGCTTCTTGTACTTGGGTTGGAAATCAATGGTCTGTCACACCCTGAAGTGGACATTGATTGGCTGTCATTGTGTTTGGGATGGTTTGGGATAAGCTGATAGGCTCCCACTGTAGTTGGGCAAGGTGAGGAGACTTGAAAATGGAGGAGCATGTAAGAGTTGTCGGTCCAATGAATGGAAAATTTACATTTCACAAACGCCTCGACGGCACCATTGATAAAGGTAGAGTGATCTGCATTCTTTGTAAGAAGGAGTTTGCTTACCACCGAAGTAGCTCAAGTTTAGCCTACCACATCAACGCAAAGCACCCAGTCGCGAGTGTAGCCACAGCTAACGTTAGCAATTTAGCGATCTATAGCAAAGCTCTTCGCCAAACTAAACTCGAGGAGAACATCCCGCGTATGAGCAAGTCTGCGACCGACAGGCTGACGAATGTTCTTGCCAAGTGGATAGCGATGAACTGCAGGCCGATAAACATAGTGGAAGACGAGGGGTTAACAGAGGTGTTGCAAACTGCGTCCAATGACCCATCATACAAGCCACCGTGCAGGACTACAGTGACGACCAAAATCAGCAAGATGTACGACGGCGAAAAGAAAAACAAACTTGAGATTTTGGTGGAGGATTCGCCCAACTTTGTTGCTATAACCGGAGATCACTGGACCTCAGCTGGCAACCACAGCTATTTGGGGGTGACCGGACACTTTATTGATGGTGAGTGGAACCTCAACTCGTTTGCGCTGACCGTCATGAAAACAGAAACCAGGCACTTTGCTGATAAATGCGCCGAACAGTTCCTCAATGTGGCAAATGACTGGGGAATTGAAAATAAGATATCCACCATCGGTACAGATAGCGCAGCAAACATGCTGGCTGCTATGAGAGCCCTTCCATATGAGCACATCGCCTGCAATGCTCACATTCTCCAGAGGACCATCACAGTCTGCCTCGATGGCAGTGGGTTTGCTGGTGTACTAGCAAAGTGCCGCAAGATTGTTGGCCATTTCAAACAAAGCCCTGCAAGTACCACAGAACTTAACCAGCAACAAGTTGCACTTGGAAAAAAAAGCGAGCAACTTATACAAGATGTACCAACCAGGTGGAATTCGACACTCGCAATGGTCTCACGCCTCCTACGCAACCGAGAGGCTGTCCAGGCTACGTTGGACCAACAGAACAACCACAGATTGGTCATGCTAACCGAAGCTGAGTGGGGGAAACTGGAGAGGCTGGAGGTCCTGCTTGAACCATGCAGGTAAGCCCAAATAAACACCTGTCCATTTTAATGAAATAAACTACACATGTGTCATCCAAAAATGAATGAACATTAGGTAGTACTTCTCGGGGCAATTAAATTGGAAATTTAAATGTCCAGCGATGTTTATTTTTCAAACTTATCCACCTCTACAGGTATGTGACTGAGCTGCTGGGTGGTGAGGCCTACGTCTCTTGCTCTGTAGTGCTGCCTGCTTTTCGCCATCTGGACCGTGTCATGGACATCACTGATGATGATCCAGCCTATGTGGTGAAGTTCAAGAATGCCTTCCAGAGGGACCTGGAAGCACGGCAAGCTGTAGCCAACGAGACGTGGTTCAAGGTGGCCACAGCACTGGATCCACGTTTCAAGGATTTGAAATGTCTTCCAAGAGAAAAGAGGGAACAAGTAAAGACTATAAGGATAAGCTGGACTATTGAGTCCAATTTTATCAAATCAAGCTTTATTTATATAGCACTTTTTACATATAGGAAATGCAACACAAAGTGCTGCACAAAATAAAATAAATCTACCTGTCCATCTATGTATTCATTCATTCATTCAGGTGTGGACCAGTCTGGAAAACATGCTCCAAGCAGCAGAGCCTAGAAGAGCAGCTACTCTCCAGCCCTCCACAGAGGATGATCAACCAGCTCAGAAGAAGAGGAGAAGCGCTCTTCTGCTGGGGTCCGACTCTGACTCAGAAGAAGATGGAATGGAGTCCGGAGAGCTGCAGCGCTACAGAGCAGAGCCCAGCATCAGTATTGATGACTGTCCCCTGCAGTGGTGGTATGCTCACTCAGGAGCCTATGAAAAGCTGTCAGTCGTGGCACGCAAGTACCTGGCCTCCCCGGCAACCTCCGTACCTTGTGAGAGACTGTTTAGTCTCGCAGGCCACATAGTACAAAAGAAAAGGGCAGCCTTGCTCCCAGAAAATGTGACCAAGCTGGTCTGTCTCAGCGACTGGCTGAAGAAGAAGAAATAAGAAGCATGAGGTCAGCATAGCTGCCATGTCATCCGTACCCCAATTAGAAGTGATTGCTTGATGTTATTTCAGCACTTTATTTTGTGATGATGAACAATGTTATTTTTGATGTGCTAACAGCACTGTGATTGCTGGTTCTGTTTTATTTATTTTATATTATCTGAAGCAGAGGAAAAGCAACAAGTTCAGTGTCCACTACTTCTATTGATCTGAAAAGTGTTGTTACTGTTTTTTTGATGTGTTAACTTACAGCACTTTATATGGATCTGATGTTTTATTTTTATTTTCTAATTATTTGGAGATTGAAAAAAGGTTGAAACTAAAGGTTGCAGGCAGTGCTTGGGACTAGTCTCAAATACAGTGGAATGTAAATGACTCGTACAGCATCTGTTCAAATCTGTTAAAAACAATAAATGACTTCATAAAGCTGCTTTTTTGTTATTTATCACTCTTTTGATTTGCTGCAATAATGTAATGATTTTAAATGGAAATACCTCAAGTTGAAGGCTTTTTTCAGCATTTCTATTAGGTGAGATTAAAATAGATTAATTAGATCAATTAATTACAGATCATAATTAATTAATCTCAATTTTTTTTTAATCTCTTGACAGCACTAAATAAAATGACCCTCATACTAAAATGCCCCTCATACTTAAATAATGAAATGCCCAATACTTAAATGCCACTCATAATAAAATGCCCCTCATGATAAAATGCCCCTCATACTTAAATGCCCCTCATACTTAAATAATGAAATTTCCCATACTTAAATGCCCCTCATACAAAAAATACCCCTCATACTAAAATGCCCCTCATACTAAAATGCCCCTCATAATAAAATGCCCATCATACTAAAATGCCCCTCATACTAAAATGCCCCTCATACTCAAATAATGAAATGCCTCATACTTAAATGCCCTTCATACTTAAATTCCCCTTATACTAAAATGCCCCTCATACGAAAATACCCCTCATACTAAAATGCCCCTCATACTAAAATGTCCCTCATACTTAAATGCCCCTCATAATAAAATGCCCCTCATACTTAAATGCCACTCATAATAAAATGCCCCTCATACTTAAATGCCCCTCATAATAAAATGCCCCTCATACTTAAATGCCACTCATAATAAAATGCCCCTCATACTAAAATGACCCTCATAATAAAATGACCCTCATACTTAAATGCGCCTCATACTAAAATGCCCCTCATACTTAAATAATGAAATGCCCAATACTTAAAAGCCCCTCATACTAAAATGCCCCCATACTAAAATGCCCCTCATATTTAAATGGCCCTCATACTAAAATGCCCCTCATACTTAAATGCCCCTCATAATAAAATGCTCCTCATACTTAAATGCCCCTCATAATAAAATTCCCCAATAATAAATGCCCCTCATGCTAAAATTCCCCTCATACTTAAATGCCCCACATACTAAAATTCTCCTCATACTAAAATGCCCCTCATACTAAAATGCCCCTCATACTAAAATGCCCCTCATACTTAAATACCCATCATACTAAAATGCCCCTCATACTTAAATGCCCCTCATACTAAAATGCTCCACATACTCAAATAATGAAATGCCCCATACTTAAATGCCCCTCATACAAAAAAATACCCCTCATACTAAAATGCCCCTCATACTTAAATGCCCCTCATAATAAAATAACCCTCATACTTAAATGCCACTCATAATAAAATGCCCCTCATTTTAAATGCCCCTCATACTAAAATAGCCCTCATACTTAAATGCCCCTCATAATAAAATGCCCCTCATACTAAAATGCCCCTCATACTTAAATACCCATCATACTAAAATGCCCCTCATACTTAAATGCCCCTCATACTAAAATGCTCCACATACTCAAATAATGAAATGCCCCATACTTAAATGCCCCTCATACAAAAATACCCCTCATACTAAAATGCCCCTCATACTTAAATGCCACTCATAATAAAATGCCCCTCATTTTAAATGCCCCTCATACTAAAATAGCCCTCATACTTAAATGCCCCTCATAATAAAATGCCCCTCATACTAAAATGCCCCTCATACTTAAATACCCATCATACTAAAATGCCCATCATACTTAAATGCCCCTCATACTAAAATGCTCCACATACTCAAATAATGAAATGCCCCATACTTAAATGCCCCTCATACAAAAATACCCCTCATACTAAAATGCCTCTCATACTTAAATGCCCCTCATAATAAAATAACCCTCATTTTAAATGCCCCTCATACTAAAATAGCCCTCATACTTAAATGCCCCTCATAATAAAATGCCCCTCATAATAAAATGCCCCTCATACTTAAATGCCCCGATAACAAAATGCCCCTCATACTTAAATGCCCCTCATAATAAAATGCCCCTCATACTTAAATGCCCCTCATAATAAAATGCCATTCAAACTTAAATGCCACTCATAATAAAATGCCCCTCATACTTAAATGCCCCTCATAATAAAATAACCCTCATACTTAAAAGCCACTCATAATAAAATGCCCCTCATATTAAATGCCCCTCATACTAAAATAGCCCTCATACTTAAATGCCCCTCATAATAAAATGCTCCTCATACTTAAATGCCCCTTATAATAAAATGCCCCTCATACTTAAATGCCCCTCATACTAAAATGCCCCTCATACTTAAATAATGAAATGCCCCATACTTAAATGCCCCTCATACAAAAAATACCCCTCATACAAAAATGCCCCTCATACTTAAATGCCCCTCATACTAAAATGCCCCTCATATTTAAATGCCCCTCATACTAAAATGCCCCTCATACTTAAATAATGAAATGCCCCATACTTAGATGCCCCTCATGCAAAAATACCCCTCATACTAAAAGGCCCCTCATACTTAAATGCCCATCATACTAAAATGCCCCTCATACTAAAATGCCCCTCATACTTAAATGCCCCTCATACTTAAATGCCCCTCATACTAAAATGCCCCTGATACTTAAATGCCCCTCATACTTAAATGCCCCTTATAATAAAATGCCCCTCATACTTAAATGCCCCTCATACTAAAATGCCCCTCATACTTAAATGCCCCTCATACAAAAATACCCCTCATACTAAAATGCCCCTCATATTTAAATGGCCCTCATACTAAAATGCCCCTCATACTTAAATGACCCTCATAATAAAATGCCCCTCATACTTAAATGCCACTCATAATAAAATGCCCCTCATACTAAAATGCCCCTCATAATAAAATGCCCCTCATACTTAAATGCCCCTCATACTTAAATGCCCCTCATACTTAAATGCCCCTCATAATAAAATGCCCCAATAATAAAATGCCCCTCATACTTAAATGCCCCTCATACTAAAATGCCCCTCATACTTAAATACCCATCATACTAAAATGCCCCTCATAATAAAATGCCCCTCATACTAAAATGCCCCTCATACTTAAATACCCATCATACTAAAATGCCCCTCATACTTAAATGCCCCTCATACTAAAATGCTCCACATACTCAAATAATGAAATGCCCCATACTTAAATGCCCCTCATACAAAAATACCCCTCATACTAAAATGCCCCTCATACTTAAATGCCACTCATAATAAAATGCCCCTCATTTTAAATGCCCCTCATACTAAAATAGCCCTCATACTTAAATGCCCCTCATAATAAAATGCCCCTCATACTAAAATGCCCCTCATACTTAAATACCCATCATACTAAAATGCCCCTCATACTTAAATGCCCCTCATACTAAAATGCTCCACATACTCAAATAATGAAATGCCCCATACTTAAATGCCCCTCATACAAAAATACCCCTCATACTAAAATGCCCCTCATACTTAAATGCCCCTCATAATAAAATAACCCTCATTTTAAATGCCCCTCATACTAAAATAGCCCTCATACTTAAATGCCCCTCATAATAAAATGCCCCTCATAATAAAATGCCCCTCATACTTAAATGCCCCGATAACAAAATGCCCCTCATACTTAAATGCCCCTCATAATAAAATGCCCCTCATACTTAAATGCCCCTCATAATAAAATGCCATTCAAACTTAAATGCCACTCATAATAAAATGCCCCTCATACTTAAATGCCCCTCATAATAAAATAACCCTCATACTTAAAAGCCACTCATAATAAAATGCCCCTCATATTAAATGCCCCTCATACTAAAATAGCCCTCATACTTAAATGCCCCTCATAATAAAATGCTCCTCATACTTAAATGCCCCTTATAATAAAATGCCCCTCATACTTAAATGCCCCTCATACTAAAATGCCCCTCATACTTAAATAATGAAATGCCCCATACTTAAATGCCCCTCATACAAAAAATACCCCTCATACCAAAATGCCCCTCATACTTAAATGCCCCTAATACTAAAATGCCCCTCATATTTAAATGCCCCTCATACTAAAATGCCCCTCATACTTAAATAATGAAATGCCCCATACTTAGATGCCCCTCATGCAAAAATACCCCTCATACTTAAATGCCCATCATACTAAAATGCCCCTCATACTAAAATGCCCCTCATACTTAAATGCCCCTCATACTTAAATGCCCCTCATACTAAAATGCCCCTGATACTTAAATGCCCCTCATACTTAAATGCCCCTTATAATAAAATGCCCCTCATACTTAAATGCCCCTCATACTAAAATGCCCCTCATACTTAAATGCCCCTCATACAAAAATACCCCTCATACTAAAATGCCCCTCATATTTAAATGGCCCTCATACTAAAATGCCCCTCATACTTAAATGACCCTCATAATAAAATGCCCCTCATACTTAAATGCCACTCATAATAAAATGCCCCTCATACTAAAATGCCCCTAATAATAAAATGCCCCTCATACTTAAATGCCCCTCATACTTAAATGCCCCTCATACTTAAATGCCCCTCATAATAAAATGCCCCAATAATAAAATGCCCCTCATACTTAAATGCCCCTCATACTAAAATTCCACTCATACTTAAATGCCCCTCATACTAAAATTCTCCTAATACTAAAATGCCTCTCATACTAAAATGCCCCTCATACTAAAGTGCCCCTCATACTAAAATGCCCCTCATACTTAAATGCATCTCATACTAAAATAACCCTCCTACTCAAATAATGAAATGCCCCATACTTAAATGCCCCTCATACAAAAATACCCCTCATACTAAAATGCCCCTCATACTTAAATGCCCCTCATACTAAAATGCCCCTCATACTAAAATGCCCCTCATACTTAAATAATGAAATGCCCCATACTTAGATGCCCCTCATGCAAAAATACCCCTCATACTAAAAGGCCACTCATACTTAAATGCCCATCATACTAAAATGCCCCTCATAATAAAATGCCCCTCATACTTAAATGCCCCTCATACTAAAATGCCCCTCATACTTAAATAATGAAATGCCCCATACTTAGATGCCCCTCATGCAAAAATACCCCTCATACTAAAAGGCCACTCATACTTAAATGCCCCTCATACTTAAATGCCCCTCATAATAAAATGCCCCTCATACTTAAATGCCCCTCATAATAAAATGCCATTCAAACTTAAATGCCACTCATAATAAAATGCCCCTCATACTTAAATGCCCCTCATAATAAAATAACCCTCATACTTAAAAGCCACTCATAATAAAATGCCCCTCATATTAAATGCCCCTCATACTAAAATAGCCCTCATACTTAAATGCCCCTCATAATAAAATGCTCCTCATACTTAAATGCCCCTTATAATAAAATGCCCCTCATACTTAAATGCCCCTCATAATAAAATGCCTCTCATACTTAAATAATGAAATGCCCCATACTTAAATGCCCCTCATACAAAAAATACCCCTCATACCAAAATGCCCCTCATACTTAAATGCCCCTCATACTAAAATGCCCCTCATATTTAAATGCCCCTCATACAAAAAATACCCCTCATACCAAAATGCCCCTCATACTTAAATGCCCCTCATACTAAAATGCCCCTCATATTTAAATGCCCCTCATACTAAAATGCCCCTCATACTTAAATAATGAAATGCCCCATACTTAGATGCCCCTCATGCAAAAATACCCCTCATACTAAAAGGCCCCTCATACTTAAATGCCCATCATACTAAAATGCCCCTCATACTAAAATGCCCCTCATACTTAAATGCCCCTCATACTTAAATGCCCCTCATACTAAAATGCCCCTGATACTTAAATGCCCCTCATACTTAAATGCCCCTTATAATAAAATGCCCCTCATACTTAAATGCCCCTCATACTAAAATGCCCCTCATGCTTAAATGCCCCTCATACAAAAATACCCCTCATACTAAAATGCCCCTCATATTTAAATGGCCCTCATACTAAAATGCCCCTCATACTTAAATGACCCTCATAATAAAATGCCCCTCATACTTAAATGCCACTCATAATAAAATGCCCCTCATACTAAAATGCCCCTAATAATAAAATGCCCCTCATACTTAAATGCCCCTCATACTTAAATGCCCCTCATACTTAAATGCCCCTCATAATAAAATGCCCCAATAATAAAATGCCCCTCATACTTAAATGCCCCTCATACTAAAATTCCACTCATACTTAAATGCCCCTCATACTAAAATTCTCCTAATACTAAAATGCCTCTCATACTAAAATGCCCCTCATACTAAAGTGCCCCTCATACTAAAATGCCCCTCATACTTAAATGCATCTCATACTAAAATAACCCTCCTACTCAAATAATGAAATGCCCCATACTTAAATGCCCCTCATACAAAAATACCCCTCATACTAAAATGCCCCTCATACTTAAATGCCCCTCATACTAAAATGCCCCTCATACTAAAATGCCCCTCATACTTAAATAATGAAATGCCCCATACTTAGATGCCCCTCATGCAAAAATACCCCTCATACTAAAAGGCCACTCATACTTAAATGCCCATCATACTAAAATGCCCCTCATAATAAAATGCCCCTCATACTTAAATGCCCCTCATACTAAAATGCCCCTCATACTTAAATAATGAAATGCCCCATACTTAGATGCCCCTCATGCAAAAATACCCCTCATACTAAAAGGCCACTCATACTTAAATGCCCCTCATACTTAAATGCCCCTCATAATAAAATGCCCCTCATACTTAAATGCCCCTCATAATAAAATGCCATTCAAACTTAAATGCCACTCATAATAAAATGCCCCTCATACTTAAATGCCCCTCATAATAAAATAACCCTCATACTTAAAAGCCACTCATAATAAAATGCCCCTCATATTAAATGCCCCTCATACTAAAATAGCCCTCATACTTAAATGCCCCTCATAATAAAATGCTCCTCATACTTAAATGCCCCTTATAATAAAATGCCCCTCATACTTAAATGCCCCTCATAATAAAATGCCTCTCATACTTAAATAATGAAATGCCCCATACTTAAATGCCCCTCATACAAAAAATACCCCTCATACCAAAATGCCCCTCATACTTAAATGCCCCTCATACTAAAATGCCCCTCATATTTAAATGCCCCTCATACTAAAATGCCCCTCATACTTAAATAATGAAATGCCCCATACTTAGATGCCCCTCATGCAAAAATACCCCTCATACTAAAAGGCCCCTCATACTTAAATGCCCATCATACTAAAATGCCCCTCATACTAAAATGCCCCTCATACTTAAATGCCCCTCATACTTAAATGCCCCTCATACTAAAATGCCCCTGATACTTAAATGCCCCTCATACTTAAATGCCCCTTATAATAAAATGCCCCTCATACTTAAATGCCCCTCATACTAAAATGCCCCTCATACTTAAATGCCCCTCATACAAAAATACCCCTCATACTAAAATGCCCCTCATATTTAAATGGCCCTCATACTAAAATGCCCCTCATACTTAAATGACCCTCATAATAAAATGCCCCTCATACTTAAATGCCACTCATAATAAAATGCCCCTCATACTAAAATGCCCCTCATAATAAAATGCCCCTCATACTTAAATGCCCCTTATAATAAAATGCCCCTCATACTTAAATGCCCCTCATAATAAAATGCCCCAATAATAAAATGCCCCTCATACTTAAATGCCCCTCATACTAAAATTCCACTCATACTTAAATGCCCCTCATACTAAAATTCTCCTAATACTAAAATGCCTCTCATACTAAAATGCCCCTCATACTAAAGTGCCCCTCATACTAAAATGCCCCTCATACTTAAATGCATCTCATACTAAAATAACCCTCCTACTCAAATAATGAAATGCCCCATACTTAAATGCCCCTCATACTTAAATGCCCCTCATACTAAAATGCCCCTCATACTTAAATAATGAAATGCCCCATACTTAGATGCCCCTCATGCAAAAATACCCCTCATACTAAAAGGCCACTCATACTTAAATGCCCATCATACTAAAATGCCCCTCATACTTAAATAATGAAATGCCCCATACTTAGATGCCCCTCATGCAAAAATACCCCTCATACTAAAAGGCCACTCATACTTAAATGCCCATCATACTAAAATGCCCCTCATAATAAAATGCCCCTCATACTTAAATGCCCCTTATAATAAAATGCCCCTCATACTTAAATGCCCCTCATACTAAAATGCCCCTCATACTTAAATGCCCCTCATACAAAAATACCCCTCATACTAAAATGCCCCTCATATTTAAATGGCCCTCATACTAAAATGCCCCTCATACTTAAATGACCCTCATAATAAAATGCCCCTCATACTTAAATGCCACTCATAATAAAATGCCCCTCATACTAAAATGCCCCTCATAATAAAATGCCCCTCATACTTAAATGCCCCTCATACTTAAATGCCCCTCATAATAAAATGCCCCAATAATAAAATGCCCCTCATACTTAAATGCCCCTCATACTAAAATGCCCCTCATACTTAAATACCCATCATACTAAAATGCCCCTCATAATAAAATGCCCCTCATACTAAAATGCCCCTCATACTTAAATACCCATCATACTAAAATGCCCCATACTTAAATGCCCCTCATACTTAAATGCCCCTCATACTAAAATGCCCCTCATACTTAAATAATGAAATGCCCCATACTTAGATGCCCCTCATGCAAAAATACCCCTCATACTAAAAGGCCACTCATACTTAAATGCCCATCATACTAAAATGCCCCTCATAATAAAATGCCCCTCATACTTAAATGCCCCTTATAATAAAATGCCCCTCATACTTAAATGCCCCTCATACTAAAATGCCCCTCATACTTAAATGCCCCTCATACAAAAATACCCCTCATACTAAAATGCCCCTCATATTTAAATGGCCCTCATACTAAAATGCCCCTCATACTTAAATGACCCTCATAATAAAATGCCCCTCATACTTAAATGCCACTCATAATAAAATGCCCCTCATACTAAAATGCCCCTCATAATAAAATGCCCCTCATACTTAAATGCCCCTCATACTTAAATGCCCCTCATAATAAAATGCCCCAATAATAAAATGCCCCTCATACTTAAATGCCCCTCATACTAAAATGCCCCTCATACTTAAATACCCATCATACTAAAATGCCCCTCATAATAAAATGCCCCTCATACTAAAATGCCCCTCATACTTAAATACCCATCATACTAAAATGCCCCTCATACTTAAATGCCCCTCATACTAAAATGCTCCACATACTCAAATAATGAAATGCCCCATACTTAAATGCCCCTCATACAAAAATACCCCTCATACTAAAATGCCCCTCATACTTAAATGCCACTCATAATAAAATGCCCCTCATTTTAAATGCCCCTCATACTAAAATAGCCCTCATACTTAAATGCCCCTCATAATAAAATGCCCCTCATACTAAAATGCCCCTCATACTTAAATACCCATCATACTAAAATGCCCCTCATACTTAAATGCCCCTCATACTAAAATGCTCCACATACTCAAATAATGAAATGCCCCATACTTAAATGCCCCTCATACAAAAATACCCCTCATACTAAAATGCCTCTCATACTTAAATGCCCCTCATAATAAAATAACCCTCATTTTAAATGCCCCTCATACTAAAATAGCCCTCATACTTAAATGCCCCTCATAATAAAATGCCCCTCATAATAAAATGCCCCTCATACTTAAATGCCCCGATAACAAAATGCCCCTCATACTTAAATGCCCCTCATAATAAAATGCCCCTCATACTTAAATGCCCCTCATAATAAAATGCCATTCAAACTTAAATGCCACTCATAATAAAATGCCCCTCATACTTAAATGCCCCTCATAATAAAATAACCCTCATACTTAAAAGCCACTCATAATAAAATGCCCCTCATATTAAATGCCCCTCATACTAAAATAGCCCTCATACTTAAATGCCCCTCATAATAAAATGCTCCTCATACTTAAATGCCCCTTATAATAAAATGCCCCTCATACTTAAATGCCCCTCATACTAAAATGCCCCTCATACTTAAATAATGAAATGCCCCATACTTAAATGCCCCTCATACAAAAAATACCCCTCATACAAAAATGCCCCTCATACTTAAATGCCCCTCATACTAAAATGCCCCTCATATTTAAATGCCCCTCATACTAAAATGCCCCTCATACTTAAA
Organism: Leuresthes tenuis; assembly: GCF_036924035.1. Taxonomy (NCBI): domain Eukaryota; kingdom Metazoa; phylum Chordata; class Actinopteri; order Atheriniformes; family Atherinopsidae; genus Leuresthes; species Leuresthes tenuis. The sequence goes on along the minus strand of NW_027325361.1, from coordinate 36,576,154 downwards.
TAATGAAATGCCCCATACTTAGATGCCCCTCATGCAAAAATACCCCTCATACTAAAAGGCCCCTCATACTTAAATGCCCATCATACTAAAATGCCCCTCATACTAAAATGCCCCTCATACTTAAATGCCCCTCATACTTAAATGCCCCTCATACTAAAATGCCCCTGATACTTAAATGCCCCTCATACTTAAATGCCCCTTATAATAAAATGCCCCTCATACTTAAATGCCCCTCATACTAAAATGCCCCTCATACTTAAATGCCCCTCATACAAAAATACCCCTCATACTAAAATGCCCCTCATATTTAAATGGCCCTCATACTAAAATGCCCCTCATACTTAAATGACCCTCATAATAAAATGCCCCTCATACTTAAATGCCACTCATAATAAAATGCCCCTCATACTAAAATGCCCCTCATAATAAAATGCCCCTCATACTTAAATGCCCCTCATACTTAAATGCCCCTCATACTTAAATGCCCCTCATAATAAAATGCCCCAATAATAAAATGCCCCTCATACTTAAATGCCCCTCATACTAAAATGCCCCTCATACTTAAATACCCATCATACTAAAATGCCCCTCATAATAAAATGCCCCTCATACTAAAATGCCCCTCATACTTAAATACCCATCATACTAAAATGCCCCTCATACTTAAATGCCCCTCATACTAAAATGCTCCACATACTCAAATAATGAAATGCCCCATACTTAAATGCCCCTCATACAAAAATACCCCTCATACTAAAATGCCCCTCATACTTAAATGCCACTCATAATAAAATGCCCCTCATTTTAAATGCCCCTCATACTAAAATAGCCCTCATACTTAAATGCCCCTCATAATAAAATGCCCCTCATACTAAAATGCCCCTCATACTTAAATACCCATCATACTAAAATGCCCCTCATACTTAAATGCCCCTCATACTAAAATGCTCCACATACTCAAATAATGAAATGCCCCATACTTAAATGCCCCTCATACAAAAATACCCCTCATACTAAAATGCCCCTCATACTTAAATGCCCCTCATAATAAAATAACCCTCATTTTAAATGCCCCTCATACTAAAATAGCCCTCATACTTAAATGCCCCTCATAATAAAATGCCCCTCATAATAAAATGCCCCTCATACTTAAATGCCCCGATAACAAAATGCCCCTCATACTTAAATGCCCCTCATAATAAAATGCCCCTCATACTTAAATGCCCCTCATAATAAAATGCCATTCAAACTTAAATGCCACTCATAATAAAATGCCCCTCATACTTAAATGCCCCTCATAATAAAATAACCCTCATACTTAAAAGCCACTCATAATAAAATGCCCCTCATATTAAATGCCCCTCATACTAAAATAGCCCTCATACTTAAATGCCCCTCATAATAAAATGCTCCTCATACTTAAATGCCCCTTATAATAAAATGCCCCTCATACTTAAATGCCCCTCATACTAAAATGCCCCTCATACTTAAATAATGAAATGCCCCATACTTAAATGCCCCTCATACAAAAAATACCCCTCATACCAAAATGCCCCTCATACTTAAATGCCCCTCATACTAAAATGCCCCTCATATTTAAATGCCCCTCATACTAAAATGCCCCTCATACTTAAATAATGAAATGCCCCATACTTAGATGCCCCTCATGCAAAAATACCCCTCATACTAAAAGGCCCCTCATACTTAAATGCCCATCATACTAAAATGCCCCTCATACTAAAATGCCCCTCATACTTAAATGCCCCTCATACTTAAATGCCCCTCATACTAAAATGCCCCTGATACTTAAATGCCCCTCATACTTAAATGCCCCTTATAATAAAATGCCCCTCATACTTAAATGCCCCTCATACTAAAATGCCCCTCATACTTAAATGCCCCTCATACAAAAATACCCCTCATACTAAAATGCCCCTCATATTTAAATGGCCCTCATACTAAAATGCCCCTCATACTTAAATGACCCTCATAATAAAATGCCCCTCATACTTAAATGCCACTCATAATAAAATGCCCCTCATACTAAAATGCCCCTAATAATAAAATGCCCCTCATACTTAAATGCCCCTCATACTTAAATGCCCCTCATACTTAAATGCCCCTCATAATAAAATGCCCCAATAATAAAATGCCCCTCATACTTAAATGCCCCTCATACTAAAATTCCACTCATACTTAAATGCCCCTCATACTAAAATTCTCCTAATACTAAAATGCCTCTCATACTAAAATGCCCCTCATACTAAAGTGCCCCTCATACTAAAATGCCCCTCATACTTAAATGCATCTCATACTAAAATAACCCTCCTACTCAAATAATGAAATGCCCCATACTTAAATGCCCCTCATACAAAAATACCCCTCATACTAAAATGCCCCTCATACTTAAATGCCCCTCATACTAAAATGCCCCTCATACTAAAATGCCCCTCATACTTAAATAATGAAATGCCCCATACTTAGATGCCCCTCATGCAAAAATACCCCTCATACTAAAAGGCCACTCATACTTAAATGCCCCTCATACTTAAATACCCATCATACTAAAATGCCCCTCATAATAAAATGCCCCTCATACTAAAATGCCCCTCATACTTAAATACCCATCATACTAAAATGCCCCTCATACTTAAATGCCCCTCATACTAAAATGCTCCACATACTCAAATAATGAAATGCCCCATACTTAAATGCCCCTCATACAAAAATACCCCTCATACTAAAATGCCCCTCATACTTAAATGCCACTCATAATAAAATGCCCCTCATTTTAAATGCCCCTCATACTAAAATAGCCCTCATACTTAAATGCCCCTCATAATAAAATGCCCCTCATACTAAAATGCCCCTCATACTTAAATACCCATCATACTAAAATGCCCCTCATACTTAAATGCCCCTCATACTAAAATGCTCCACATACTCAAATAATGAAATGCCCCATACTTAAATGCCCCTCATACAAAAATACCCCTCATACTAAAATGCCCCTCATACTTAAATGCCCCTCATAATAAAATAACCCTCATTTTAAATGCCCCTCATACTAAAATAGCCCTCATACTTAAATGCCCCTCATAATAAAATGCCCCTCATAATAAAATGCCCCTCATACTTAAATGCCCCGATAACAAAATGCCCCTCATACTTAAATGCCCCTCATAATAAAATGCCCCTCATACTTAAATGCCCCTCATAATAAAATGCCATTCAAACTTAAATGCCACTCATAATAAAATGCCCCTCATACTTAAATGCCCCTCATAATAAAATAACCCTCATACTTAAAAGCCACTCATAATAAAATGCCCCTCATATTAAATGCCCCTCATACTAAAATAGCCCTCATACTTAAATGCCCCTCATAATAAAATGCTCCTCATACTTAAATGCCCCTTATAATAAAATGCCCCTCATACTTAAATGCCCCTCATACTAAAATGCCCCTCATACTTAAATAATGAAATGCCCCATACTTAAATGCCCCTCATACAAAAAATACCCCTCATACCAAAATGCCCCTCATACTTAAATGCCCCTCATACTAAAATGCCCCTCATATTTAAATGCCCCTCATACTAAAATGCCCCTCATACTTAAATAATGAAATGCCCCATACTTAGATGCCCCTCATGCAAAAATACCCCTCATACTAAAAGGCCCCTCATACTTAAATGCCCATCATACTAAAATGCCCCTCATACTAAAATGCCCCTCATACTTAAATGCCCCTCATACTTAAATGCCCCTCATACTAAAATGCCCCTGATACTTAAATGCCCCTCATACTTAAATGCCCCTTATAATAAAATGCCCCTCATACTTAAATGCCCCTCATACTAAAATGCCCCTCATACTTAAATGCCCCTCATACAAAAATACCCCTCATACTAAAATGCCCCTCATATTTAAATGGCCCTCATACTAAAATGCCCCTCATACTTAAATGACCCTCATAATAAAATGCCCCTCATACTTAAATGCCACTCATAATAAAATGCCCCTCATACTAAAATGCCCCTAATAATAAAATGCCCCTCATACTTAAATGCCCCTCATACTTAAATGCCCCTCATACTTAAATGCCCCTCATAATAAAATGCCCCAATAATAAAATGCCCCTCATACTTAAATGCCCCTCATACTAAAATTCCACTCATACTTAAATGCCCCTCATACTAAAATTCTCCTAATACTAAAATGCCTCTCATACTAAAATGCCCCTCATACTAAAGTGCCCCTCATACTAAAATGCCCCTCATACTTAAATGCATCTCATACTAAAATAACCCTCCTACTCAAATAATGAAATGCCCCATACTTAAATGCCCCTCATACAAAAATACCCCTCATACTAAAATGCCCCTCATACTTAAATGCCCCTCATACTAAAATGCCCCTCATACTAAAATGCCCCTCATACTTAAATAATGAAATGCCCCATACTTAGATGCCCCTCATGCAAAAATACCCCTCATACTAAAAGGCCACTCATACTTAAATGCCCATCATACTAAAATGCCCCTCATAATAAAATGCCCCTCATACTTAAATGCCCCTCATACTAAAATGCCCCTCATACTTAAATAATGAAATGCCCCATACTTAGATGCCCCTCATGCAAAAATACCCCTCATACTAAAAGGCCACTCATACTTAAATGCCCCTCATACTTAAATGCCCCTCATAATAAAATGCCCCTCATACTTAAATGCCCCTCATAATAAAATGCCATTCAAACTTAAATGCCACTCATAATAAAATGCCCCTCATACTTAAATGCCCCTCATAATAAAATAACCCTCATACTTAAAAGCCACTCATAATAAAATGCCCCTCATATTAAATGCCCCTCATACTAAAATAGCCCTCATACTTAAATGCCCCTCATAATAAAATGCTCCTCATACTTAAATGCCCCTTATAATAAAATGCCCCTCATACTTAAATGCCCCTCATAATAAAATGCCTCTCATACTTAAATAATGAAATGCCCCATACTTAAATGCCCCTCATACAAAAAATACCCCTCATACCAAAATGCCCCTCATACTTAAATGCCCCTCATACTAAAATGCCCCTCATATTTAAATGCCCCTCATACAAAAAATACCCCTCATACCAAAATGCCCCTCATACTTAAATGCCCCTCATACTAAAATGCCCCTCATATTTAAATGCCCCTCATACTAAAATGCCCCTCATTCAAAAAATACCCCTCATACCAAAATGCCCCTCATACTTAAATGCCCCTCATACTAAAATGCCCCTCATATTTAAATGCCCCTCATACTAAAATGCCCCTCATACTTAAATAATGAAATGCCCCATACTTAGATGCCCCTCATGCAAAAATACCCCTCATACTAAAAGGCCCCTCATACTTAAATGCCCATCATACTAAAATGCCCCTCATACTAAAATGCCCCTCATACTTAAATGCCCCTCATACTTAAATGCCCCTCATACTAAAATGCCCCTGATACTTAAATGCCCCTCATACTTAAATGCCCCTTATAATAAAATGCCCCTCATACTTAAATGCCCCTCATACTAAAATGCCCCTCATACTTAAATGCCCCTCATACAAAAATACCCCTCATACTAAAATGCCCCTCATATTTAAATGGCCCTCATACTAAAATGCCCCTCATACTTAAATGACCCTCATAATAAAATGCCCCTCATACTTAAATGCCACTCATAATAAAATGCCCCTCATACTAAAATGCCCCTAATAATAAAATGCCCCTCATACTTAAATGCCCCTCATACTTAAATGCCCCTCATACTTAAATGCCCCTCATAATAAAATGCCCCAATAATAAAATGCCCCTCATACTTAAATGCCCCTCATACTAAAATTCCACTCATACTTAAATGCCCCTCATACTAAAATTCTCCTAATACTAAAATGCCTCTCATACTAAAATGCCCCTCATACTAAAGTGCCCCTCATACTAAAATGCCCCTCATACTTAAATGCATCTCATACTAAAATAACCCTCCTACTCAAATAATGAAATGCCCCATACTTAAATGCCCCTCATACAAAAATACCCCTCATACTAAAATGCCCCTCATACTTAAATGCCCCTCATACTAAAATGCCCCTCATACTAAAATGCCCCTCATACTTAAATAATGAAATGCCCCATACTTAGATGCCCCTCATGCAAAAATACCCCTCATACTAAAAGGCCACTCATACTTCAATGCCCATCATACTAAAATGCCCCTCATAGTAAAATGCCCCTCATACTTAAATGCCCCTCATACTAAAATGCCCCTCATACTTAAATAATGAAATGCCCCATACTTAGATGCCCCTCATGCAAAAATACCCCTCATACTAAAAGGCCACTCATACTTAAATGCCCCTCATACTTAAATGCCCCTCATAATAAAATGCCCCTCATACTTAAATGCCCCTCATAATAAAATGCCATTCAAACTTAAATGCCACTCATAATAAAATGCCCCTCATACTTAAATGCCCCTCATAATAAAATAACCCTCATACTTAAAAGCCACTCATAATAAAATGCCCCTCATATTAAATGCCCCTCATACTAAAATAGCCCTCATACTTAAATGCCCCTCATAATAAAATGCTCCTCATACTTAAATGCCCCTTATAATAAAATGCCCCTCATACTTAAATGCCCCTCATAATAAAATGCCTCTCATACTTAAATAATGAAATGCCCCATACTTAAATGCCCCTCATACAAAAAATACCCCTCATACCAAAATGCCCCTCATACTTAAATGCCCCTCATACTAAAATGCCCCTCATATTTAAATGCCCCTCATACTAAAATGCCCCTCATACTTAAATAATGAAATGCCCCATACTTAGATGCCCCTCATGCAAAAATACCCCTCATACTAAAAGGCCCCTCATACTTAAATGCCCATCATACTAAAATGCCCCTCATACTAAAATGCCCCTCATACTTAAATGCCCCTCATACTTAAATGCCCCTCATACTAAAATGCCCCTCATACTTAAATGCCCCTCATACTTAAATGCCCCTTATAATAAAATGCCCCTCATACTTAAATGCCCCTCATACTAAAATGCCCCTCATACTTAAATGCCCCTCATACAAAAATACCCCTCATACTAAAATGCCCCTCATATTTAAATGGCCCTCATACTAAAATGCCCCTCATACTTAAATGACCCTCATAATAAAATGCCCCTCATACTTAAATGCCACTCATAATAAAATGCCCCTCATACTAAAATGCCCCTCATAATAAAATGCCCCTCATACTTAAATGCCCCTCATACTTAAATGCCCCTCATACTTAAATGCCCCTCATAATAAAATGCCCCAATAATAAAATGCCCCTCATACTTAAATGCCCCTCATACTAAAATTCCACTCATACTTAAATGCCCCTCATACTAAAATTCTCCTAATACTAAAATGCCTCTCATACTAAAATGCCCCTCATACTAAAGTGCCCCTCATACTAAAATGCCCCTCATACTTAAATGCATCTCATACTAAAATAACCCTCCTACTCAAATAATGAAATGCCCCATACTTAAATGCCCCTCATACAAAAATACCCCTCATACTAAAATGCCCCTCATACTTAAATGCCCCTCATACTAAAATGCCCCTCATACTAAAATGCCCCTCATACTTAAATAATGAAATGCCCCATACTTAGATGCCCCTCATGCAAAAATACCCCTCATACTAAAAGGCCACTCATACTTAAATGCCCATCATACTAAAATGCCCCTCATAATAAAATGCCCCTCATACTTAAATGCCCCTCATACTAAAATGCCCCTCATACTTAAATAATGAAATGCCCCATACTTAGATGCCCCTCATGCAAAAATACCCCTCATACTAAAAGGCCACTCATACTTAAATGCCCCTCATACTTAAATGCCCCTCATAATAAAATGCCCCTCATACTTAAATGCCCCTCATAATAAAATGCCATTCAAACTTAAATGCCACTCATAATAAAATGCCCCTCATACTTAAATGCCCCTCATAATAAAATAACCCTCATACTTAAAAGCCACTCATAATAAAATGCCCCTCATATTAAATGCCCCTCATACTAAAATAGCCCTCATACTTAAATGCCCCTCATAATAAAATGCTCCTCATACTTAAATGCCCCTTATAATAAAATGCCCCTCATACTTAAATGCCCCTCATAATAAAATGCCTCTCATACTTAAATAATGAAATGCCCCATACTTAAATGCCCCTCATACAAAAAATACCCCTCATACCAAAATGCCCCTCATACTTAAATGCCCCTCATACTAAAATGCCCCTCATATTTAAATGCCCCTCATACTAAAATGCCCCTCATACTTAAATAATGAAATGCCCCATACTTAGATGCCCCTCATGCAAAAATACCCCTCATACTAAAAGGCCCCTCATACTTAAATGCCCATCATACTAAAATGCCCCTCATACTAAAATGCCCCTCATACTTAAATGCCCCTCATACTTAAATGCCCCTCATACTAAAATGCCCCTGATACTTAAATGCCCCTCATACTTAAATGCCCCTTATAATAAAATGCCCCTCATACTTAAATGCCCCTCATACTAAAATGCCCCTCATACTTAAATGCCCCTCATACAAAAATACCCCTCATACTAAAATGCCCCTCATATTTAAATGGCCCTCATACTAAAATGCCCCTCATACTTAAATGACCCTCATAATAAAATGCCCCTCATACTTAAATGCCACTCATAATAAAATGCCCCTCATACTAAAATGCCCCTCATAATAAAATGCCCCTCATACTTAAATGCCCCTCATACTTAAATGCCCCTCATAATAAAATGCCCCAATAATAAAATGCCCCTCATACTTAAATGCCCCTCATACTAAAATTCCACTCATACTTAAATGCCCCTCATACTAAAATTCTCCTAATACTAAAATGCCTCTCATACTAAAATGCCCCTCATACTAAAGTGCCCCTCATACTAAAATGCCCCTCATACTTAAATGCATCTCATACTAAAATAACCCTCCTACTCAAATAATGAAATGCCCCATACTTAAATGCCCCTCATACTTAAATGCCCCTCATACTAAAATGCCCCTCATACTTAAATAATGAAATGCCCCATACTTAGATGCCCCTCATGCAAAAATACCCCTCATACTAAAAGGCCACTCATACTTAAATGCCCATCATACTAAAATGCCCCTCATACTTAAATAATGAAATGCCCCATACTTAGATGCCCCTCATGCAAAAATACCCCTCATACTAAAAGGCCACTCATACTTAAATGCCCATCATACTAAAATGCCCCTCATAATAAAATGCCCCTCATACTTAAATGCCCCTTATAATAAAATGCCCCTCATACTTAAATGCCCCTCATACTAAAATGCCCCTCATACTTAAATGCCCCTCATACAAAAATACCCCTCATACTAAAATGCCCCTCATATTTAAATGGCCCTCATACTAAAATGCCCCTCATACTTAAATGACCCTCATAATAAAATGCCCCTCATACTTAAATGCCACTCATAATAAAATGCCCCTCATACTAAAATGCCCCTCATAATAAAATGCCCCTCATACTTAAATGCCCCTCATACTTAAATGCCCCTCATACTTAAATGCCCCTCATAATAAAATGCCCCAATAATAAAATGCCCCTCATACTTAAATGCCCCTCATACTAAAATGCCCCTCATACTTAAATACCCATCATACTAAAATGCCCCTCATAATAAAATGCCCCTCATACTAAAATGCCCCTCATACTTAAATACCCATCATACTAAAATGCCCCATACTTAAATGCCCCTCATACTTAAATGCCCCTCATACTAAAATGCCCCTCATACTTAAATAATGAAATGCCCCATACTTAGATGCCCCTCATGCAAAAATACCCCTCATACTAAAAGGCCACTCATACTTAAATGCCCATCATACTAAAATGCCCCTCATAATAAAATGCCCCTCATACTTAAATGCCCCTTATAATAAAATGCCCCTCATACTTAAATGCCCCTCATACTAAAATGCCCCTCATACTTAAATGCCCCTCATACAAAAATACCCCTCATACTAAAATGCCCCTCATATTTAAATGGCCCTCATACTAAAATGCCCCTCATACTTAAATGACCCTCATAATAAAATGCCCCTCATACTTAAATGCCACTCATAATAAAATGCCCCTCATACTAAAATGCCCCTCATAATAAAATGCCCCTCATACTTAAATGCCCCTCATACTTAAATGCCCCTCATACTTAAATGCCCCTCATAATAAAATGCCCCAATAATAAAATGCCCCTCATACTTAAATGCCCCTCATACTAAAATGCCCCTCATACTTAAATACCCATCATACTAAAATGCCCCTCATAATAAAATGCCCCTCATACTAAAATGCCCCTCATACTTAAATACCCATCATACTAAAATGCCCCTCATACTTAAATGCCCCTCATACTAAAATGCTCCACATACTCAAATAATGAAATGCCCCATACTTAAATGCCCCTCATACAAAAATACCCCTCATACTAAAATGCCCCTCATACTTAAATGCCACTCATAATAAAATGCCCCTCATTTTAAATACCCCTCATACTAAAATAGCCCTCATACTTAAATGCCCCTCATAATAAAATGCCCCTCATACTAAAATGCCCCTCATACTTAAATACCCATCATACTAAAATGCCCCTCATACTTAAATGCCCCTCATACTAAAATGCTCCACATACTCAAATAATGAAATGCCCCATACTTAAATGCCCCTCATACAAAAATACCCCTCATACTAAAATGCCCCTCATACTTAAATGCCCCTCATAATAAAATAACCCTCATTTTAAATGCCCCTCATACTAAAATAGCCCTCATACTTAAATGCCCCTCATAATAAAATGCCCCTCATAATAAAATGCCCCTCATACTTAAATGCCCCGATAACAAAATGCCCCTCATACTTAAATGCCCCTCATAATAAAATGCCCCTCATACTTAAATGCCCCTCATAATAAAATGCCATTCAAACTTAAATGCCACTCATAATAAAATGCCCCTCATACTTAAATGCCCCTCATAATAAAATAACCCTCATACTTAAAAGCCACTCATAATAAAATGCCCCTCATATTAAATGCCCCTCATACTAAAATAGCCCTCATACTTAAATGCCCCTCATAATAAAATGCTCCTCATACTTAAATGCCCCTTATAATAAAATGCCCCTCATACTTAAATGCCCCTCATACTAAAATGCCCCTCATACTTAAATAACGAAATGCCCCATACTTAAATGCCCCTCATACAAAAAATACCCCTCATACCAAAATGCCCCTCATACTTAAATGCCCCTCATACTAAAATGCCCCTCATATTTAAATGCCCCTCATACTAAAATGCCCCTCATACTTAAATAATGAAATGCCCCATACTTAGATGCCCCTCATGCAAAAATACCCCTCATACTAAAAGGCCCCTCATACTTAAATGCCCATCATACTAAAATGCCCCTCATACTAAAATGCCCCTCATACTTAAATGCCCCTCATACTTAAATGCCCCTCATACTAAAATGCCCCTGATACTTAAATGCCCCTCATACTTAAATGCCCCTTATAATAAAATGCCCCTCATACTTAAATGCCCCTCATACTAAAATGCCCCTCATACTTAAATGCCCCTCATACAAAAATACCCCTCATACTAAAATGCCCCTCATACTAAAATGCCCCTCATACTTAAATGACCCTCATAATAAAATGCCCCTCATACTTAAATGCCACTCATAATAAAATGCCCCTCATACTAAAATGCCCCTCATAATAAAATGCCCCTCATACTTAAATGCCCCTCATACTTAAATGCCCCTCATACTTAAATGCCCCTCATAATAAAATGCCCCAATAATAAAATGCCCCTCATACTTAAATGCCCCTCATACTAAAATTCCACTCATACTTAAATGCCCCTCATACTAAAATTCTCCTAATACTAAAATGCCTCTCATACTAAAATGCCCCTCATACTAAAGTGCCCCTCATACTAAAATGCCCCTCATACTTAAATGCATCTCATACTAAAATAACCCTCCTACTCAAATAATGAAATGCCCCATACTTAAATGCCCCTCATACAAAAATACCCCTCATACTAAAATGCCCCTCATACTTAAATGCCCCTCATACTAAAATGCCCCTCATACTAAAATGCCCCTCATACTTAAATAATGAAATGCCCCATACTTAGATGCCCCTCATGCAAAAATACCCCTCATACTAAAAGGCCACTCATACTTAAATGCCCATCATACTAAAATGCCCCTCATAATAAAATGCCCCTCATACTTAAATGCCCCTCATACTAAAATGCCCCTCATACTTAAATAATGAAATGCCCCATACTTAGATGCCCCTCATGCAAAAATACCCCTCATACTAAAAGGCCACTCATACTTAAATGCCCCTCATACTTAAATGCCCCTCATAATAAAATGCCCCTCATACTTAAATGCCCCTCATAATAAAATGCCATTCAAACTTAAATGCCACTCATAATAAAATGCCCCTCATACTTAAATGCCCCTCATAATAAAATAACCCTCATACTTAAAAGCCACTCATAATAAAATGCCCCTCATATTAAATGCCCCTCATACTAAAATAGCCCTCATACTTAAATGCCCCTCATAATAAAATGCTCCTCATACTTAAATGCCCCTTATAATAAAATGCCCCTCATACTTAAATGCCCCTCATAATAAAATGCCCCTCATACTTAAATAATGAAATGCCCCATACTTAAATGCCCCTCATACAAAAAATACCCCTCATACCAAAATGCCCCTCATACTTAAATGCCCCTCATACTAAAATGCCCCTCATATTTAAATGCCCCTCATACTAAAATGCCCCTCATACTTAAATAATGAAATGCCCCATACTTAGATGCCCCTCATGCAAAAATACCCCTCATACTAAAAGGCCCCTCATACTTAAATGCCCATCATACTAAAATGCCCCTCATACTAAAATGCCCCTCATACTTAAATGCCCCTCATACTTAAATGCCCCTCATACTAAAATGCCCCTGATACTTAAATGCCCCTCATACTTAAATGCCCCTTATAATAAAATGCCCCTCATACTTAAATGCCCCTCATACTAAAATGCCCCTCATACTTAAATGCCCCTCATACAAAAATACCCCTCATACTAAAATGCCCCTCATATTTAAATGGCCCTCATACTAAAATGCCCCTCATACTTAAATGACCCTCATAATAAAATGCCCCTCATACTTAAATGCCACTCATAATAAAATGCCCCTCATACTAAAATGCCCCTCATAATAAAATGCCCCTCATACTTAAATGCCCCTTATAATAAAATGCCCCTCATACTTAAATGCCCCTCATAATAAAATGCCCCAATAATAAAATGCCCCTCATACTTAAATGCCCCTCATACTAAAATTCCACTCATACTTAAATGCCCCTCATACTAAAATTCTCCTAATACTAAAATGCCTCTCATACTAAAATGCCCCTCATACTAAAGTGCCCCTCATACTAAAATGCCCCTCATACTTAAATGCATCTCATACTAAAATAACCCTCCTACTCAAATAATGAAATGCCCCATACTTAAATGCCCCTCATACTTAAATGCCCCTCATACTAAAATGCCCCTCATACTTAAATAATGAAATGCCCCATACTTAGATGCCCCTCATGCAAAAATACCCCTCATACTAAAAGGCCACTCATACTTAAATGCCCATCATACTAAAATGCCCCTCATAATAAAATGCCCCTCATACTTAAATGCCCCTCATACTAAAATGCCCCTCATACTTAAATAATTAAATGCCCCATACTTAGATGCCCCTCATGCAAAAATACCCCTCATACTAAAAGGCCCCTCATACTTAAATGCCCATTATACTTAAATGCCCCTCGAAATAAAATGCCCCTCATACTTAAATGCCCCTCATACTTAAATGCCCCTCATAATAAAATGCCCCATACTTAAATGCCCCTCATAAAATGCCCCTCATACTAAAATGCCCCTTAAATAACCCTCATAATAAAATGCCCCTCATAATAAAATGCCCCTCATACTTAAATGCCCCTCATAATAAAATGCCCCTCATACTTAAATGCCCCTCATAATAAAATGCCCCTCATACTTAAATGCCCCTGATGGAGGACGCACGTGCAGCACTGCAGTCTGGACTCCTCCACACGATTTTCAGCCAATTGATGTAGTCGTTTTTTGTTGGTTTTAAACACATCATGAGTGACTGATGTCCAAATATCTGCTGGAATATTTATCTTACAAACATGACGATGAATAAAAGACCGGACATTGGCTTCTCTCCCCCCAGCTTTTTGTCTGTGGTCCTCTTTCTCTGCCCTTTTTTGAAGTGCCCTAATCAAGCCCACTGTTAACAAATTGTTACAGAAGACTGGAATACTGTATCCGACAGCCTCTCGTCTCCTGCCTTCCTGTCGCGGCCGGCGCCGACATGATTCTCCAGTCTCCGTAACTCTTGAACCGTTCGCGTAATCGAAAAAATGAAAAACGCTTTCTGAAAGTTGACATTCTGCGCTTTTCAGTGGCATAATTAAGGGCCGTTGCGGTAATCCCCGGCAAAGCGTCAAAAGAAGCTCCAAGAAAGCCGATGTTTTTGTGTTTTTCATACTGGGGTAAAGTTGGTTCGTTGTTGGCTTGACGTTCGGTTTCATCTATGCTTTTAATCGGAGACCAAGGCAGTGTCCGCATAATTTAAGGGTGTAGTCTATAGCATCATACTTTTATATACTATTAGATTACTGTCAACTATTCTCAAAGATTTCAAGTTTTACCAGAAAACAGCGTGGCGTGGTCAACCTACCATCATCCACCCTGGGCCATGTTAGGGACCGTTTGCAAGTTACACATTTCAGTATGAATTTAGTCATGAAAAATTATCACTAACAATCAATTAAAAGACTTTTTACCATTCTGTTTGCTGTAGTAGATCATATTTGCAATGCCCTAACTACTACAGGTGAGATTATTGTGAAAAGACGTTTTATATGTACATAGTATGCATTTAATAACTGAAAATATTCACATTCTTTTTGTTGTAGTGATTCATTCTGTAAATGTGCTAACTACTACAGGAGAGATTTTCTTCCATCTTATAATTCATTGTAATGTACTACCAAATGTGTTTTCCTACAAAGCTAGACTGACTGTAACAACCAAAATACCATATGGCCAGATTTCCAAATTAGATGTGTCTCAATAGCCACACCCCCTCCTCAATGTTCAGCTATCAGAGCAAATTGAACTCCATCCATGGTCCCTTACATTTTTCTACAGTGTGAGGAAGGTAAGGCAGCAATGAGCTTTGTGTGAGGTTATAAAGATTAGGTTTTTGTCATGGTTAATTTCTAAAAATTAAGTTTCTTTACAAGCAGGAGCTTTTGAGCTAGCTAAGGCGGCTGGCTGTTTTATGGTGGCTATTTCCCATTACCCTGTAAACTCACTTTGGCAGGGAAATGTAAGGAATGATGGATAATGAATTATTGTGTCCATTTCTCTAGAAAATGAAAGCATTTCTAGAAATGACATGCTTTTACAGAGTGGATATGAATTTTCTCTTAAAGCAGCGTGCTGTTTCATGCCAACTAAGTTACCAGGGATGTTGCACTTTTTCCATCTAATGATGGAAGAGAATGAGCCACAAAAGCGGTGTGCATTCATAACTTTTCATCATCTTTGCATTGATTTTTGACTATTTATTTACAAACATTTCAAGATTTTGCAATTTTGGAACAACACTGGCACACTTACAATGTCAAAATTTCACACAGGAAGTCAATCAGTATGTTTACATGACACTTGAAAAATCATAGAATTATTGAATTATTGCCTTAATCTGACTACAACTGGACAACTGAAGTGCATGTAAACTAATTATTTTTCCAACTCAGATTAAGACACCTAGATAATGCGATTGGCATTTTGTATACGCCTTAATCAGAGTTAAACTAACTACATATGCTTTTCAAAAAACTGTTCACATCAGTGACTGTATCATTTTGGCTGATATTGCTCCCATAGGGATACAGAGTATTGAACAGGCCCATCTAGCTATTCTGTGAACTCAATTTGGAAGAGAAATTTCAGGAATCTTATATAATAAAATGAATTGTTTACTCTGTCTATTCCTTTTTAGAAAATTAAGGCAAAAAACCCTTCTTAGCATCAAAAAGACATCATCCCAGTATAGATGCAAACAACGAAGAGCCAATTTTGATTCCTGAGTATATAGAAGACCACAAAGTCGAAGACCTCAAACTCAAAAAAGATCGAGAGCACATTCGACAGCTCAAGAACATGACATAAACCAAGAGGCCAAGAATCACATTCAGTCCTAGTAGAGTCAGAGTACTTGCATCACAATCTGCCCAATGATGATTCCCTCAAGGTTGTAAGAGCAGAAGATAATGCACGGTGTGTTGATGCAGTAGAAGATGATACAGCTGAAAACACAACAGGCAAACAGACAGACAATTGGCAATGAGGAATCAAGAAAAAAAAATAAAAGTAGAAAATTATGGACCCTTCCAAGAACTTTTATAATGTTGATTGATAAAAAAAAAAACATGGGAATCAATCAGGCCAGTTCAAGGAACCAAGAAATTAAAGGTGTCTTGGTCTCAAAAGATTTCTGAAAAATTTAGCAAGAAGAATCCTTGCTGTGTGCTGGCCTTCAAATATCAACATGTGAAGTCAGCTGACAGCAGGAAAAGGAATAGCCCATATATGCACCTAAAAGTGTCTGTATTTTTTCAAAGTGTAAGGCCTATTTCACATTTTGGTTAGCTAAAAAGCCCCAAAGAGGTCAGAAAAAAATTTCACTGACAGTGTGTAGACATGAACATGCTCATCATCTTAGAAGGCATACAAAGATGAGGCCAGCATCCAACATAAGAAGGGGGAAAATTGCAAAAAAAGTTATCCCAAGGAGTCGGTCAAACATATTATGACTTATTAGGATCTACACCAAAAGAAATCATTGCTGCTGGAAATCTAACCCAGGCCCTAAACAGAGACACACTCAAAACAATTGGATATGAGGTCAGGAAGGCAGCACATCTCCATCATAACATATTAATGGAGGTTCACATGACCCAGCAGATCATAAAAGAATGCGACACATATTTCATCCACCTGCCCGGTTACATCCAGACTTTTCAAGTGGACTCTTTCTGTGTACATGTGTACACAGAAAAAGGAATTGGCATTTTGTTGCCACATCTCTGACAAAAGAAAAAAGTTTTTCTTTATCTGGATGCAACTGGAAGCTGTGTGTCCAAGATCCCTGAACAAAAAACATGGAATCTTTACTATGCCCTTCTGTTGGCTGGACAGGGCAGAGGAACACCACCACTACCAGTGGCAGAGATGGTGTCAAACGACCAGACAGTGCCTACGATCTCCCATTGGCTGATGAGATTTGTTCACTCGTTATGCAAATTTACAAGGACGAATGTAGGCTATGTTGAGACAGCCTTCAGTTGAGCATCAATACAGACAGTACTCACAGCATTCAACAGAGAGTCTATCATGTCATATCTTGACAGAAGCTTTGCTGTCCGCCATGGCAAGCAGGAGTGGAAGTCCATCACAATTATACACCTCTGCTCAGCCCATATCTTAAAAGCAGTGTCTCAGATCATAGACAAGAATGTGACTGACAAAGGTCACAAAGAATTTCTGACCTATGTGTTTGCCAGACTGCAGAACAGTTGAACCTTGCAAGACAGTGCGAACATCTTCCGGTGTCTCTGCATCATATTGCTCAGCAAGAATTGCAGTGAAGTTGTGGAGGAGAATTTACAAAGACTTCAAAGAGTGATTCAACCTGATTCCCCTGTGTAGCCAAATTATATATCGCTGGCAGACAAGGCACCAACAATATACATTTATAGCGGACACACGTAGCGTGATGTGATCAGATATAAGGATTTATCCCAAAGTTCTCACTATCTGAATAAGCCTTATTTAACCTTGTTTTAGGGCACCACCTTCAATCGAAGGAAAAAGACAGAATCTTACGATTCTGGTATGTTAAATTAATAATCGATTATTAATTAATAACTAATAAATTTCAGTCTCATATAGTCGCTACTCGTGAATTCTCGTTTTGTTGGACTTACACATACATAAAGAACACATACACAAAAGCCGGTTGATTTTATATATGTATATATATATATGAACCATTTATTACAATGATATGACCAAAGACATGAACCTTAAGACAACAGGAGAAATGCTTTGAATATGGATGATTATATAAGAAACACTTAGTGAATTGAAAAGAACTAAGGGGAGGGGATGGATGGATACCGGAATCATTCAAATAGTCGAGCTTTGTTACTATTTGAATTCAAAGGCTATCAACTCGGGTTAGTTTATCATTTTAACAGCAAATTCTCTCGACACCCACCGCATACCGTCTGAAATGTAAGAACAGGGCAGATCTTACGGTTAGGTCAGCTCTGAACCACAGGTCATCGCCAGCGGGTCCCACTGGGTCTCTGTCTCGGTTCCGCGTCTCGCGGCCTTCGTTGTGGTTGACTTTCAGGGACCGGAGAATAAGCCTTCCTTCTGGTAGCTTGAAGACGAGCGGGTGGGGTGTCTGAATTCACCGCAAATAATGATAAAACTATCCAAGGGTCGAGTTAGTTTTGGTTGCTGACCAACTCTGATGAGGTGAACTTAAATTCACCAAAGATTGACCAAAAAGGTTGACAAGCTGAACGCCGGCTCCTTTTTCTGATCAAAAATAGGTGAGGATGCTGCAGCAGCAGAGTTTAAAACGTGCTACAGAGAGGAGGCAGGATGACGAACGAACAAAAACGCAAAAATTTATCTTTCTGCTACATTCTTCTCTTTCTGTCTTTGTTCAGACCTTCTTCTTCCATCTCATCTTCCTCTCCTGCCATTTTCAAAGACTCTCCGCCAGACTCTCATTCCATGAATTAGAGCTCTCTGCTCTTCATCTTCTCTACTGATCTGGACCTTCAATATTCTCTTACAATATTCCGTCCATATCCTGTTCAAGAACTGATGCGATAACTGGGCAACAACTTATGCCATGACTGGGCAATAACTGACTTTTCCTCGCGGTTTCCGGAGTTTGATTTACGGAGGCGGGGCATGACGTAGGCCCACGCTACACTTTCAGCCCATGGTATGCCTGAAACTGTTGTGACGTCTGCCTGGGTGTGTTTTGTAAGGCGACCTGCAAAGAGGTTTGCGTCAAAGGAATTCGACTCCTGCATTCCTCCGTCTCAGAAACATTTGTTCAGAGGATTCTAAAACACCATAACTTGTTAAGATATAAAGGATAAAGATATAGCATAAACTTAGGATATAAAGACATCAAAAACAACATAACATAACATGATGGTTATGAGTCTTAAAATTCAGATGGATATATGTAGAGTTATGAAGTATGAATAACGAACCAAACAATGTTATTTTCCTGTGTTAAACACGGAATACAATAAGAAACAGCTGATTATTGGTTAACAGTTGCATTATTCCATATAAATGTCACATGTCATATGCAAGTTGTTGATTAGTTTGGGTTTAACTATTCAGGACTATGAACCACTCGGGGGCAATGTGGCTCCATAAGCTGATTAGTCATTTTCCAAAATAATAATATCTTCCGTATCGTTCCACGTACGATCATGAAAAAGGTATTAAAATGCAGCTTGTGATATCACTGAGAACATGAAAGAACTTGTACAAAGATACAAAGCACATTTAATACAGTTTCAAGATTCAGCTAAAAAGTGATTCTGGGTGAGATCCTTTTGAGAGGTCCATGCTGCGACTGTCTCTGGCTTGAATCAGAGTCAGGGCAAACTGTCACCATTGTTTACTTTGAACCATATAGGGTCGGAAGGGTCCTGTTCTGGTTTTACCCAATACTCTCCTGAAAGGGTCCGTTGTTTGTTCAGCTTCGTTAGCACTAAGCTATTAATGCATTTACCTAAATTTATGGCACAGGTCTGTGGAAAGAGGGGCTGAGAAAAGTCCCCCAAAATGCTTTTGTGGGCAAAGGTTGTTGTAAATTTCTCTTCTTTGATGTAGAAATCCCCATCTGGTATTTCCACATTGACCATCCCCACAAAAGAATGTTGCAGTCATTTAAAATCTTAAGTTTGTATTAAATTCCACACTTGAGTTCGCTACACCTGCATGAAAGGTACTACCTCTAGTACCTTTAGTGTCCTTAGTGTCCTTTAGTGTCCTTTAGTAGACCCCCTTACCCTACCTGCCAACCTGTAAGTCGCTTTGGATAAAAGCATCTGCTAAATACATAAACATAAACATCAACACTCAAAGTGTGAACACACAGTGTCATCAGACTCTGAAGTAATTATGAACCATGAGGATGCATTTTGTCAATCTCAGACGATTGCAGGCAGCTCTCCATTTTCTGCTGATTTTCGACATGCATGTAATGATGCAAAGGAGAAGATTGATGCAGAACAGTCCTCAGAAGAGCCATTATATGACAACCTCTATTACTGTCCTGGCATTGTTAAAGTCCTACTGGATAATTACATGCCCATATTCCCATTGTGAATCATGCTAGGAGATCTGACACAACCAGCTGTTGACATAAACAAGAAAAACCTGAGGGGACAAGAAGAAGTAAATGAAGAGTGGACTGATAAGATAGATGAAAAATTGAAAAAGAAGAGGAAAGGCCATATCAAAGGTGATTATCATAAAAACGGAACAATAAACTCAAACAAGGCCTTAGACCCTTCCTCCAACTCTGACAGGACTCAAGAAAAGGCAACGGTAAGCCAGCTCGAAGAAAAAGGAAGGTCTCATACAAGGAAATGTTCACTAAAGTGAATCGGGCCTGCTGAGCAATGTCTTGAAATCATCTCTTATTCCTGATGGAACCCTGGAAAAGGCTGCAGAAGGAGATGCCACCAAACTTCAGACCAGTGCTGATAGACTACGTTCTGAGGTATGTGATAAATCACTGTGAACTTAAAACATTCAGAGCTCAAGTAGACAGCTACTAGCCAGTGTATTGTTTTGATCTCTGCTCCCAATAAATTTATGTGCTGCATGTGAAAAAATAAGATGTAATAAGTATTTTCTTTTCTTTTATACTGTAGGTCAGTGTTTCTCAATTCCGGTCCTCATGACCCACTGCCCTGCATGTTTTTGATGTTTCCCTCCTTCACCACACCTGATTCAAATGATCAGCTCATCATCAAGCTCTGCAGTGGCCTGATAAGGAGCCATTAATTTGACTCAGGTGTGGTGGAGGAGGGAAACATCGAAAACGTGCAGGGCAGTGGGTCATGAGGACCAGAATTGAGAAACACTGCTGTAGGTAAACACACTGTGGAAAAGGAGAGAAACAGATATTGTTGTTGCAGCCATTAAATCTGTCTACGACACAAAGATTTCCTCTCACTGAGACTTCACAATCTCCTTGATGGCGAGGTAAAAGAATATTAATCCCATTACATGTTAAAGTAACTTCTCACAGCATAACCAACAACTTTTAGTTTTTTTGTAATTGGAGTTTTGTCTTTCAGACAATAGATTTCTTCTTTCACACCATTCTGAAGAAGATGGGTACAAAACGACTGTACCTGCTAGACCACTTTGTTGTGGGTGTTATTCTGTTTGGAAAAACCCAGCAAGTTTTGAGACAAAGTTTAAGAAATGTAAGTATGATTAAACTCAACAAAATAATGAAATAATGGCTGTATCAGCCCCATTGGTAAATTTAAGAAAACGGACCTATAATGACACTGCAAAACTTAATATCCTATTAATATCTCGTATTTTAGGTGAACTTTGACCACTATGATGGCATTGTGTGAATGTGCACCGCAGCCACTGGAAGTTTGTCGTGAGTAATACACTAAGACAACTATAAGATTTAAATTTTGATGTATGTGTCTAACAACACTTTCTCTAATGAACAGTACTTGCATGCACCATCCAGCCAGATATTTGTGGTAGATTCAGCTGATGCAGACAGTGACCTTGAGGACTGAAGAGAGGCAGCCAAGTGTTTCCGGTGAGACATATTCATTATTCCATTCATTTTTTCACAGGGGCCAAAGTTTCTAGCAGTTCCCCCGATTGCAGCACTCTGACAAACACTTTTAAAAACTAATAGATTATTATAAATAATAGCATTGAGAAAATAGATATATGACACGATTACAAACAATAATAATTTGTGACAGTAAGTATTTCAGAACACGATTCAATCTAATGGGAAGAAGGGATTGGTTAAACATACCCTGGAAGCCTGCCACTATTGCTCACACAACGCAGACGGATGGAACCAGCTGCGGCGTGTTTGTCATGCAGGTGAGAAACATTTTTATAAAGCTGATATGTCCTGCCATTGTGTCCGAGGGGTGAATTTCTTAAATCTTAAGAACCATGACGGATCGTTATCAAAGCCTGTCAATTTTAAAATAATCTGCACAGAGTATGAGAAAATAACTAATTCTGAATTGTGCTTTTTTTCACTCGGATGGCGAGAAAAACTATTGAGACATTCCCTGCAATCCCAGAGGAATTTAACATTAATCCATCTGGCAAAGACATTGCGCAGCAGAGAAGACAGATGGCTGAGGACATCCTTCTTGCGTCAGCTACTGATAGTATTGATCAAGTAAATATTTAAAAAAACATTTCTTTAAGATAACAATTTTGTTATACAGTAATAGACAAATGTGTGTGTAGAGAGATAAAGTCTCCTGTTTAACAATGCTATTTATTGTAACCTGTAGTCATGTGTTTCCAAGGACATTTGAAGGATAGCCAGGGCTAGGATTTCACTCAATTCACATTAAACCAGTGACGTTCGAATTTCATTTGTCTGCACAATACAGTTGGTAGGTTCCTTGTGTTGTTTATTTCAGACTCAAAGGAGGACTTCTGCTTCCATTGTGGCTTAAAGGTGCTTCCGTCACTGCAAAAAGAATCACAGAAAATTACTTGGGTAAGTGTCATGAATGTGAGAAGAAGTCATTAATTTCAACTTCAAAACTAATAGTGTATCTCTTATGAAATATTGTCTATTGTTACAAATTGAATGTGATAAGTGCCAGAGATGGTTTCATGCACCTTGCCTTGAGTTGACTCCAGACAGGATTCCAGCTGAAAATGAAGAATGGTGGTGTGACTTGTACTGCTTGCTTGCTTGTGAATAAATACATCCTGATACCATGATGGATGTTGTTTTCTGAAAAAGCCTCACCTGTAGTAGTTAGGGCATTGCAATTATGATCTACTATAGCAAAAAGAATGGTACTTTTTGCTATACTCACCACCAGGTGGTGATCAGTTGACAGCTCCGCCCCTCTCTTCACCCGAGTGTCCAGGACATACGGCCGCAAGTCCGACGATACAACCACAAAGTCAATCATCGAACTGCGGCCAAGGGTGTCGTGGTGCCAAGTGCACATATGGACACCCTTATGCCTGAACATGGTGTTCGTTATGGACAGTCCATGACTGGCACAGAAGTCCAACAACATAACACCACTCTGATTCAGATCGGGCGGAGGCGGGGGCGTTCCTCCCAATCACACCCCTCCAGGTCTCACTGTCATTGCCCATGTTAGCACTGAAGTCCCCCAGCAGAACGAGGGAATCTCCGGTTGGAGCATTCTCTAGTGCCTCCTCCAGGGACTCCAAAAAGGGTGGGTACTCTGAACTGCTGTTTGGCGCATAGGCACAAACAACAGTCAGGACCCGTCCCCCCACCCGAAGGCGGAGGGAGGCTACCCTCTTGTTCACTGGGGTAAACCCCAATGTACAGGCACACAGCTGGGGGGCAATAAGTATGCCCACACCTGCTCTGCGCCTCTCACCACGGGCAACTCCAGAGTGGAAGAGAGTCCAACCCCTCTCAAGAGGACAGGTTCCAGAGCCCAAGCCATGCGTCGAGGTGAGTCCGACTATATCTAGCCGGAACCGCTCAGCCTCGCACACCAGCTCTGGCTCCTTCCCCAACAGAGAGGTGACATTCCACGTCCCAAGAGCTAGCTTCAGTAGCCGAGGATCAGACCGCCAAGGCCTCCGCCTTCGGCTGCTACCCATCTCACAAGGCACCCAACCCCCTTGGCCCCTCCCACGGGTGGTGAGCCCGTTGGAAGGGGGACCCACGTCATGTGTTCGGGCTATGCCCGACCGAGCCCCATGGGTACAGGCCCAGCCACCAGGTGCTCGCTGCCGGGCCCCACCCCCGGGCCTGGCTCGGGGGGGAGGCCCCGGTGTCCCACATCCGGGCAAGGGATGACGTTGTACAAATTTATTTTTCATCATAAGGGGTCTTTTGAGATGTTCTTTGTCTGGTCCCTCATCTAGGATCTGTTTGCCTTGGGTGACCCTACCAGGGGCTTGAAGCCCCGGGCAATATAGCTCCCAGACTCATTGGGGCACGCAAACTCCCCCACCACGATAAGGTGACAGCTCATGGGAGAGTGGTAAAAAGTCATTTTATTAATTTTTAGTGAATATTTTTAATTGTTAAATGCATACTATGTCCATATAAAATGTCTTTTCAAATTAATCTCACCTGTAGTAGTCTGGGCATTGCAATTATGATCTACTACAACAAAAAAGAATGTTTAAAAAGTTTTTTTTTTTGTGAATATTTTCAGTTATTAAATAATAATTATAATAATAATAAATTTAATTTATAGTGCTCTTTACATTGAATGATCTCAAAGGGCTACAGTTTAAAAAATAAAATTAAGTAAGCAGTTCAGTATAAAAGTAAAAAGAATTTGGCAGACATCAAAGAGGGGGGCCCATATGTTTTGTTAAAATTAAATGTCTTTAGGCCCCTTTTAAAAGAGTCAGTGGGTTGTGGTGCCCTCAGGGTGTCAGGGAGGACATTCCACAGGCGTGGGACAGCAGCACAGAAAGCCCTATCTCCCATGGTCCTGAGTTTTGTTCTGGGTGGGTGGAGGAAATTTAAGAGTGAGAGAAACGGGTTGTTTTTTGTAGATGGAGTTCTTTGAGGTTGGGGG
The DNA here is from genome assembly GCF_036924035.1 of Leuresthes tenuis. Taxonomy (NCBI): domain Eukaryota; kingdom Metazoa; phylum Chordata; class Actinopteri; order Atheriniformes; family Atherinopsidae; genus Leuresthes; species Leuresthes tenuis. Next base: position 36,550,988 of record NW_027325361.1, on the reverse strand, counting down.
GCGGGCATGTCCATAGAGGCAATGGTGTGTGAGGTGTGTGACATGCATACTATGTCCATATAAAACGTCTTTTCACAATAATCTCACCTGTAGTTAGTGCATTGCAATTATGATCTACTACAGCAAACAGAATGGTAAAAAGTCATTTTAGTGATTTTTAGTGGACATTTTTCATTACTAGATTCACACCGAAACTAATTTCATGTAATTGGCAGACGGTCCCTACCAAATGTCAAGTGAATATCCAACAAGGAACCAACATCAGGTGTTTATTTAGCACTTTAGCCTTCAATTTTTTTCTCCAAGATATTGCACGTATGTGGTGGAGAGAAAAACTGAATAAAGTAATTTTAATTTCATTTAATTTGTTGGGGTAACAGCATCAGAGCCTCAAAGAAAATCATAAAGAGGGCTGGTTCTGTGCTGGGGACGGCTCTGGACCCTAAAGTTGATTGTGCAAAGAAAAATGCTGCACAAGTTGATGAACATAATGGGCAAAACTGCTCACCCTCTACATTACATAGTGTTGAATCAACAGCACGTGTTCAGTCAGAGGCTTCTTTGACTCGTCTGCAATACAGAACAATAGAGCAGGGGGGTATTCCAGAAAGCAGGTCATGGGAAAACTCGAATTATCCGTTCCAGAAAGAGAGGTACTTGAAACTCTGAGTCAGTCACCTTGGTAACAGACTCTGTGAACATAACCTGCTCGCTGGCAGGTTTACTATAAGAAACCCAAAGTTTCTACCTGTCTCCTCCCACATGAAGAAAGCTGGTGGATTGCCCATTCCTACCAAATCTGATTGACATCGAAGTCTTAGTGATTCAAAATGCTTTACGTCGCAAGAGAATCTTCCGACCCAGATTAGACATTTTATCATTTCCAGAGGAATATCTGTTTGAATCTGTTTTGTATCTCTGGCTGCTCCCCCTGCTCTCCCTTCTGGCTCCTGTACACAGCACATAGGGTTTTGGGGGCTTGTGTGTTCTGTGGGGTGTAGTGGATGGGGCCACGTAGGTGGTCCCCTTTGCTGCACTCTGCAGTTTCCCAGTTGCTTTTTTTTTTCCTAGAAAAAGTTACTATTTCGAGTGCAGCTTAGTATCAGGTATCAGCCTTTAACTGGGAACTAAGTAGTGATTGTGTTGGATTAACCCATAATAAAAGCAGTCAGTAAACCTGAGTGAATCCATAGTCTGTGTGAGAGAAGACTACAAGGGTGTGGCCTAGCCTTTAACTGGGAACTGAGTAGTGGTGTTGGATTAACCCATGATAACTTACATTTCTTCTTCCGGCTCTCTACAAAGGCGGTCACATTTCTACTCTCTCCTGATTCTTCCCTCTCCCATATCTCTCTTGCTTCTCTTGTCTTGTCCGGTCCTGTCTCAACTTCAGTGCCTCTCTCTGCATTGCTTTCAAACTAAAACATGGAATTGATCGGCTGGTCTCTAAACGCAACTGACAAAATCATTGCTACAAGAAGCTCGGGTCCAGGGGAACCCGCCTGTCCCGACGGACTCCTGGGAGACGTGGAGAGTCGTGTGCCTGTCGATTCTTTCTGTTGAAGACATCAAGGATCTTTACATATTCGGAATCATGATAACGGGCTTTTTGCTGATTGGATAAGGCATTGCCCTGATGTATTGCAAAATTCGGAAGTCGGAGACAGCAGTCACAGGCCCCAAGCTGTCCGGCATGTTTGAATCGGTGGGCAGAGCTATTGGCGCTCAGACTGTGGTCATTAACCGTAATATGGAAAACATCTTGGTGAAGCTGGTGGCTTTCGTTTTTATTGTTTTTGTGACCAGAATGGACAAACAGAGTGAGTCGTGTCCATTGAAAACGACTACTCGCCCTAACCAACTATCATAATCTAATCTGCATTCCTGCTCTCTTGGCAACGGCCTCGGCCAAGGCCGCTGCTGAAACAACTCTCCTGAAATCACTGCTGTGAGACGCTCTGAACTACTTCTCCCCCTCCCTTCTTCTTGGACACCTGGGGCCTCATGTACAAAGGGTGCGTACGCACAAAAAAGTGGCGTACACACTTTTTCACGTCAACGATCAGATGTATCAAGAGCGAAATGACCGTGGAAATGTGCGGTGCCTCACGCAAATGTCAGGGCTGTCGTACGCAATTTTCTACTGCGGTTGTTTCTTTGGCGACACTTACAGGTGATGTTGGGAATCTGTTATAATGAATAAATTTAAACACAATTTGTCCTCAGAATGAGCAATGTGCACATCTGAGACACATGAACAATTAACACTGATTAACAATTAACACACCCATGTGTCTGCAATTACACGAGTGGATATAAAAGTATGCGCAAAGTGGTGCAATGCATACTATTAAAAACAATGGCTGCTTTAGCGGTGTTAGAAGACATAGAAAATGGTGCAATAAGGAGAGAGCGTGTCTTTAGAGACAGATATGATTTGTTGGCACATGATGACAACTGGCTCATCAGCCGCTTTAGGTTCCCGAGGGCAATCCTCCTGGAGCTATGCGCAGAGCTGCGGCCGGCGTTGGAGCGCAACACAGCGAGGAGCCATGCGCTGCCTGTTCCCATACAGGTGATGACCACGTTGGGGTTCCTGGCAACCGGGGCATTTCAAAGGGAGCTGGCCGACCGATCAGGACTGTGCCAGTCGACCCTAAGCCGAGCCATGCCAGCCGTGTGGGACGGGATTATCTGCATCTCAGCCAGGTATATCAAATTCCCATACAATGCAGCTGAACAGGCCAACATTAAAGCGCAATTTGCAGCGACAGCCGGTTTTCTTAATGTAATCGGAGCTATCGACTGCACACACATTGCTATAAAAGCGCCATCACATGATGAATTTGTGTATGTCAACAGGAAGCAATTCCATTCCATCAATGTACAGATAATTTGTGATGCGCAAATCCAATTAACTAACATTGTGGTGAGGTGGCCTGGCTCAACGCACGACTCATACATTCTGAGTAACAGCATTGGTGGGAACAGACTACAAGCTGGCACTGTGCGCGATGGGTGGCTTCTTGTTAAGTAACTATATTTGTGTCCTAATATTATTCCCCGTGACGTGTATTGAGCATGTGCTAAATTTCTATCCCGTCTTCACAGCACCATTAGTCGATGCTTAAGGTTAGTGTTTTAGTTTTTTGTTTTTGTTCACTCTGGTTAAACCACAGCGTAAGATCTTGACCCCCGATTGCACCCCCCGAGTGCAAATTACTCATGTTAATAACCCCGTGCGAAAAGTGTAAAATGTCTCAGGCTCACCTTTTCCTTGGTGCACTTATGCGTTATTTTGCAACAATAGTATGTGATACATGTAGAATAACGAATGGAAACTGTATATCCAGTTAACTTTGTCTCCTTTCAATTTACCCCAGGTGACCGTGGCTATCCACTTAAAACCTGGCTGATGACCCCTCTCACCAACCCTCTGACTGACCAAGAGCGGAGGTACAATGACCTCCATTCCCACAGTCGGTCAGTGGTTGAGAGGACGATCGGTGTACTGAAGGGACGGTGGCGATGCTTGGACAGGACTGGGGGTATGCTGCTGTACAGTCCTGAGAAGGTGTGCTGCATTGTGATGGCGTGTGGCGTCCTTCACAACGTGGCAAACCAGCACGCCATACCACTGCCACAGCAGCATATCCCCCCACCAGATGAACCAGAAGATGGACCCATTGTGTGTCCTACCCTGGAGGCCATTCGGGCCCGGCAACAGTTGATTTCAACTATGTAAAAGAGGCAAGCACACAGAATTCACTTATTCACCAATGCATTTATTGATTCCCCAATATTTGTGAGGACATTTATTAGTTGATCGAGGCGATCATTTCTGCCGCCTATTGCCCTCACGATTTCCTCCTGTGACTCCAGCACAGCACGGGTGAGGACTCGACCAGTAGCGACGACGGCAGCAGCTGGTGGTCGCGGCGGACTGGTGCTGGAGGCACTGGGAATGTCAGAGGAATCGGTGGAGCCCGTGGCACGTGGCTGCAACTCCATGTCCTCTCCTGTGTAACAAAATAAATTGCGTAATCAAACATGAGTTAAAGTCCTTAATTGAACAAATTTGAAACCACATACAGCATTTACGCATGAACCTCTATCTTATAGGGCTGTGAGCAGGCTACTGTATGAACACATTTGTTGTGAGTTACACAAATACATAGGTATTTACCTTGGGGGTTGTCGGAGTCACCCACACGTGCTCCCACCACCCCTGAGAGAGTAGTGTTACCCATAACTGCACCAACTCGCTGTTCAAACAGAGTGGGCCCAACTTATCCTGCCCCACCGCCTGTTTTAACCACACTTCGACGGTGGGCAGCCAGTCTCCGCTTCACATCTACCTTGATGTCAGACCACTTCTTTTTGACCTCCGCTTGTGTGCGGTTCTCCGACCCCACCGCATTCACAGCCTCGCAAACTCTCTCCCACCCACTCCTCTTCCGTTTGCTGCTGATGCCGGAGGACAGGGTGCCAAAGAGCACCGTTTTGCGCGCCTCCACCTCGGATAGTAGCACTTCCATCTCGGTTTCGGTGAAGTTCTTCTTTTTTCCCATCTTAATCATTCGTTTTTTCTATATTTTCTGATGTGCAGAGACAGGAATCGCAGGTGCAGGGCTCATTTAAATATGATTAGCATATTTAAGTAGGGGCGTGGACAGGGAGGAGTCAGGTACTCCGACATGTGCGCTCAATTCCACGTTGATTGGGATGTACAAAAGAAATGTGCTTGGATTCCTGCGTGCGCACACATTGATACTTTTGTACGTTGGAGGGCATTTTGGTTTGCGCGTACGCCATGTTTCAGTAGGAAATCCACGCAAGTCTTTGTACATGAAGCCCCTGGTGATTGTTGACTCCGACTGGGACCCAATCAAGGACTTCTCCATGGCAACCTGCTGTGGTATCACGATGACATCTTGTGAACTGTAACATTGGTTGAGAGCCAGACATAGCAACTCTCTGGGCTTACCCCCATCCCGCGCCTTCGTATGTCCAGCGTTTTTTATGTGTGAAACGAGCAAATGTTTGTTTATGGTTTGAGTTTTTATGTTGGAAGGTGACCTATGTTACTGTTCTTGATGTGCTGAGGTTTTTTTCCCGGCCCCACATTGTACTCCCTATAGAGTGTAGTCTGTGGCTGTGTTTTTTCCCCCTCTCCTCTCCTCTTGTCCCCCGCTCCCCCTCTCCATTCTGATTCTGATTCTGATAAAAGAAGTCAGTAAAGGTGAGTGAGTCCATAGTCTGTGTGACAAGACTACAGGAATAAATAACTCTGCGCTGTGTGTTAGAAACAGAATCTTTCTTAAGAGAGTTTGCGATGGGAGATCGCAAGAATTAAATCCATCTTTGTTTGTTTGTTTATTTGTTTAATATGTTTGCTGCAGTGTTATATTTGCTCTGTATGTATAAAGAGTGAAACAGCTGCTGGTGTGTTTATGTTGCTGATGGTGACGACAGAAGTAGTGTTTCACTGACTTTTACTCAGATTAACTCCACTGGAAATTGATTAGCTGTAAGAGGACAGTGTGGGAAATTGTTTCAAAAAGTTCAAAGTTAACCGGGAGTTAAGTGGGAGTGCTAAAATCATGTTTTAGAAAAACCCAGAAAATATCAAATACCTAGACAGATGAGAAAAGAAATTTGGGTTTGAGGGAGATTTGAACATGGTAACATTGCCCAGTCCTAGAGAAGGGGAAGACTAAAGTAATGTACAAAGTAAATCTAGTTAAAAACACAAGGTTTAAAACTAGACATTCGTATAAGTTTGTGTATTAAGATTTAACAGCTTTTTTAAAGAGTTAAAGTTCAGAAGATCTCAGATAAACAAACAGAGCATTTAAAATCTTTACTCCTTTCACAGGAAAAACTGTCTGAGCAAAAGATGTTTTACAAACTGAGATTTTTATCATTTCCATATCAAACCTGCCATTCTTAGGCAAAGTCCTAGAAAAAGTTGTATACCAACAGCTTTCTGACTTTTTCCTGTCTCACAATGCTTTTGATACTTTCCTCTCACAGTCTTGATTTTATGTATTTAACTGAGAGATGAAACAACAAAACCAGAGTGGGGAGGGTCTTTGTGCCATATTCAGGGACAACATACCCACACACAAGATAAGACATTTAGTTTTTTCCTTAATTCAATAAAATTAAACAATCTTTTATACTTTGTATCACCACAGAATTGTTTTATTGATGATTTTTGCTGAATCACTTTCAGTTGTGTGCACTGCTTTTGACTGTTTAGTCATAACAGGGGACTTGAAGGTGCACATAGATGTAGCCCATAATCAGCAAGCTAAAGAACTCACTGCTTTCCTTGAAATGTTTGGTCTAACTCAGTGTGTGACTGAGTCCCCCCCCACAGCAGAGGACACACTCTAGATGTGCTCATTTCAAAGGGTGTTGTTATCTTAAATATGGAAACAGATTAACAAACCCTCCAGTTTCACTACCTTTAGAACTCATTTCTACATCTGATTGACTAACTTCCCTAAACTTAAAGGAACAGAGATCATATTCCTCAGAGATTACAGCATTTATCTCATAACTGAACAGCAAAGTGCTTTACAGAAAGGGTTAAAGTGAGTATTAGGATATTAACAAAAAGCAATAAAATATGCTACGGGAGTCAGATATCAAACAATAGTTTTCTTAAAGAGAAATTTAAACACAGCTGCATTAAATCAGTCATAACAAGTCAAAGTTTGTTTTTATGGTGCATTTAAAACCAGCCAGTGACCAGAGAGTTGCACCAGTGGAGTAATATATTGATACTGTCAGTCTATGTTTTATCTGTCACAGTTTATGTTTAGTCATGTTTTCAGTTATGTTCTAGTCGTGTTTTTCCCCTGCCACCTCAGTTCACTCATGTCACCTGGCTCATTGTTCACAGCTGCACCTCATTCACTGATCACTCCCTCCACAGTATTTAGCTTCCTGGTTTCCGTTCAGTCACTGCAGAATCCTTACCTCACTTCATGTCTTGCCACACAGATAAGTCTCGGTTTCCTGATCTCAGTCTTGTTTTGTTTCTCATGGTTTTGTTATTTCATGGTTTAGTGTTTTCGATAATCCGGCTCAGCCGCGCTTTTTGTTCTTGCTACTTGTCTCCTTTTTGTTAATAAACCTTGTTCCATTTGAAATAACTGCATCTGGGTCCTACCTCTCCAACGAACCGTGACAGATACCATTAGCAGTTTTTAAGCCTGCAGATAAATATTAATTAAATTAAACAGAAAGGTTGTGCATGTGTGTTCAACAGGTGCCAAACTGGATGGGTCAAAGGCAGAGAGTAATTTTGTTTAACTTGTAACACTTGTAACATGACAATAAACTGTCATCTTAATGTGTTTGCACAGCAATGGAATAAAGAGGGCATGCAGAGGAGCACTCTAACAACAAAAAGAAAAGCAAGAAAGGACTAAACTTTTTGTTGGAAGGGAGAGAAGCAACTATTTAGGTGATGAGGGAAAGCAAGAACACAGATCAAAACAGGAGCAGTGACAGAGGAGGTAGAAGGAGAGACAGAGCAGGAGGAGATACATGTCAGCTGTGTGGAAGGAGGGGGCATTGGGCGATGGACTGTAAGAGTAAGAGCTGAGCATGTAACCAGGATAGAAGCAGAAAAGCCAGAGGAAGTGTTAAACTTAGAGGGAATTGAACTTATCTTATAGTATGACATCAAACCTGAGATTACACTGAATGTTTCCGGGACGGAGGTAACTTTTCTATGCGACACAGGTGCAACATGAACTGTAATCCATCCTGATGACATTCCGGGAGTTGAGGAATCCAGAGAAATTATTTGGGTCAAATCAGCAAATGGTAAGAACCATCCTGAGCGTTTATCAAAACTCTTGACAGTAACTGATACACGGACTGGAGTGAGTGCTGATTGTCAGGTTGTCTTGTCCACTCTGTGTCCCTGTAACTTACTGGGAAGGGATTTACTCCATTTATTGAAGCTAGGAATAGTTCCAGAAGAAAAAGGGTTAACTGTAGTTCGAATGAAGTCCGCTCAAACAATGATTCAGCATGACGCGAGACCACCTTCATACTGGTATAGTTTGGATCTTGTATCTACAGGCCCCAGCTCTATCACGCTTCCTCTCCTTAAGAAGGCAAAATAACACGTCTCAGGAGAGCTCACCCTCAGGTCTCCAGATGAATTAGACTGCACTGTGTATTACAAATACACTCAAGGGCCTGACACAAACATATGAGAAACGTTTTTTTCAGAGAAAAACAGACCATGTTAAAGTTAGAACACTTATACTGGAATAAAGAGGGTTGTTGTGCAGTCAGCTGCTCACTCACCCAAAGCATGAGCTTTAAGATCATGTAATGCACCTCATGTGTCACTCTCCAAACCCACAGACGAGGCGTTTAGGTGTGTTTGTGACTGCATGTGAAGAAGCCTCAGATTGGGAGAAGGTGCAGCCAGGAATAGAATATTCTGGGAAACTGGATGCATATACTAGTCCATTAAATTGGACCACACATGCAAAACCAAATGTACACTTACAAGGACAGATCTGGAAGAATAAAGGTGCCATTTACTATGAACTGTAGAACTTATACTGCCAAAGAGTTTGTTTAAATATGCTGCATTATTGAGCCACGGACCACGTCATGTCTCTACAGGAGGGCTGGTAGCAACAATGAACAAGGTTTTTACAGTGTATGCTTTTATTAATAATAAGTTATTATATCATAATATGATAATAAAGAATTTTTGTCTAACATGTCAAATATGTGCCATATATGATCCATACATATGGCCTAGGACCGGGGCGAGGACAGTTCCCGAAGCCGGAGTACCCTTTTCAACACATTTTTATGGATTTCATTGAACTAAATAAAGGTATCTGCCTTGTGATAATTGATGTTTTACCAAATGAGTTGAAGTATTTCCATGTGCACAGGCAGGTGTACTCTCAACACTTGTGAATTAAATATTTCCTAGATTTGGAATTCCTGAAAAAAAAAATCTACAGTGATAATGGGATACACTTTGTAAACAATATTATCTTCCTGATGGCAAAGAACTTAAGAATATACCTTAGAAACAACTGTGCATATCTGTCTGTGCACTGCTGGTTTGCGGTAAGACGTATTGCATCACTTCCTGTTGTTTTGTGTGTGCACTGTAACAGTTCTCGCTCCTCTTGAACTACTAATAATCACCTTATTTCTCCCTATAATTTACACTTCTTGCATAGTTAACTCTATCGCATACTTGTTATATTCTAACGCTCACTCTTACAGATCTTTAGTTTTTATTTTTCACTTTTTAGCGGTGTGTCCGGTTCTCTAGCTTAGCATGGCTACCAGTTCTCTTCTCTTGTAGGTTTGGAGGCAAGGTTATCTGAATTGGAAGCTCGGCTCTGCATTGTTGAAAACCACCTGATAGCGAGCCAGGCCCCTTTAGTCAGTGCGGAGCCACCTAGCGTAGCTAGCTCTGTTAGTCGTCCCCGAGCAGACCCCGAGCAGCCGGGACTTAAGAGTGGCTGGGTGACTGTCAGGAAGAGGAGTCATAGTCCTAAAGTCAAGCCCGTGGTTCACCATCAACCTGTCCACGTTTCAAATAGATTTTCTCCACTCAGCGACACACCCGCTGAGGACAAAACCCTGGTAATTGGCAGCTCTATAGTCAGAAACGTGGCATTAGCGACACCAGCGACCACAGTCAAATGTATTCCAGGGGCCAGAGCGGGCAACATAGAATCCTATTTAAAACTGCTGGCTAAGGATAAACGTAAATACGGTAAAATAGTTATTCACGTCGGCGGTAATGACACCCGGTTACGCCAATCGGAGGTCACTAAAATTAATGTTGCATCGGTGTGTCTAATTTTGCCAAAACAATATCGGACACCGTAGTTTTCTCTGGACCCCTGCCAAATCTGACCAATTCAATTTTATTTATATAGTGCCAGATTACAGGCATTATTTTTGACCAGAATTTATCATTTGATGCACATATAAAACTGGTTTCTAGGACTGCCTTCTTTCACCTTCGTAATATTGCTAAAATCAGGAACATCCTGTCTCAGGGTGATGCAGAGAAACTAGTTCATGCATTTGTTACTTCAAGATTGGACTACTGTAATTCCTTATTATTGGGCTGTCCCACATATTCTCTGAAAAGCCTCCAGCTGATGCAAAATGCTGCAGCCAGAGTTCTGATGAGAACTAACAGGAGAGATCATGTTTCTCCAGTTTTAGCTTCTCTTCATTGGCTCCCTGTTAAATTCAGAATAGAATTTAAGATTCTTCTCCTCACATATAAAGCTCTTAATGATCGAGCTCCATCATATCTTAAAGATCTCACTGTAAGATATTTTCCTAACAGAGCACTTCGCTCCCAAACTGCAGGTTTACTTGTTGTTCCCAGAGTTTCTAAAAGTAGAATGGGAGGCAGAGCCTTCAGTTATCAGGCCCCTCTCTTGTGGAATAAGCTGCCAGTAAATGTCCGGGAAGCAGACACCCTTTCCACTTTTAAGATTAGGCTTAAAACTTTCCTTTTTGATAAAGCTTATAGTTAGGGATGGCTCAGGTAATCCTGAAACATCCCATAGTTAAGCTGCTATAGGCTTAGACTGCTGGGGGACCTCATCTGTCACACCTTTCCTCACTTTGCTCTCTTTTTCCCCCTGTTTAATTTCTCAAATGATATTATGTAAATATGACATTATTGTGGTTATTAACTTGTGTTTCCCTGTTCCAACAGGTATCCTTTGAATGGTGTTATGGTGTTTTTCCCCCCTCTTTTCCCTCTTTTCTGTCTTCTCAAACCCCAGCTGGTCGAGGCGGATGGCCACCCTTCCTGAGTCTGGTTCTGCCAGAGGTTTCTTCCTGGTTCTGGTTCTGCCAGAGGTTTCTTCCTGGTTCTGGTTCTGCCAGAGGTTTCTTCCTGTTAAAAGGGAGTCGTTCCTTTCCACAGTCCCTCAGGCTCAGGACGGGAGATTGGACTGAAGACAAGTTTCAGTGCAATCTGTTGGTTTCCTAAGATTGGATATTATTTTTTGAATTGGCTCTACATGATTACAATGAATTGAATTCCAATTGGCTTGAATTGGACTATATTATTTAAGTGCCTTGAGATGACAATTGTAATTTGGCGCTATATAAATAAAATTGAATTGAATTGAATTGAATCCACAATCAGCAGGTTTGGTGGAGCGACACAATGGAATAATTAAGTCATGACTGAAGAAAATACAGGAGACTGGGAAAAATTTTGTTACTACTGTTTACCACTAGTAGTCCTAAACGTACATATTACTCCAACTAGCAGAGGATTAACTCCATTTGAGATAAAGTATGACCATTTTCACTCCCACAGTTAGAACTGTTCACCAGGCGTGATGAAGAAAGAAAAGAAACTTTAGCAGAATACATGGTTAAAATGTTAACAAGTAGAGAGATCTCTTCTGCCTGATCTTTTCCAGGTGACCCCGTGGAGGAATCTCTAAAACCTGGAGACTGGATCCTCATCAAAGTGATAAAGAAAGAGAACTGCTCCAGCCCAAGGTGGGAAGGTCCATATCAGGTACTGCTTACAGAAACCACAGCAGCTAAACTAATATATCCTGGATCCTCATCACACTATAAACCAGTAAGGCCACGACCTGCAGAAGTAGGGAAAGATTAGTTACCCACCACCGTTCTCTGAGGCATGAGTCTGACTACAAAGGGGAATTCTCTCAGCAGGAGGGGGTTCGTCTCAACCTCAGTGAAGAAAACAACGGCTAAAACGAGAACATAGGGTGTGGCTAAAATAAGACAGGGACAGACAGACAGCAGCAGTGGCATCCATTCAGATTACCAGGATCCTGTAGGTTAAAAGGAACCAGCTGTGTATTGTTAATCATTATTCTTATTATCATATTGCTAATTCTATGGGATTAAGCACAGATTAATAAAAAACTAAAAGATAATGCACTACAATGAATCACACAGACCCAGACTGACCACAGAGATAGGAGGTCCAACAGACAACTTGTCAACCTATTTTTTGTTGCAGGAATAGATGTGGTGGCTGACATTGACTTATGCTCAATTATGTTATGTAAAGACAACCAAAAAGCACATGTGTATTCTGAAAAGTACATATGTGAAATGTATGTTAATACAAGATTTCTGAAGAATCGCCGGTGTATCAGTTGGAATTTTGTTATAACGTATAGTAGTCCACAACAGGTTATAGTGATCGGAATAAATGGCTGGAATGTATACAGCATGACAAAATAACCAATCTAATTGTATTGAATGTGCTAAAGCCAGATCACATTTAAAAATTAAGCAATCACTCTGACCCAACTGGTTTCCAATGTGCATTACAATTGTTTAATGAATCTTTTATACCTAACACAGAGCAATGTAAAACTCTCTCTTTGTTGTTCCCAGCAGTTAAGAAAAAAAGGTGTACTGCCCTCAGCGTTCGCTTAGAAGGGTAATGTTTCATCCACAGGGGTACGGGTGGGACGGTGGGTACACTCATGTCAGATTATTGTCAAGAATCCATCTATTGTCACTCAGGACGCAGGTAACTACTCAGCATCTTGGTTTCGGAACCAGACTTCCATGAGAGCAGACCTCTGGTGGCTGTGTGGGGAGATGAAACTGGGGTCCGTCCTTCCGCCTAACTGGCAGCTGCACAATAGCCCAACTGCTGATGTCTTTCCGTCTGTTCCCTGTGGGGGACTTTAAGGCCTTGGGTGAGAAACTGCAACGTCTCAAGCATTCAACTGCGTCTGGAGGTTCATTTGACAACAGTGTACCTAGATAGCATTGGAATTCTGAGTCCCAGATGAATTTAAAGCTAGAAATCAAGTAATTTCAGACTTTGAATCTTTTTTTTTTCTGGTGGGCAACAATAAATAAAAATATTTATTGGATAAATTACATCTACAAGGCATTGCTGAACAATTAAAATGTTTGGAACTTTATCCTGTTCCTTTATTCCTAACAATACTTCCGCAGATGGCAGCATCACCAAGAGGGACTCGCATCACTCTCTGCAGAGCTGATAAAAAACTCAGGGATCAACGACCCCTTCACTGACATGATGGAGAAGTGGTTTGGTCTCTGTCTGTTGTCACAGCCATAGTAGTAACCTGTGCTTGATGTTGTATCACATGCTTGAGAGGACTGTCCCAAAGACTGATTGAAACCACCCTTACCAGCATAATGTATCAACAGGTAGAGGGAGATGATGACAACAAGCTACACGTGGATGATGGAGACGAGGATAACGTTTAAAGTTCAAAGTACTTTGAATGACCCCGAGTGAATTCTCAATGATTTGTTAATGATTATTTTTGCGTTCATATGAAAGACCAATGAACATGGGAATTGAACCTATTAAAAAGCAATTCCTGAATGTAGAGCATTGTAAAGATGATATGTTGCTTTTTCCTGCTAACATTTGTCCACAGGTTAAATGAACTGCATCAGCAGCAGAACCACTACAGGACTCAAAGTCAGGTAACTGAACAGGTTTCTGGAATTCTGGAAGGGGGCCCATCAAAGGCGGACCATCATGCCAAGATGATGGTGGAACAATCACAAATTTTTATCCACATGTGTACAAAAGGGTTGACGGCGAAGTTAAGCGCTCCACCCCAACTGAATGAAAAGCTGATTTGAACAGTTAATTCCACCAAGTAACGTCTGACCTTCACTTAACAATCTACAGCCTCCAAACACTGTATGGCTGAATTATATCCTGAAGTGTCCTAAAAGAGGATTAGTTAGGGAATAAGAGGTGGTAAAGACCTCTTCCGGGAAGTGAAGTGCTAGTAACCTCTCCTTCCAAGATAGCTTAGCAGTTCCAGACCCAGCCGGACTGATGTTCGGCCAGAAGCAGACGATTGCAGTGTTGGTGACGGGACTGGACTGAATAAACTGCATTGTATTATTAGTATTGTTTGACTATTCCTGATTATTCATTTATTCTTCTTTTCATTTAATTAATTTTTTGTTTGTGTATTCATTTTGTGTTTATTAATCACAAATATGTCCATTGGGTATGTAGGCTGCCCAGAGGGCCGCGCTCCCTGTTCTACAAGTTGGGCTGCCCCTCAATTTTAATCGCTCACTATTAGAAAATATTGAAGAGCCAGAAGGGTGAGGGGAGGGGTCTTCTTCCCACACCCCTGCTTCCTGGTTGCTGCTCGGGGCGGGAGGGGCCAAGAGGATTAATTAATTGTTCTGCTGGTTCGGGGTCAGTGGTGGCTGGGGGGCTGCTGGCTCCCTGGTGTGCCCGCTGCGCTACACCCCAGCAGAGTCGAGGGAGGGAGGACGTGTGGATGTATGGGACGTGAAAGTGTGTGTGGTGATGATTGGGCCTGGATCTAGGACTTGCTGTAGCCTGGCCTGCCTGTGCTTCTCCCGATGGGGGGGCGGCGTTGCCTCTCCCCGCTGCTCGCGACTTCACCCACCTGTGGGCACGTCTTGACTCCCGGGGCACTTGGCCAGGGGCGCTGGGGCAGGCGCTGACCCACTGTGTGGCTGTCTGGGGCACTTGGCCCTCCTGGGTATTGGGTGGGGCCTCTGCCGGGGGGTTTGGGGGCGCTCGGGGCCCAGGTCCAGTGCACGGCCCATGTCTGGGCGGCTGGGGCCTTGCGGGGTCGGTGGGCTGTTGCCCCGGGCTCTCTGAGGGCCTCTGCCCTATGCTTATGGGGGCTCTTTCCGGGGGCTTCCTCTGCAGTCTTCTGGGTGGATGCGTGGTTGTCCCTGCGGTGGGCTTCCTGGGTTCTGTGCTCTGTGGGGGCTGCTGGTGGCCTGGGTCTTGTGGCCCTCTCTGCCTGCTTCTGATTGCTAGGGGGGGGGCTGTGGATTGTGGCCCTGTACGCTTATACACTCATAACTAAGCACGGTTATCATGTAGGTCCTGTGCCATGGGTGTTGCATGTTCTCACACACACACACACACACACATTCATTAGCCCAGTAGCATGCTCGCTAAGCAGTTGATGTATTATCATGTCGTCTCAGGTCATCTATATTCACAGCTGTGTTGTATGCGATTGCCGCTTCTTGTGCTTGTTTTTGTTTGTTTGTGTGTTTGTTTTTTTCTCTGCTTGTCTGCTTTCAGGTGCTCCTGGTGGCGCTAAGGCTGGATTCCCCTCAGAGGCCATGGATTGTTGTCTGTTTTGTTTTTTACAGGTGTAGCAGCTGGTTGTCTGGTTTTTTGTTTCTATTTTTGTTCTGTTTCCTCTTCTTTCCTCTTCTTCTTTCCTTGTCCCCCGGTCCGGTTCAGTTCTATTACATGTTATATATTGTAAACAGAAATAAATAAATGGGCATCAAGGGGAGCTTTACATTTATAAAACTTCCCTTGGCAAAGCAAATCTGTTTGGCATCAAAGGTATTCAGACTACAATTCTGCTGCCATAATGCTGAACAGGACAAGGGGGGAGAAAAAGAAAAAAAAAAAAATATGTCCATCGCCATTCATTGGAATCAACTGTTCGGAGTGCGACCTTTGATACTAAGTGAGTGATTAAGCGGTCCGTCGCCAGGGGGAGAATGGGGCCATAGGAGAATTTTCCCGTAAATACAACAAATGGGTTTTTCGCTCCTATGCACTGCGAACAGTGGAAAATTTCAATGTTAATGATTTAAAATGATTCTATGTTAATTGTACAAGATGCAGGGTTTTTTGGTGTTTAATCCATTTTTCTTCATAGCATAAACAGGAGGGAATGTTAGAAAAATGATAAGTTATACTATGAGAAAAGCTGCAAGAATAAGAGTTTCTGTGATGTGGGGAGGCCTCCTCCTGTCCTTTGGTTCTCATAACACTGTGTAGCAAGCAAAAGTGTTTTGACTGTCTGAACTAGTTTTCCCATAACATTAAATGGCGAGTAATGCCTTTTCCTATGACATTGAATGTCCCTTTCCCATAACATTGTGTGGCCAGCAAACATAAACAATATAAATAGCAATGGTACCATTTTGTTAGCAGACAACTCTGAGCAGCTTCCTGACAGGTTGTGCGGACTTGTCTCTTTCTTGCAAGAAATAAATGTTTTGTGTTAATCGTATCCAGCGACTCTGAGCCTAATTTTGAGAGAATTTTTCTGACACCCGCCCCTGTTTTAATTACACCTTAGACATCACAACTTTTTTTTTCTCTTTTTCCCCTCTCTTTTTCTTTCTCTCTCTCTTCTTCTTTTTCTCTTTCTTCTTCTTTTTCTTCTCTTTCTCTCTTTCACTCACTCACTCACTCACTCACAATCCTGTGGTTTCAGGTCATCTATATCCACAGCTGTGTTGTATGCGATTACCGCTTCTTGTGCTTGTTTTTGTTTGTTTGTGTGTTTGTTTTTTCTCTGCTTGTCTGCTTTCAGGTGCTCCTGGTGGCGCTAAGGCTGGATTCCCAACAGAGACCGTGGACTGTCGTCTGTTTTTTTTAAAACAGGTGTAGCAGCTGGTTGTCTGGTTTTTCCTTTCTATTTTTGTTCCATTTCTTCTTCTTTTTTTCTTTCTCTTTCCTTGTCCCCCGGTCCGGTTCGGCTCTATTACGTGTTATATATTGTAACAAAAATAAATAAGCAGTTGATGAGCATCAAGGTGAGCTTTACATTCATAAAAATTATTACTTGTTAAATTATGTTTTCATATTTCATTTTTAGCCGCTTCCAGGTCCTTTTTTCCCCTGTTGGATTGCATCTAACGGAAAATCAGATGTCATTCCTACTTATATTCATAAATATAGGCTATGCTATAATCTTAAGGTTAAACGTTACGTCAGTGGAAAAGTACATTCAAACTTACGTGTCAACGCGGGTAGCAATTTTTTTCCCCATGTATTCTCTCTGTCCTTCACTGCTGCAGCTGAATTACATTTGCGGCAAAATACTGCTCATACTCGCTGTAAGCCTGCAGAAGGACGTCCAACTCCATCGCAGTGAAATAAGTTGCTCTTTTATTTTCTGTTGTCATGGTGACTGGTGGTATCAGGGCTCCATTGAGGATGGCTTTTTATTGTCGTCACGCACGCGCTTAACTCAGGGTGAACTTACTCAGAGTTGATTGAACTAACGCAGATCAGCTGTTCTGGAACCGGAAACTCAGAGTTTCCCATCTCAGAGTAAATCAAGTTGAGTTGGTAAGAGTTCAGGGATAGATTCAGAGTTTGTTGAACCTCCTTTCTGGAATAACCCCCATTATCATATGTCTAATGATTATTGGTTGTCATGTCAACTGCCCCAGAAGTGGAACTAGATTCACCAAAATGTCTGTGATGAAATCTCAAAATGAGATGTATTAGATTAGGCAAAAATGGATACCCACCTGCAGCAGTGAAGCTGTTAAGTCTCAGTGGTAACCTGTGGTAGAGCCTTAATGGACTCAAGCCAAACCATGGGTTCTGACAACAAAACAAGTGAGTCAGTGAAGGAACATGTGGAAGCCTGTATTTTTGACAGTTTTCAGAACAAGCAGACATGGGTGTGGTATTCCTTTTCACTTGAAAGCAGGTGTGTCTGCATGAGTCATGGGACCAGAGAATGAAAATATCTTTGATGCCTGTGGTTCTCATGGAACCTCTTTAAACTGCCAGTTTAAAGAGGTTAGGCAAGGTAAATGCGGCTGTAGCTCAGGAGGAAGAGCAGTCACCCACCAATCGGAAGGTCGGTGGTTCGACTCTGGCTTCCCCAGAATACATGTCGAAGCGTCCTTGGGCAAGACACTGAACCCCACGTTGCCCCCCCAGTGTATCATGGGGGTATGAATGATTAGAAAAGCACGTAGTTATGAATCTTAAGACGTGCTGTATGAATGTGTGTGAGTGGGGTGAATGCGGCATGTAGTGAAGCGCTTTGAGTGGTCAGCTAGACAAGTCCATTTACCATGTGGTTGACACATAGGAGACACCGAATAAATAAACCTCTTCCCTGGCTATATGATCCTTTACATTCCTAATGTGTTTGATCTATACTGAGAAAAGAACAGAGTTTTTTTATTCTTTGTTTTTACCAAAAATTAGGGAAGAAAACTGTAGAACTACAAAATTGAACCAAATGTTGTCAATGATCTTAAAAAAGTGAACATATTTATTTTAGGGGAAAAGTCAAAAGTCAGCCTTTGACACAAAAACTAGCGACCTTTAAAAACTAGCGAACATTAATATGTTGTCTTAATAGTCGCTAGTTGAGGATCAGGTCAAACTGTGATACCCTTGAGCAAACTAAACATACAAAACATATCAAATGTTAAAAAGTAAAACATTTTACTGGAGATACGTCAATTGTGAGCCAATGACGTTAGAGATAATCATTTGTCTGATAGCCAACACCTGATATAGATTGTTTATGTCGTCCTTTCATATCAGTAAAACAATGAAATATACATTATAAAAGAAATAACAGAACAACTGGTATTTTAGCCTTTCCTAACACCATCTTTGAATGAGCACAAATTATCCCACACAAATGAAAAATCACATGTGAAGAAAAACTTTTTAGCTTGTTAATCCATTTTCAGTACTTGTTTGGCCTAAGCAAATGTCGTTGAATTGCCTGCTATGGAATTGGGCTCCCATCCATTGGATAATTGCTGAACATGCAGCTGCAGGCTAATCCTGTCAGTTTCAGGGCAAAGTTAATGCAATATCAGATAAACTTCAGCTACTGCCATCAGTTTTAATCTTTCATCATCTTTTACCATCAGCTGGTACAGCTGATACAAATGTTAGGCTGATCTGTGCATCCCTACATTTTACTATAGTACATTTTCTCAAGGGTAAACATGAGACAACTTGAAAAAGACAAGTGTAGTGATGAAAACTAGAGGTTTATCGACAGAAAACTTACGACACCACCTGGGGAGTCTCACCCCAGGAGAACTCTTGTAAAGTCTCATCGTTCCTGTTGCTTCCTGGAGAAGAAATCTTCATGCAATGAAATTTAGGATTTAGAACACCCATATAACTCCTGCAGGATAGCAAGAATTTGATCTGGATCTCCCCTTTCCTCCCTAGGGCGATATTTTATCTCCTCTCCCGCTTCACTTTCCAGATGATCATAAATAGATAGTGCTTGAGTGGCCCTGGACAGGTGGTGGGGGCGCATACATGCTTGAACTTCCTCTGCCCTCTCATTGATGCTTAAACCTCTAAACATTGGACATTTTCCATCTCTGGGAACAGAAAACAGTTAAGCTCATCCATGATTTAGAAGGCAAGAAGCAAGAGAGGTCAGCCAAAGCCTGTTGCTTGAAGTTATAGACCGTTACAAAATCAGCTGCCGTTTTGCCTGTCACCCGCCAACTACTATTACACAAGTACTAAAACATACATCTGAGGACTCCACATAAAATGAACCAACTGGTGAAAGGAAAAAAACAAAACACACGTCTCTGCCTTTACAAGAAACCTGCCGAACAACGCCAGAATGTGGCAGAGTGAGTAGGTGGGTGGAAACCACCAGAACCGGACCAGACAACACCACCAGGAAATACTGCATCTTAAAAATCGGTCTAAGACCTCAATTAACAGATACACAAGTTCGTTTGCAGACACAAGACAGAGACGTGGTTCTAAAGTGAAACCAAACTTATTAATACCGATTAAAGTTAATTAAAAGAAAATCTGTAAAGGAAGGGATTAACACAAAAGGAATCAAATTATGAAAATGTGACAATTTTATTAACAAGTTATTTTAAATGAGGTTATTTTTAAACGGTTACTCCAAAATCAACAAAAGGGAGTGGTCAAAAGCCAGCGAAAGGGAGGCAGCCTACCTAAGGGTGTGTTCCAGGAGTGACACCACTTACCCACCATGCGTGCTCACCGCAATCACTGCAAAATATGCATCACTGCAAACTGTGTCCCGTTGAACTTTAACACTACAAACAGTGAGGGGAACCACACTACCGTGCCTAGCTTCCACTATAAGCCAACTAATGCCACTAAAGGAAAGGAAAAGGAACCAAAACAACAATATTACAAACACTTAAAAACACCAGTTGGTCCGGGCTAACGCGCAAATATATCCAGGGTAAGAGACTGATACCAAGGCAAAACAGCAGCTGACAATGACCTTAATAAAAAGGTGCACCGGCTAACCCAGTCTATGAGCCCTTAGAGAACTATAAAAAGTTCATGTCTTAATACCACTTCCTGTCTTTATGTGTCTCAATCTCACATAAATCAACAGTTCACGCATACCTTGATTCATTAGCACTAATAGACACCAATACAACCAGGCAAAAGAGGGAGAGGAGAGCTCAGAGTCAGCACACACAGCAGCCAGAGAGAGACAAAGAGACAGCCATGAGACCACAGGTGTCTTAAATCACCTCAGCCTAATCAGGAAGCAATAAGGAGGGGTTGGCCTGAACACCAGGGTGTGTTCAAGAACTCACTACTTAGTGTATATAACCCTGGTTTCCCCATCACACTACGTTTGTGGTAAGCAGTTGACACTGGGCTCATGACTGTAGAGCAGTGTTTCTCAATTCCGGTCCTCATGACCCACTGCCCTGCATGTTTTCGATGTTTCCCTCCTCCACCACACCTGATTCAAATGATCTGCTCATCATCAAGCTCTGCAGTGGCCTGATAAGGAGCCATTCATTTGTTGAAAATAACTCCAGTCTCAGTCAGGATGTGTGGATTACCAATCACACCACAGCGCACACTGACATTTGGTGGTTCTGTGTAGGGAAGACACTCAGACCTGTGTTGCCTGCAAACTGGTCAGAAACATGTCCCCTGGTTCAACTAGTTATGCCATTCTATGTTTCCTGGTACATTTATACAACATTTCCTGGGAATGGTCGGATATTACAGGAACTTTTGCAAAAATTTCTCCTCAGTTGTCCAACCATTAACTAATCTACTTAGTCCAAAGACTGATTTTTGTTGGGACAGATGGTTTTAGACCACCCCGTTTGCTATTTCTCCTGAAAGTTTTTTTTTTCTTTTTTTAAAAGAAAAGGTAAGGCTTTACCAGGAATTGAGTGAATGAAAGGCTGTGCAATGAAACTGTAAAATTGGTCTTGTTTACCCCTGGGGAAGGCTCATGTTTATTCCTTTTTCCTGAATAAACTCTACTGCACTTTGCTTATCACCAGTCTCTTTTTTTTGTTTGTTTTTTCAACTCTAAAGGTGAAATATTAAGAGGCTAAGGTCTGAGTCAAACTCTGGCCCTGTCTGGTACTTTGTTTTCCCAACATAATATGTGGCAGCCTGTACCAATCCAGCTGCTACAGGGCTACTTCATCCACACCCCATCCCCAGAAGACCTTGGTCATGCATTGCCCTGGACTCTGTTACTGGACTTCTGCCTTCTAGAGGTACACCATTGTCATCCCAAATGTTAACCATTTTCTCAAAAGCTGTTCATGTCGTTGCCTTACCCAAGATTCCCTCTGCCTTAGAAAAAGCTCCACTCTTCTCCCAACATGTTTTTAGGTTCCATGGCATGCCAACTTATACTGTTTCAGAAATATGGCCCTCAAGTCATCTCTCAGGAACGAAAATCTTTTTGTTCATGAACTTTGTGCTTGTCACGGATTTCAAAGTAAGACTGTTTATTCACGATAAACAACTCATGAATCTCCAGAACAGAGCAAAACAAGAGGCTATGAAAACCTGATACACTTTCCTCACTATCTAGGTTCCCACTCCAGGAGGAAAACAGAAAAGGCTGTGAAACAGCAGCAAATAAACTTTACACGCTCTACTAGTGAGGCGGGATAAACAAAAGACGCTCTCACGATTAACGGAGGCACAAAACACAAAACTCTCCACAAAGGGAGGCACAATGAAACTTAACAATTATCGCTGAACTCTCCTATAACGGAGGCACTATGAAATCAAATACAAATCTCTCCTCGAACAGAGGTCCTATGAGACATTACCAATAAAATCAAGAATGCAACACTCCACTATCGGAGGTTCTTTGAAACATTAACAAGAAAGCAAAACCACTCCTTAATGGAGAAAAAAAACAGACTATGAAACTTAACGATGTCTAAACTATGGCTATGGTTCAAAAACTTAACGAAACAAAGATCGCTCTGTGGGAGGAACGCTCGACTACAGGCTCGTGGATTCAAGGATTTGGTTAATCAAGAAGTTCAGTAGTTAAGGCATTGCAAATATGATCTACTACAGCAAAAAGAATGGTAAATAGTAATTTTATTGATTTTTAGTGAATATTATCAGTTATTAAAAACTGAACTGCTTGTCTTCCCAGCCACCAATTTGACTGTTATCAGTCTATTCAATGGACGTTATCAGCACACATCAGTCCCATTTATATGTGCTAGTAGGGACCTACTAAACCTACTGGTAGGTTCAGGAGGCTGTTATTGACCATTTCTATCAGTGGGCCATTATTTCAGTGAGTCAGTAGGGGGAGAAGGCCTGTTATCAGGCGTGTGCTTTTTTTGTTTGTTTTTCAACTTTATTGACCAAAAGTATATCTCTCATAATATATTCATCATAATATTATTTGATCATATTGTAGGTTCTGAATCGTGTTGGAGTAAAACTGTGTTTACAGATTATATGTATATATATTTTGTGCGTAGCTATATATAGTGTAATTATTGTGTATATATAGTGTAATTATTAGTTCGGCTGTACTACATATTTGATATATTTTTGAGAAATGCCTTTTTGCGACCCTATAAACAACCCTTCTTTGCAAACCGGAAATGCTACGAGTACGGTGTTGATTTTGTATGATGTTACATGGTGCGGCTCTAACAGTATCTGAAATAAACTTATTTAGTTTATCTTTGTATTGATCATCTAGATGAAGTATAATTACTAGTTCGGCCGCACTGGATATTTGATATATTTAGTAGAAGTATGTTTTCACAAGCCTGCTTTGCAAAACAGAAGAAGCTGCTAACCCAAAACCACATTTCTACAATAACAGTTAGAATATCTAACGTAAACCAATATCTTAAAATTTTTTTAACGTTGATCATATAGATGAAGTGTAATTACTAATTCGGCTGCACTAGATATATTCAACTGATATATATTTTTAAAACCCTACTCAAAACCCTACTTTGCAAACTTGAAAAAACTACAAATATGACTGTACTTGTACAGCACTTTTCTCTTCTATCTGACCACTCAAAGCACTTCTAACACTACATGCCACATTCACACACTCATATGGCACGTCTTAAGTCAAAACATCAATACATAACGATGTGCTTTTTAACCATTCATACACACATTCATACACATTCTTGGGGGCAACTTGGGGTTCAGTGTCTTGCTCAAGGATGCTTTGACATCCTTGAAACCGGAGATGAACCACCAACCTCTTCCTCCTAAGCTACAGCCCCCCCTAATTTCTATCAGATACAATACATGGAACAAGGGAATTGTAGTTTCTTTTAAAAATGGTCGTATTTCTTATATGAAGAGGTAAATAACAAATTGAGAGGACAAGGAGAGATTTAAAGGGGTGGAAACACATTTATGTGATCAGATTTTAAATATGCAATTGTGAAATTGGTGAAACCCAGGGCTGAGACCAGGATGCAGAGTTGTAGTCTTACATACTTCTCTGCAGCTTCCCACCTGATGCTGCCCCCCCCTCAATCAAAAAACACAAAAGGAGCAAATCCTCTTGTGCAAAAAAAATTTAAAACAAAAACTTTAACTGAACAAAAACATCAAACTATTAAATGTGGTTTGCTGAATATTAGATCTCTCCCTTTGAAGTCTCTGTTAGTGAATGATTTGATCTGTGATCATCATATTGATATATTTTGTCTTACAGAAACCTGGCTGCAGCAGGAGGATCATGTTAGCATTAATGAATCAACTCCCTCTGACTATTTAAATGTTCATGTTCCTAGAACCACAGGTAGAGGAGGAGGAGTGGCAGCTATCTTCAGATCAGGGTTACTAATCAGTCCTAGACCCAAGATTAGTTTTAGCTCTTTTGAATCTCTGATTCTCAGTTTTTCCCAAAGTAGAAATCACAAAAACCTCTTGTGTTTGTTGTTGTGTATCGTCCACCTGGCCCTTATTCTGAGTTTCTCTCTGAATTCTCAGAGTTTTTATCCCAGTTAGTGCTGAGTACAGATAAAGTCATTGTAGTGGGTGACTTTAATATTCATGTAGATGTTGAAAATGACAGCCTAAATATTAACTTTAATTCTATATTAGACTCTATTGGATTTTCTCAAAGTGTTCACAGACCTACTCACTGCCTTAATCATACCCTTGACCTTGTGCTGACTTACATATAGAAGGTGTCTGTCAGAGAATGCTGTAACCAGATTTAAAGAGTTGATTTCATCATCCTTTTCTTCACTGCCATGTGCTGATATGACAGAGGACGTCTACCTAAATTTTACTCCAGTAGAACTTGACTCTCTTGTTGACAGCACTACAGCTTCAATGCGTACAACACTGGACAATGTTGCCCCTCTGAAAAGGAAGGTAATCAGTCAGAAGAGGTTGGCTCCTTGGTATAATTCGCAGCTGCTTTTGTCACAGCTCATGTTGTTAACTCTTGTTTTCAGGTCATTTGTTATGTTTTCAGGTTTTGTGTTATGTTCTTGGATTCAGTTCTTGTCATGTTTCTCCCCTGCCATCAGCTGCACTCATACAGTAATCACTCCCTCCACAGCATTTAGTTTCCTGGTTTACTCATGTTCATCGCAGAATCCTCACCAACCCTTCATGCCTTACCACAGAAGTTAAGTCTGGTTTCCTGCCTCATAGCCTTGCCTTAGTTCATAGTCATAGTCTTGTTTACCCACAGCCTCGTTTTCATAGTCTTGTTTATTAATTTATCCATAGCCTTGCCTTGTTTTTTCTAACATTAAGTATTTTTGAATCTGGCTCTGCCCCGCTTTATGTTTTTGCCTTGTTCCCTGTTTTGTGTTTTATTTATTTATTTTTTTTGTGGAATAAACCTTGTTACTAATTGAAAGAACTGCATCTGGGTCCTACCTCCCCACCGTTCTTGACAGCTTTAAAGCAGACTGCAAGAAAGCTGGAGAGACAGTGGCGTTCCTCTAATTTAGAAGAGTCTCAATTAGTCTGGAAAGATAGTTTAATAACGTATAAGAAAGCCCTTTGTAAAGCTAGAACTGTTTATTATTAATCATTGATAGAAGAGAATAAGAACAATCCCAGGTTTCTTTTCAGCACTGTTGCCAGGCTGACAAAGAGTCCGAGCTCTGTTGAGCCATGTATTCCTTTAACTCTCAGCAGTGATGATTTCATGAGATTCTTTATCAATAAAATTGTTTCTATCAGAGAGAAGATTAATGGAATCCTTCCCACTATTATCACTGATGTATCATCAAGTAGAGCAGCTTTAGAAGTATCTTTAGAACCTGATTTGTATTTAGACAGCTTCTGCCCAGTTGATCTCTCTGAGTGAACAACAGCAATAGTCTCTTCTAAACCATCAACTTGTATGTTAGACCCAATCCCAACCAGACTGTTCAAGGAGGTTTTCCCTTAACTGACACTTCCATATTGGATTTGATCAATTGGTCTTTGTTGACAGGATATGTACCTCAGACTTTTAAGGTTGCTGTAATTAAACCTTTACTTAAAAAACCTACTCTTGATTCAGAAGTGTTGGCTAATTATCGACCTATATCCAATCTCCCTTTTTTGTCTAAAGTTCTTGAAAAATAGTTGCAGTTCAACTTTGTGATCATTTACATAGAAATAATCTGTTTGAAGAGTTTCAGTCAGGATTCAGAGTGCATCATAGCACAGAAACAGCACTGGTGAAAGTTACCAATGATCTCCTCTTAGCCTCTGATAGCGGACTTGTTTCTGTGCTTGTCCTGTTGGATCTCAGTGCTTCATTTGATACGATCGATCACAGCATTCTGTTACAGAGACTTGAACATGTTATTGGGATTAAAGGAACTGCATTAGGCTGGTTTAAGTCATATTTATCTGATAGATTCCAGTTTGTTCTTGTAAATGAAGAATCTTCCTCACACGTTGGAGTAAGTCATGGAGTTCCCCAGGGTTCTGTGCTTGGACCGATTCTTTTTACTTTATACATGCTTCCATTAGGTAACATTATCAGACAGCATGGCATAAATTTCCATTGTTATGGTGTTGATACTCAGCTGTACTTATCTATGAAACCAGATGAAACCAATAGGTTGGTCAGACTACAAGCCTGTCTTAAAGACATAAAGACCTGGATGACTCAGAACTGTCTGCTTTTAAATTCAGACAAAACTGAAGTTGTTCTCTTTGGACCTGAGCGCTTCAGGGAGAAATTGTCTAGTTATATAGTTACTCTAGATGGTATTTCCTTGGCTTCTAGTTCTACAGTGAGGAACCTTGGAGTTATTTTTGACCAGAATTTATCATTTGACGCACATATAAAACTGATTTCTAGGACTGCCTTCTTTCACCTTCGTAATATTGCTAAAATCAGGAACATCCTGTCTCAGGGTGATGCAGAGAAAATAGTTCATGCATTTGTTACTTCAAGATTGGACTACTGTAATTCCTTATTATTGGGCTGTCCCACATATTCTCTGAAAAGCCTCCAGCTGATCCAAAATGCTGCAGCCAGAGTTCTGATGAGAACTAACAGGAGAGATCATGTTTCTCCAGTTTTAGCTTCTCTTCATTGGCTCCCTGTTAAATTCAGAACAGAATTTAAGATTCTTCTCCTCACATATAAAGCTCTTTATGACAGAGGACCATCATATCTCAAAGATCTCATTGTAAGATATTTTCCTAACAGAGTACTTTGCTCCCAAACTGCAGGTTTACTCCCAAACTTACACCTTTCCTCACCTTGCTCTCTTTTCCCCCTGTTTACTTTCTCAAATTATTTGTACATGTGACATTATTGTGGTTAGTAACTCGTGTTTCCCTGTTTCAACACCTTTGAATTGTGTTATGGTTTTTTTCCCCCCCTCTTTTCCCTCTTTTCTGTCTTTCGTCTTCCTGGTTCTGGTTCTGCCAGAGGTTTCTTCCTGTTAAAAGGGAGTCGTTCCTTTCCACAGTCGCTTCAGGCACGCTCAGCACGGGAGATTGGACTGAAGATGCAAGTGCAATCTGATTGAATTGAATTCCAATTGGCTTGATTTGGACTATATTATTTAAGTGTCTTGAGTTGGCATTTGTTGTAATTTGGTGCTATATTAATAAAACTGAATTGAATTTAATTGAAAATGATTTTTTTTACCATATTTGATAATGCCCCCACTTGGTGGCCATACCTATATGGGTATAGTCACATAGCTGAAGTCAAGGGCTCTCTATCATAGTTGGTCCCATATATGTAGCCTCTTCTGTTAATGATTACCAAGCCTTCCAAATTGCACTGAGGTCAAGGTTCAGAGGTCAATATTTCAAGGCAGGACTAATTTATAATATTCACACTGACATATGTTACTCAAAATAGTGTCTTTTCAAAAATGTCTTTCATTTTGTCCTACAACAAAGTTTTATTTTTACCTCTGTTTGGTGTCAGCCTCTTTCAGGTGTAGTTTCTAAGACCATTTGATTGTCCAGCCTGGATGAAATCAAGTCTTTGGATTTATTTTTTTTTCTGTTTTGGTCAGAAAGAACCTTCAAGGTATTGATGATTTCCCCAATCATGTTCATAATTTGGGATTAGGGCTAGTGTTTTGCTTTATTTTACCCATAGGTGGGTAACAATGGGCACTTGGACATGGGCATGTCAACATCCCACACCCCCACAGCATGGCACTCACTTGCCCTATTTTGCCTAACACTAAAACATATGCAGCACACTGTCAAGTCATGCACCACAAAAATGATAAATAATAACAATAAAGATCATTCTTCAACAGGTAGCACTCTCTGCACCTCAAATATCCTGCACTGTGTCAGGTACGGTGCAAAGAAGGTAGGACCTGGATGCAGTACTTTCAAAATCAAAAAGGTTTATTTTCAACCACGAGGTAAAAAACAGAAGGCGTGGCAGAGCCTGTTATCAAAATGACTTTAACTATGGAAAACACAATAAACAAAATGAAAAACAAGACTATGAATAATTACCTTTGGTTCTTGCCTCATAGTCTTGTCAGACTTAACTTTGGCATGAAGGGTACATAAGGATTCTGCAGTGGACATGAGTGAACCAGGAAACTAAATACTGTGGGGAAGTGATCAGTGATGACGTGCAGCTGTGAACAGAAACGGGTGACATGAATGAACCTAACGTGACAGGGGAGAAACATGACAAGAACCTGAAAACCTAACAAAGAAACTGAAAACATAAATGTCAAAACATGAACTATGACAGAGCCCCAGGTGAGCCAGGCTTGGTTGCGGCAGGCGGGGACTTGGACTTTAGGCTGGACTTGGACTTGAGACTTGAGACTTAAGACAGTGGGCTGTATCTTGGCGACCTCAGCGGGCTGTAGCTTGGCTACCTTAGCGGGCTGTAGCTTGGCTACTTTAGCGAGCTGTAGCTTGGCGACCTCAGCGAGCTGTAGCTTGGCGTCTTCAGTGGGCTGTGGAGGCAGCAACACGGGAGCAGACACTGGGGAGGCAAAGGGAGAGGGGTAAAGCTCGTGGATCCAGGCCGATTGTAGGCTGAAAATGCCCATTGCAGCCGCGATGTAGATTTTCCTCACGGCCTCCCAAGTCTCCTGGATTCCAGGAATGTCAGGAACTAGCCTCTTCTCAAACTCCTCCAGGAAGTCTCCGGACAGACTCCACCGGGCGAGACTGTCGGCTCCCCTCGGCCATGCCTTTGTGCAAGGCCGTGAGCCGGCTCTGGAGCGCATGGAGAACTGCTGGGTCCATTCTGGCAGAATCCTTCTGTCAGGTACGGTGCAAAGAAGGTAGCACCCAGATGCAGTACTTTCAAAATCAAAAAGGTTTATTTTCAACCACGAGGTAAAAAACAGAAGGCGTGACAGAGCCGGTTATCAAAATGACTTTAACTATGGAAAAAACAATAAACAAAACAAGGCTATGAATAATTAACTTTGACAAGACTATAAGGCAAGAACCAGACTTATCTTTGGCATGAAGGATACATAAGGATTCTGCAGTGGACATGAGTGAACCAGGAAACTAAGTGATCAGTGATGACGTGCAGCTGTGAACAGAAACAGGTGACATGAGTGAACCTAACATGACCTAACATGACAAGAACCTGAAAACCTAACAAAGAAACTGAAAACATTAATTTCAAAACATGAACTGTGACACCCTGCCCCTGCAATACATGTTCTATAAAGACAGACATACAGTATGTGTGTGTATGTTATTTGTCTGCTATATTCACCAGTATAATACTGATACTCATTCATCCCTATATTAATCAGCCCAACTTCTTCCATCAGTCATATACCAGATAACCAGATAGACGTGTGTATATGTCTATGTTTATGTCGGCTTAAGTCGACAACCAGTCCATGTGATATATATCTATATGAAAAGTGGTTTGCTAACACATTGAAGATGTAAAATCAAAATAATTCGTACGCACATAAATAGGAGTCATGTTTTTGGGTAATTAGCTCTTTAACCAGCTAGGAATGGTTGCCAGGTTCGCTAGTACCCTCGTTTTTTTACGCATTACCTGACCAGTCGGCCTCTACTAGGTCAACAACCACACTGCT
The DNA here is from genome assembly GCF_036924035.1 of Leuresthes tenuis. Lineage (NCBI taxonomy): Eukaryota > Metazoa > Chordata > Actinopteri > Atheriniformes > Atherinopsidae > Leuresthes > Leuresthes tenuis. The sequence goes on along the minus strand of NW_027325361.1, from coordinate 36,521,372 downwards.
ACAATATGCTACTAGGCAAGCTAAACGTAAAAGCAACCTGATAAAAAAAATACAGCGCGGTACAACCACTTTGTTACACGAGAACATACACCGACTGTCAAGTGTCATTTGATACCTTGAATGGCGCTATAAAAGCAAGCTATTAGTATTGTAGTGGCAATCACTTTAATGGGACTTGATAATGACAGCTGATGTGTTCGTTTCATAAAGATTATAGACTGAACATGCTTAAACACTTTTTCCTTTTTTAAATTGAGGGTATTTATGTTATCTTTATATGAAGTTACACACTGTTCAACAAACAGACAAGCAGGGTGTGTTTTTTCCACCCGAAAACAGGTGTGTCTTGTGTGAGTCATGTCTCTTTTTGTACAGCTGGTGCCACTGGCAATTTAGCACATATAATGAGGTTAGGCAAGGTAAAATGTGGTTGACACCAGTCAGAAACAGAACCAAAAGTTTATTTGATTAAAAACAACAAAAAATGTCATCTTTCCTCAGAGTAGCAAGGCACTCCTTCAGGTTCCCTCAGTATTTTATCCATACTGAAGAGAAACATTTGCAGTTCTTTTTGGCTTCTTCTTTTTCCTTTTTTAAAAACATACGACAACTCATACAAAGCAACAAAAAAAACAACATAATTTGTCAACACCATATGGTCCATTCTTTTTTTTTGTACATATTCTTAAACTGAAATGTAATGAGAAACATTGAGATACATATCTCTGTCATTGTTGTTTGTGGATAGCAATGACCTTCATGGTCCACATCATCTGACCTCAAAGCAAAAACATTTTGCAGTAATATTGTAAAATATATACATAAATATATATATACAATTGGATCAATAAAAGCTTACTGAGAACAAATGATGTCTTTTTATTTATTTATTACAAAGATTTGGTAACTCAATGGTAACTCAGTGTGGAGGTTTTGTCCATTTACGAGAACTTCAAAGAGCTGGTGCAGTCATCGGGACCCCACCAATGGATTAAGTGGGTATAGAAAATGGATGGATGGATGGAGAATTCACCTTCACAGTTTTGGTGAAATTTCAGACACATGTCTCTAAATAAATGTAACTATCTAAATGGGAAGAAACTATAGCCAGGACAATCAGTCACAATCAAATTGCCAGTGACCCTGCAGCACTTCCACCATACACCATCCGCAAAGAACCAGGCGGGAGAGAAGTGATTCAGAGACAGTTGACATCCTGCTCTTCAAGGAAACATGGCAGTCTCCGAATTGGATACAGTAGCTTGTCCAGGGTGGGAATAGGTGCCTCAGTGGGTAGGCCCACGTGTTCATAGCCCAACATGTTAAAGAGGACATGATATGATTATTTCCAGTCATTTAATTCTTAATATTTACTACCTCTAGATTAGCTTTTAACCCATCATTACTCAAAATAGTCTGTAATCAATTTGGAACAAGGGAGAGCTCTGTAGTGGGAAACCTCTTACTGAAAACAAGAGGATTTGTGGGTAGTGTATTTTGATTGGTCAAATTCCTAGAGGCTTGCTGAGGGAGCAGGGAGAGGATGTTGATGACTCGTGAAGGCACATTACTCGGGGTTATGATGGTCAAGAAGCTATAATTCAGTTCACTTTAATCTAATGATACTTTAATAAGAAATTAAAGTAGGGGCATTGTATTGCTGTAGTATAAATTGTTATCACCAATATATTGTTATAGATAGATAACAATTAAAACAAAAAAATAGATATATAAAAATCAGCTGGCAAACATAAAAAAAATTAAAGTGTAGCAGAGAGACGTGTGGTTGAAATCTTCATAGACTGCCATGAGTAGATCTATCTGTTTTTGGTAATTTGCCAGCAACTTAGCTGATGATGTCACATATTGCATTGGAAAGTAACACGGGTGAACTCTCTCAGTAGACAACATGGACAGGAACTCACAGCCAACAGTTCAACATCTGCTATGTGGGGACACTCCTTCTCAGTGACATGTTTAGGATTACACCATCTGTTGTTAACCAGCTCTGTGATCCTCCGCCTTCACTGTAGCCTCTCTGTCTGCAGTCTCTGTCTGCCCGTATAGTCTTAAAGCTGAGGTGTTGTTCCTGCAGCCATTTTTCGATGAAAAAAAAAACTGTCTTGCTGATATTCCTGCTGTATCTTATTCCAGATGATCTTATGCTTTGGCTTTGAAAAGCTCAACCAGCTTGTCCTACATGCAAACAACTTTCTGTGTGCCATGGTGATGCATCATAACAGACGTAAACAAAAAGTGCCAGTGTTACCAGCAGCAATCATTCCAGCAGCACAAAAAACAAACCAGCATATGAAATGTGATACGTAGACTACAATAAAATATGGAACAGTGAAGAAAAAGTGCTTGTTAGCAGCAGATGGTTTAATACTGGATATGTATTTTAGAAGAAGGGTTTCTCTATTCCAGATGTTGAACTGTTGGCTACGAGTTCCTGTCAATGTTGTCAACTGAGACAGTTAACCTGTGTCACCTGCCAACTCTGTGTACGATGTAATCCAGTTGTTACCAAACTACAAAAACAACACCCCAAATTAATCTCCAGGACACTTCAGTTTTCTGTGGTTAGCACCGTGGCCTCACAGCAAGAGGGTTCTAGGTTCAATCAACACCTGTGTGGAATTTGCATGTTTTCCCCGTTTATGCATGGGTTCTCTCCAGGTACTCCGGATTCCTCCCACCGTCCAAAATTATTTTAAAAAACATGCCTGTTAGGTTAATTGGTGTCTCTAAAATGTGTGTGTGTGGTTGTTTGTCTCTGTGTGGCCCTGTGATGGACCTGTCCAGGGGGTACCCCGCCTTTCTAGGAAATGGATTTATACCGCAGCAATATAAACTCCCTTAGGAGAGAAAATTATTGTTTTAACACTGTAGATAAGGCAGAAAACACTCAGTGGGTTTACATGATGAGATTAACTGGATTACAGCTACAGTTGGTTTATGCTCCTTATCTGAGGGTAATTATCCTTGGATATATGGCAGTGAATGAATGGAATCACTGGCACAAAGCATGCAATACCACAGTAGATAGGTGGCGCTGTACCCATTTCAGCTATCGCTAATAGAGCCACTTCCTGTTGACGTCTTCACCACCACCAACAACAAACTCAGGCATTCAGAAAGATGGAGAACACAGAGCGAGATGAAGCTGCGTCCCTCTACATCTGTGATGAGCTGGTTATGGCACAGACGATGCACAACGGCGCATTCTCCATCGCGTTGTTTGTTTCTTTCTGACGGCGGCGACAACAACAGTAATATCGTCTCCTTCGACTTCCGGCTGACGAACGCTGAAAAAAACGCTCAATCCGATCCACTGTCGTCTACGTTTGGATTGAGTTATTGTCAGGTCTCGTAAACGCTCTTAGTTTTTTGTACCTTGTCTTGTCACTTCCTATTTTATTTTGAAGTATTAACCAGTCTGTGGCGTGCCTGTTGCCACTGCGGGTTCTCTCAGGGAGACTCGGAGACAGCGGACGGTTCAACATATAGTTTATTTAACCCTTTGCACGGTGGAGTCTTTCGCAGGCCTTCCCTCCCGGTTCGTGCTGCCGACTCCACTTCAGTCTCGTCCCAGCTCCAGCCCCACGTCCAGCACGCTACTGAGTTTTTAAACAGAGGAGAGTGATTAGACAAGTGACTGCCAGTGTACTAATCACTCACCTAGTCCTGCTCCCCAGAGCTCTCTCCACAGCTCTCTCCTGCAGCTGATGCACCACGCCCCCTCCACACAGTCCTCTCGTTTCAGATAACTTGCCTTTTCCCCCGTGTCATGTGTCTGAGTGTCTTCCCTGATCACCCTAAATGTTTCCACCTGCTTCCCTGGGATCCTCGTGTGTATTTAGTCTGCGTCTTCCCTTGTCTTGTTGCCAGTGTGTTGAATTTGTCTTTCAAAGCGTTCTCACTCTAGCCTCTACAGCGATCATAGTCTTGAGTAACCCATAGAGCATGATTATTGATGTGTTCCTCTTTTCAGAGTGATTTTCTGTTGTACCTTTTCAATAGCCATAGATTTAACCCAAGTGATTTTGTTGTTGTTTTTTTCATGCTCATAGTATATGCGTTAGTGGAGTGTTTTTCATTTATATCCTTAAAGTTTATAGCAACTCCATTAGAAAGAGTCTCTTTCTGTTTTTGTCTTGTTAACTTTCTATAGTGCCTCTGACGATTCGGAGAGTAATAAGTTTAAATTGTAAAATTTCTATAGTTTTTGTTTTTTCCTCCTAGCGTGGAGAGAATTTTCATTTGCTAAGTTTTGATAAGAATGAATGGAGCAGCGTTTAGCAGTGTTGCTCTGCACCGACCCGTCGTTGTGAAGAAGGAGCTGAGCCAGAAGGCGAAGCTCTCGATTTACTGGTCAATCTACGTTCCCATCCTCACCGATGGTCACGAGTGAACGAGATTGCGAATACAAGCGGCTGAAATGGACTTCCTCCGCAGGGTGTCTGGGCTCTTCCTTAGAGATAGGATGAGAAGCTCAGTCATCTGGGAGGGGCTCGGAGTAGAACCGCTGCTCCTCCGCATCGAGAGGAGCCAGATGAGGTGGCTCGGGTATCTGGTTAGGATGCCCCCTGGACGCCTCCCTGGTGAGGTGTTCCGCGCACGTCCCACTGGGAGGAGACCCCGGGGAAGACCCAGGACACGTTGGAGAGACTATGTCTCTCGGCTGGCCTGGGAACGCCTCGGGGCCCCCCCGGAAGAGCTGGAGGAAGTGGCCGGGGACAGGGACGCCTGGGTTTCTCTGTTAAAGCTGCTGCCCCCACGACCCGACCCCCAGATAAGCGATAGATGATGGATGGATGGATGGAAGTTTTATAGTCACACTCCCCTCTTCATAGATATAGAGGAGAGTGTGTTAGGAATTTATTGCCCATTGTTTTGCTCTGCAAAAAAGACTATCGATAATTATTGTATAAATAAAATACTATTATTGATACGACCCTGCATCTGCCTCCTGTGCTTTCATGATCCGTGACAGTTGTTCGGGTCTTAATTCGATCGCAAGTAACCCGAGCCGATTCAATTTCTCGTCAGATTAAGGTGTCTACATGAGCTGAATAACTCAATCTTATTGTAATTTAGCCATTAATCCAATTCGATGGCGCACATGTAACTGCTGATGGAAAAGCATACCATGGATCCTTTAAACACTTTTCTCACTCGTTGCCCATTGTTGCATACTAGTACTGAACAAGGCTCAACTAGATAAAAAGTATTTATATTTGAAAGGCCTAGCCCAGGGGTTGGCAACCTTAAACACTCAAAGAGCCATTTGGACCTGTCTCCCAAAGAAAAGGAAACACCGGAAGCAACAAAACCCTTTTGACACCTACACTGCACATATACTGTATGTATAGTTTTTTACCTTTATACTATTATAGTATGTATAAAAAACTATAGTGTGTTGCATTTCTGTGAACTGCTACAGAGAAAGAAAATTAAATTTCTGTATGTAACAAAAACATTTTAAAATCCAAAAGATGGTTGGCCTACTGAGTCTCAAAAAGCTCAATAAATCGCGTGCTGGCAGGTGTCGCACATCACTGGTTGTGACACATATTTGAGAAACAAAAAATTAAACCTGTTTTATTTTCGTGTTACAAGATCACCCAATCTTCAAATTTCAAATAACTAACAGAGACAGACAAGACATACAACCACACACACTCACACTCACTCCTAAGGACAATTTAGAGTCACCAGTTAACCTAACATGCATGTTTTTGGACGGTGGGAGGAAGCTGGAGAACCCGGAGAGAACCCACACATACACGGGGAGAACATGCAGACTCCACACAGAAAGATTCAGCTGGGAGTTGAAACTGGAACCTCTGCTGTGAGGCAACGGTGTTAAACCAGATGGTTATCTTTATGGAACTCTAGTCTAGACAAATTAACATCTACTGCAAAATATACACACAAGTTATCCATTTGCAATATTTCAGGCATACATCTTCACTATTGTGTAACATGCAACAAAATCGGGTGAAATATTGACAATACCCTGAGTCCACAATTGTGGCCATTCATAACTTTGAGCTGGAGAGTCAACAGGAAGCCTCAGTACACACTTTCCCCACCTCACCTCACCTCACCTCATCATAAGTATTTCATGCATCTAATTAATTAGAAAGCATTTTGGTTTCAAACTAGTTAATTTTCTAAGATTTAGACAGAGACATATCAGATGTACAGAGAGCTAAGAAGTTAAGTGAAAAGGTCACCAACAAGCAGGTGTTTTGGGTCATACTGGGTAACATTTTAAGCCACACTAGTTAACTTTTGAGGTCAATAGGTACTTGAATAAGTTAACTGGATACAGTAAGGCATTTATAATTTCAGTTCTGAACATTTTGACAACCACAAGTTAGCCAGTGCATACTATTGATGGTCATTAGCGACTAGGGAGTAGAACCTGTGTTGACTAGTTATGTGCTAATATTACATTTTGGAGGTCACTAGTTAACTTGTGAAACTTACAAACACGAAAAATGTCTGCTTTCATTTTTTTTGTTTTTATTTTTCTTCATCCTTGATATATTAATCAACTGGCAGATTTCAGTGGTCAGCTTTAACTAACTGAAATAGCTGTGGAATAAAATGTTTCTTCATCTGGCATTAATTTGGAAGACCTTACAATGGGACACAACACAATGTTATACATGCAAAGTGTAACACTGGTACCAGAGAAAGAGGAAAAACTCACTTGTAAAGGGAGGACACTTTCTGCTAAACCAGATTCAAGAAGGGCACCATCTGCGCTGAGTGGTTGAGGAATGAGAGAACACGTCAGACACACAAACAAAGACGCACAATGTCAAGGACACTTAACATGGGAAAGACGATGAAGAAAGACAAAGTAGAACTTTTATACTATTTATTGAGTTACAGCTGCCCAGGCACAGAGGGGGTGAAATAGGGTAAAAACTTGGATGAAAGTGGTACAAGATCAACTTTAGGGACAGAAACACAACAGATGGTCAGATAGCTGACATGACATGTTTATGTTCTATGTTTTGTCTCAATAAAATGTAGCCAATGGGAATTGAGTTACAGCTTGAAATTGGTGTGTAATAAGATTGTTTTTTATTGTTCTTGTAGTACAGACGTCCCTGTTACACTAGTTAGATTTCATTTCTTCTCAGGGTGTGACACTCCTCTGGATTGAAACTATAATGGCTCACACCTCCCCAGGCTTAACAAGATGGCAAGTTGTACTTTGCTGGTTCTGTTGTCTTAAAATAACATGGAGTTAAAATGCTGAAACTTGCTCTAAACCTCTCTGACACATCAGATAATGTAGTTTTAACTTGAAGGTAGAGTAAAATGTATTTTAAAGTCACATAACAATGCTTAGATGGCGCCATTTAAAATATAAGAACTCACAAAGAATTAATTCAGTGTGGTGTGACCAGTGCTTTAATTTGGTGAGCTGTTGAAAGAAGACAGTTAAGAGTTGGCTTTTCACTTACATATTGTTTGCTAAATTTAATTAGACTGTATTTATACTTTTTGACTTGAGGTTGAGGTAGAAATGAAGTTAAGAACATGTAATAAAAACACTGAAATCCTTTGCATTTTGTTCCTTTTGACATACATTGTCATGTGACCACTTCCACACCTTTCTGTTTGCTTTCCTTGTTAGTGCGTTCAGCACAGGTACGAACACGTTTTGGATAAACCCGCCTCCGTCTCACGTAGCTCTTCTGCGGGGGTTGGGCAGTGATCAAGTGAATATCCAGATGCCTCTCGGCTTTTACCTGTTTAGTCAGGAAGTGTCGCCTTTGGGGGCTTTTCTCCTTACTTGATCTGGATACGGGACTTTTTTTCAGTTATGCTTCGAGTTCCTTCGTTATTGTTATTATTGCTTCTATTTGTGGTAAGTCCTTATTTTTGAGAATTATTGTCTTTCCACGGTTCAGAAGAAGGAGTTTAAAACTTGAATGTAAAAAATGGTAAATTGAATACTTATAAAGCCATGTTCTAGTCTAGCTGACCACTCAAAGCGCTTTTACGTTACAAGCTATGTTGTGCGAAATTCAGTTCCCCTGAAATAATCTGTTCCCCTGGTGTCGGGAGCGCGCACAACAGCCGGAGAGGCAGATTCTACAGTCTGTGCGTCATTTCTGATCAAGTTGTCGGCAAAACGACAAAACGTTGTCATTTATCGTGTCATGGTTGTTCTTTTGTCTTTGAGCCTGCGGGTCCTGGTGTAAGATGTGTTTTTGACACAGTTTGGTGGGTTTTTTTACGCTGAGAGAACCGTAGTCTTTTACAACTCGAGTCGTGTTCACTTGAACGATAGTTTAGGAGATAACAGTCAGTCACCCAAACCCTGTCGCGTTTATTTCCTCTTCTTGCTGATATAAAAGGCTGGAATTATTATTTTCTTATTTTTTATTATGAGCACGTGCACGTTGACACTACCAAAAAGAACTACCTAACTGTAGTGGGAATGGTGCTGTCAGAGCATGTATTTTCTTACAAACGCTCTGTTAATATCTTCATCATAACTTAAGGCGGCAGATTGAACACAATCGACTGTATTTTCTGAAATGTTTTTAACTACGCAACATTGGTTTAGTTTCTGCTTTACTTGAAAGTCACCGTGTTCATTAACGACGGCATCGATGATCCTTGCTGCCTCCACAGACGGACATCACGCAGCCTCTCTTCTCACGAGCAGCAGACCACAGGAGCACAGCTTATAATAAAACTAACCTGTCTTTAGTGAGGAAGAGGCTGGTCTAACAGTCAAGGCAATGGGAACATTTAAAACTGTGCAGCTTGTTGTCTACCTGAGTCTTTTTTGATTGTTTTAACACAGCGCCTTTGTTCAGAGCCCCCTGTGAGCCAGTTCGGAGTTAATAATGTAAAGATGAGGATGAGTGTTGTGTATTTCGTGTGCAGCTGTCGCTGTGGTCCAACATTTGCAGAGATAATTAGTTTGCTGAGTAGATCTCAAATTGTAATCATGACACACATTTTTCAAATTTCAGAACATGGTCATTTCTTTAATTTATCTCTTTTGATTTGTTGTTTCCAAAAGGAAAATGATATGAAAGTGTTTCATTCAAGTTGATTTAGACTACTGCACCTATTTTCAGCTGAGAGCCAGTGCAACTTAATCTGAAGCTGTTTATCAGAAACGTTACATGCTTCTTAATTAGTCATTTTTCCCACCATGGTATCAAAAATTCTATCTAATGTTTTTCTTGGTATCGGTATCAAGTTTGTCATTTTTCTCCAAATTCTTTTAATGATTTCATGATATTCTGCACTTTAGAGGGAGAAATGTGCAAGTCCCTCCCAATTTTCCTTTCTTTTTTTCGTTGTTTTTGAACACTTCAATGATTTTCTACCACATTCGTTGACAAATCGGAGCTCTTTGCTCCTCACAGACTCAGCCTTTGATGGATGCAGCTTATGGACCAAATCACGGTTACAATCGCCTGTTTGAAATGACATCATCATCAGCACCTTTAGTGCCTCACCTGTGAACAGCGGATTCTGTGATTATTATATATTTTTTTGCCATATTGACCCAATGCTGTTGTGAGGGATTTTACCTGTGTGACAGTGCTGTTGTGTTGGGCTGCAGTTAGACTCCCAGAGTCCTGGTTAACTTGGGTATATCATGCTACCGCTTCAAACAAAGCGGACTGAAAGCAATAGTTATTGAATGTCTACACTCTCGAAGCCTTAAAAATGAGAAAATAACATTGTAGCTCCAGTCAGAGTACTAATTGGTAGATAAACCTTATGTTAAAACTTGACTTCAGTTGCAGTCTGTATTGTTTTATATTATAAGGCGTAGAGTAAAATGCTTCTACTGTAACTCAGAGCTGCTCTTCAGGCAGACATCCAACAGTCAGTCAGCATAATAATATACCTAAAGGGACCAGTTCTTTATAGCACAGTGGAAACAAAACAACCAGGATATGAAACAGTTACTTAATTCCTTGAAAAAAGTCCCCGAGGATGAAAGCAAAGCTTTCTTTTGGTCAAATTTCAGCTTCACATATGTGAGGCCACTCCTTTCACGAGAAGTTTGTACAAAACAATAACTTGTCTGAACGGTTGAATTTCCAGGAAGAGGTGGGGTGTGTCAGTCTTTCCTTAACAAAGGCAGCCACACTGTACCAACCTTACAGGTGCATACTTAAACACTTTGGTTTCGGTGCAATCTGTTGGTTTCCTGAGCCAGGATATTGTTTTTGAATTGGCTCTATATGAATGAATTGGATTATTTTTTTTAAATAATTCATTGGATTTGATTGGATTGTGATTATAAAGAATTGGACTGTATCACTGAAGTGCCTTGAGATTTCTCACTGTATAAATAAACTGAATTGAATTGATATGAATGTGCACATTGCTTGTATGTGGGTTTTAAGGCTGGGATTAGCAGTTGTCAGATTTAATATGACCACATGCCTTAAGTAGGGGAATGTGCACCCCAAACTACAAGTTCAGAAAGTTATTTTAGACTACGCCAAGCAAAATATTTGTATTTCTTCTTTACCTTTTTAATTTATTTTGGTTAAAATTGCAACAGTATAATTTCCCATTGGCTATAAGAAATGATTATTTAGTTTTGGAAGTCTTTACCATGTTGTTTGTGGGAATTCTCAGTTGCCCAAGCCTTGGTAATCCTAAATATTCAAAGAAAAGGCAGCTTGACTTCTTTTTGGTTCTGAAAGACATTTCACCTCTGATAAGGAACACTCGTTTGAAAACAATAATGCACACATCCTGCACAGAAAATCTCATTTAAGAAGAGAAGATGCCATCCTTAGCTGTGTGTCTGTCTAGTCGTGACCTAAATTTGAGGAAGACGTGTTCTATTGAAGCACTTGGGATTCTCCCATGCTGGCATAATTGATACTCCAGTCTGTAAAGATATGCAGCTGACTTCCTGTCAAGTATGGGTTTAATGTGGAGTTACTTGTGTTGTGTTACAGCTCCAGGTTGTTACTGGGGTGAGCGCAAATTCTGGAGGCAATCTGGTCAGAAAAAGAAGAGAATGGATTCTCCCTCCAAAACCTCTGATGGAAAATGTGGACTACACCAGCGAGAGGTCTATAGCCAGGGTGAGTCAGTGATGGCCATTTCACTTTAACTCTACTTACTAACCTGACAGACAGTATTGCCATTACAATGCTATTTAAATTTTCTAAAACCATTTTTGGCACTTAAGATACTGAAAGCTAAACTGTACTCAGTGCACAGTTGTATATGGGTGACAGAAGCAAGTTCCAAAAAAAATGGTCTTATAATATACTTAATATATACTTAATATGTACTTCAAAATTTGAACAAAGTAAAATAAATCTACTATACCAATAACATGAGAAAATAACTTGTCAACTCAGGTTAGGTTTAATGTCAAAGACATGTTGTGTCATGGGTCTACTTTTATGGTGGAATGTATTTTTAGTCTGGTATTGATCATTTTTTCCTTGGTGCAATAAAATTGTCAAATGTTCTGGTGTTTCAGATTCGATCGGATCTGCAAAGTGGATCAAATGTTGTCTACTCCCTAGAAGGCATTGGTGCAAGTCAGTATCCCTTTAATGTATTTGTTGTCGACCCTGAGACTGGAAACGTTCGTGTGACCAAGATCCTTGACAGGGAGGAGATCGATACTTACAATGTGAGTTATTCCACAACTCAAAAGAAGATGGGTCATAATGATTTTCAGATCATTTTAAATCTATATTTAATTGAGATAACAGCATAAATACCATACTAAAAGATAAAAAAGAAAAAACTTATTATATTGCTCATTGGCACTGGGCCAAGTTTACCATCATGTTGCCTTGTTGTTGCTTTTAACAACTAGTCAGTGTTTCAAAACTGGAGACACATTGCTGCTGCTGGAAAAGAAACTGTTCTCAACAGTTTGGGGCTTCTTTCTCTTTTGTTTTTATTTCATAAAACATAAAAAATTTCATTGAGTGATAGGTCGGGAACCTGTTCAGCATTAATTGTGGCCTCAGATATAGGACACTTACCCACATGTGTGCTCTGATACTCCCCGATACCATCAAGGATGGTACATTTTAAATAAAAACAGATCAACAACAAAGTGGCACAGCCAGATAAATTTACATAACATTTTAGAATTAGAAGAAATTCTAATTGATATCACCAGTTGTAGGCAATGACTTGAGAAACAGTCACAGTCAAATATTGTAGGGTTACATGCAATAACTGCGAAGGAAGCACCAACTTGAACAAGTGATTCAGACATTCACATTAGTAACTTGCTTGAATTTGCTGTATTTCCATTTCCTCTTTTTAACATTTATTTACCTTCTGAAGTGTTTTAATGAGAGTACTTTTTAAAAATGTTATTACCCTCATAAGTGTCAGAAATGACTACTTTTTATATTTGATTAAGAAATATTTACAACTGTTTGCATCTCTATTGATTCATGTTGCGACAAATGACAAAGTCAGCAACTTAGTAGTTATGTTCTGCTCTTTTAGCTGTCTGGTGTTGCTAAGTTCACTAATGGCATGGAGGCGGAGAAAAGAATTGACCTACGAATCAAAGTTCAAGATGAGAATGACAATCCTCCAGTGTTTGGAAAAATTGAATCGGTGGAAATACCTGAGAATAGTCCTCCAGGTTAGTTATGCAAGTTTTCATAACAATATTTTATGGAAATAATAACACTACACAGTTTCATTATAAATTAATGTTTGTTTTGAATCTTTTTATATGCAAAGTAGTGTTTTTTTTCATGTGGAAATTTCTGCTGGAACTTATCTTAGTGGACAAATGTGGACACATTAGAATGTTTTAAGAACATAGGAAATAGTTAAACAGTCATGTTTAAACATTTTTTTTTTTACTGTTATTTATTCTTGTATTTGATCTGATAGGAATAATTTCAAGTGTTGCAACTTCTTCATTTAATGTTCTTTTTACAGGTACTTCAGTTACGAAAGTCTTTGCAACTGATGCAGACGAACCAGAGAATGTCAATTCTGTCATTGCATACTCGCTCATAGATCAGAATCCACCCGATGACATGTTCAGGATGAGCACAGATGGTACAGTCTTTGTCAAGAGGATGTTGGACAGAGAAGTATGAACGATACGGACAGCAGTTGTCTTTTTTTGTTTTCGTTGTCATTTGTATAGACCCACATACATTTTGAACGATCAATAGAAAGGTATATGTTTGTGTTGAACAATGAGAAGAACTTGGCAGTTAATTCAGTTAATTCTTAGACTTAAGTAGACTTAATCTAATCATTACTATCAGAAAACCTACCTTTTAACTAGCCCAAATCAATACCAGAGCTTCTAAAAACAGTTTGTTGGTTGAGAGGAGAGTGGAAAGTGAACAGATGATCAGTGACAAACTGCAAAAAATATACACGGGTTCAGTAAACACAGACATAAGCATGTTCTGTCAATGTAGAACTACTACCTGCAATAGTTACTGCAATATTCAGAATTTATGTCCTGAGTTGGTAATAGCAGAGTGGCGTCCCTCCCAGATTCATTGCTTTTTTTTTCTACTCTCATTTCCAGGTCTTTCATTATTGCTTTCCCCAATTTTTATTGTTTTTCTGTTTCCCTTTATTCTTCTTCTTTATTCTTATTCTTCTGTACGTTTTTTGTCCTTTAACTACTCCTGCATACTTTCACCAATTTTGGTTTCAGACGTTCAGCTCATTCAGGAGATTTATGCTCTATGTTTTGGTAGACCTGACTTTTATGTTTTTACTTTTATGTTAACATTGCATGGTGGGATCCACCAGGCTGTCACTCTGTTTGTGGTATCCATGATCAGAAAGATCTCAAAGAATCTCAAGGCATAGTCTGGGAGTGGACGGTGTCTGCTTCAGGGTTGTTCTGTAGTTTGATGATACAACGTTATTTTGATCATTTAATCAATTTCACTGAAACGTACAACAAAGTCTTGAGTTTTTGTGTGAACTAATTTTAGATTGCCCAGCAAATATCCCAATGTAAAATATTGTTTCATTTCAGAAAATTTATCAATACGTTCTAACAGTGCAAGGTCAAGACTTAAGAGGCCAACCAGGGGGGAACACTGGAACCGGCACTGTTACTATCAATGTCGGTGATGTAAATGACAATCCCCCCACTCTGGAAAAAGAAGAGGTAATTATCTTGTTATAATGAACACATCAACGTGTACATATGTTATAGTGTATATTGGTGCATCTGGAAACTTTTTCCAGGGAGGTTTTCAGTGGATTAAATTTTTTTGTATGACTTGGTTACTGATCAAATATTTGTCATAAATAATAATTAATAGATTTGTCTTACAGATACATATTCTTGTACTGAATCATATTACTTTAATCTTCTAATGTATTTTTATTTACAGTTTGCAGCAAGCATTGAGGAGAACACATATGATGTAGAGGTGATGAGATTTAAAGCAGAGGACCTGGACCTGAAGGGCACAGAGAACTGGGAGACTGTGTTTGATATTGCTCAAGGCAATGAGGCTGGATATTTCAGTATAACAACAGACCCCAAGACCAATGAGGGCGTTCTAAAGCTTGTCAAGGTACTGACATTTTTAGATGTGCTGCTAGTCTAGTCACTTCTAAGATGAATTTAATAAATTGTGGGATGCTTCACAGGCAAGGAATGAAAGAAGGTGTAGATGACTGACAACAGTGTTCTTATCAATAGGGATCCAGAAATGTTGTGTTTATCACTACATCCTACATGGCTGCATTACAAAACTGTGCCACCTGCAGTTGCCCCAGTATGTTGTACTGGCCAGGATAATCTGCTCAGACGTGAAATCCGTTTTTTTCAGTTAATTCTGAAATTTCACTTGATATTTGAAATGAACCACATAAATGTGAAATCAGGATCGATGCACCACACTCAGTTGAAGAAAAAACACATTTATGAATAAAGAGTCTCATAAAACCTTAAATATTGGTAACAATTTATTTAAATTCATAGCTATAACCAATAAATACTCTATTATTAGCCAGTAAAGGTGAAAGGATTTTGTACAGAAGAAGTTGGGTACGTTCAATCAAATACAACATACCACACACAAGTAAATACATGTAAGAGGGTTGTCCCCCCTTGTCGCCCAATTGTTGAAAATTGTTGCTAAAGTGCCCCCTTGGCCTTCTACAGTGGTGAGGATGCGGTATATGTGCCCTTTTTTAAAAATTTTTGTCAGTGTAGTAATTGTCATTACTACATTACATGTAGTAATTCAAATTGCCAATAAAAAAAATTTGCAATGATTTTATATTTGAAGAAAAAATAATAATAATGAATAAATTAATGTGAGAAGAACATGTCAGCAGTCACTGTTAAAAAGCCTTATGGCTGTGGGGACAAAGGACCTCCTGAACCTCTCAGTCCTGTAGTGCAGTGAGATGAGCCTTTCACTCTCAGGTGAGAGGGTCTAGTCTTCTACCTACAACAGAACTGGCCTTTTTGACCAGTTTGTCCAGGCACCTACAGTTTTTGTCTGTAGTGCAACTCCCCCAGCAGACAACAGCATAGAACAGTGCCCTCTCAATGATAGTGTGATAAAACATGCACATCATGTCATGCTGACATTGAAGGACCTGAGCCGTCTCAGGAAGAACAGACGGCTCTGGCCCCTCCTGTACATTGCTTCTATGTTGGCAGACCACTCCAGTTTATTATCCAGCACCACCCCCAGGTATTTGCAGGTCTGAACAGTCTCTATCTCCCCTCCATCAATGCAGACTGACTGGTATGGAGTTTTAGATCTCCTGAAGTCCACCACCAGCTCTTTGGTCTTGGTAGTGTTCAGGAGCAAACAGTTATTTTTGGTCCAGCCATAGAAGGACTCCACAAGGTCCCTGTACTCCTTCTCCTGTCCACCGCACACACATGCCATAACAGCCGTATCATCAGAATACTTCTGTATGTGGCAGTTGTACCTGAAGTCCGATGTGTACAGGGTGAAAAGAAAAGGAGCCAAAACAGTACCCTGCGGAGCCCCAGTACTGCATTCCAGTGTTCCAGAAACACATCTCCCCATCCTGACATACTGTGGTCTGGTAGTCAGATAGTCTATAATCCACAATGTCAGGGAGGGGGCCACACCCATACCTAGAAGCTTGTCTTTCAGTATGGGAGGCTTTATGGTGTTGAAGGCACTGGAGAAGTCAAAGAACATGATTCTCACATATGAACCAGGCACATCCAGATAAGCATATGCCCGATGCAGCATGTACAGAATCGCATCTTCCACTCCTATGTGTTCCTGGTAGGCAAACTGGAGGGGGTCAAGATCCTCAGCAACCTGCAATCTCATGCGGCGAACAAGGAGTCTCTCCAAGGTCTTCATGATATGAGATGCCAAAGCCACCAATCTGTAGCCATTCAGCTCCACCGGTTGCCCTAATTTGGGCAACCGGTATGAGACAAGAAGTTTTCCACAGCACCGGGACTTTTTCCATCTAAATGAGGCCGAAGTAAAATTAAAGCCTCTAACCAAATGTCAGAATGTGTCTTATCAATTTAAATAATCAAAATGTATCTATTACAGATGGTTATAAAAAAAATATGGCTTAAGGTTGAATTGATCTGGGACACTGGGTACGTTTATAAATAGTCATATTTCTTTTCATAAAGATAATTGATCAAAAATCTAAGAAACAGAGTAGACTAAAGTTGTAATCTTCCCCAAAAAACAGATAGATTGTTGAACTAGATCAATACTAAATTAGAATAACTAGGTAAATGTCACTGAAACTAACATAGGCATAACATTGCCTATATTGAATGCTAAACCAATCTTTTGGGACCTGCAAACAAACCAGCAGCAAAATGGCAGTGAAATATGAGTTATTGCTCCCTTCCAGCGGCTACTGCAACCTCAAACCTGTCTCACTTTGCGCCTTGTCAAATATTTTGGAAAAAAACTATTTAAGCAAATATTTAGCTCAGTTATTTGATTGATTAGCTAATTTGATTGATTTTTATATGCTGACAGATTACCACCAAAACAAATAAATAATTTCAGTCTTTAATAAATTGGCCATGATGTAGCAGCCATTACATCTGATATTATCATATTTTGTGCAAGTTATTGGCACTCCAAAATGAATGGTCATATTACGATAAAAGTGTATGGCTGCAGGGGTCACTGTCACTGTTCTATGTAGACACACCTAGAGTACTTGAATTGTCAGTTCTTGAGTAGCTAACCATTCAACATAGCAGCTGCTGCTACTCATGGGATTGAAAGTATTACAAATGAATGTTAAAGGCAGTTGGTCTCGACTCGTCACTGTTGTGCAGAGCAGGGCTGGACCATAAGAAATATCAAAAATATGCCTCAAACACATGTGCCTCAAAGCACCATTAGATCCATTACTATTGAAATTCTACACTCCACATAGATGGTTCATATAGAAAAGTAGTCTTAGCTCAAACGATATAAACAAAATGCACATTTGGGGTTTAGCAAAAGGCATTGGAGGACACATCTAACATGTAGAAGGAGGTATCCTCATCAGATGGCCATCGAGGAAAACATAACATCAGCTCAAACCCATTACCTTGAAAACACCATCCATACAACACCATCCAGCAAAGCATGGTCATGGCAACATCACGCTGTTTCATTGGAAAGACTCAGAGATCAGTCAAGACTGAGGGAAAAGATGGATAGTAGTAAATCCAGACAACTTCTCAAGAAAAGCCTGTTTTAGTCTTCGAGAGTTTTGAAAGTAGAAAGAAGGTTAAACATTCAGCGTGACCATGACCGTAACCATGCTGCAAAAGCAACACCTGATTGGTTTGACGGGAAACTTTCAAATGTCTTGAGCAGAAAAAGTTCATGTCCAGACCTCAGTCTGATTGAGAATCCGTGGTTTCACTTAGAGTGTTGCTCACCAGCAAAACCCATCCAGCTTAAAGGAGCTGGAGCAGTTTTGTCTTTAAGAGCAGTGGCTAGATGTGCCAGACTTTGTGTTGTGACACAGTTAAAGATATTTTGCACATTCAAAGTGGTAGATGTGTTGTGTTGATCGAACAATTCAAACCTCACAAAAACTCACAAATTTTAGGTTGTAAGGCAACAAAAACGTTTAAAAAAGCATTGAAGACCCCTGCATGTTGTTTTTGTATAGCCTGAAGGATTTTAAAATGGTTTTATAACTCATAAGTCATTTGATGCCTCTTCCAACCACTTGGAGCTACAACCTTTCACACAATGGCAAGAAACCTCAAATTGTTCATATTAGTAAAAAAAACATACATAAATGCAAAAGCAGTTAAAGTTAAATCATTTTAAATTGTGATAAAAAAGGGTAAGACATATCCACATCCCCTAAAGTATATGGTGTACCCATGGTAATTGGCTGAAGTATGGATACTGAAAAAACCCAAGCAATATTTCATATGCATCATTTATTATTTCATTTAATTTTAGATGTACTAAAACTTGTTGTTTCTGTTGTTCTTACATTTTCTAGCCTGTGGATTATGAAGATCTTAAGAATCTTGAATTAGGGCTGACTGTGAAGAACCAGGCTCTACTGGTTGATGGATCTGCTGGTGGAGCTGGTGTAAGTATTGGAGGTGGCGGAAACGGAGCATCGGGAGCATCAGGAGCATCAGGAGCATCAGGAGCATCAGGAGCATCAGGAGCATCAGGAGCATCAGGATCATCAGGATCATCAGGAGCATCAGGATCATCAGGATCATCAGGATCATCAGGATCATCAGGGCAAAGTGGTTCAGCTTTAAAAAGTTATCCCATTAAAATCACTGTGAACAACCAGCCAGAGGGACCACAGTTTGATCCCAAAATCAAAGCCATTTCCATCTCAGAAGGAGGCCACACCGTCAACATTAAAGAAACTATTGACCGTTACACTGCAATAGATGTCGACACTGGAGAACCTGCTGAGGATGTCAGGTCTATACATGCACATACATATAAAGACTTTTACAGAAAAACACTTGTGTCAGTTTTCACTCTTACTGATGTGTGCAGGATGTGTGTAAATTTACTCACTGTCATTTCTGCAGGTATGTCAAAGGGTATGACCCTGACAACTGGCTAACTATTGATCCAAAGACTGCTGAGATCTCACTGAACAAGATGCCTGACAGGGAATCTCCATTACTGGTCAATGGGACATATTATGCCAAAATACTCTGCATTTCAGAAGGTATGTAAAAAAAAAAAATAAAATAAAATAAAATTATATATATGTATATATATATTTTTTTCATTTATTATTAAAAAAAATTGTCAACATGTAGCTCTTAGGTATGTGCTTTGCTACAATAATGAAATACTATGTTAACTTTTTCCCAAAGCAGAATTGAAAGTCAAACTTTGTTGAGGAAGGCCGTTGGGGAAAAGTCATCCAACTGTACTATTAATTAATTGTTTCAATGTGACTTGTGTTGTTTTAAATGCTTCAACATACTCTTAAACATATATATGAGTTCCTTTGTTCAATAGTGGAAGAGACAGGAGAGTTGCAGAAAGAGGGGGAATGACATGCATTAAGAGGCCATGTGTTGGAACTTGAACCCAGGCCTGCTGCAACATGGAATTTCAGGATCATCTTTTTACCTATTCACTAAAGCTTATTACAAGAACTATAATAGATAGCATTGCTTCTTTTTCAACTGCAAATCACCAAAAGCATTGTCACTTGGTCAGACTGTGACTTTACAGCTCAGCTCCATAACTAAACAGTTTTTTTTTATATCCATATTATCACCTTTAGTTTATACCATTCACTTTGTCCCCATCAGATAACAACTTAACACATGTGTTTATAAAGTATATATAAGGTATAGTAGGATTTGAGAAGTCCAGTTAAAAAAAAAAAAGTCAGGATGTGTAAATTATGTGATTTACTCAGCCTGACTGGCTGCACATAAATAAACCAGAAACCAGCAGTCAAATTCATGCAAACAAAGAAACAAGACAATAGTTTTACTTTCAACCACCGTACAATATTAACAGGGCAAACCATTCTTTTCTTGACATTGGTTGAGTGGAAAGAAATTATATGCAAAGGAAAAGGATGAAAGTTACAGTTTTGTTTCTGTTTTTGCATCATAGACATACCAGCTAAAACAGCCACTGGCACCATTGCCATCCAGGTGGAAGATTTTAATGACCACTGCCCCGTCCTGACCAGTAACGTCCAGACCATATGTACCACACAGAATACTGTTACTATTAATGCAAACGATGAAGATGCATCCCCTAATGGGCCACCTTTTGAGTTCACCATTATCCCTGAAAGCACTGAAGGAAAATGGCGAGTGGAGCATCTCAACGGTGAGGAGAATATTTTCAAAGATATGGTAGCTAGATAAAACTATACAGATACACGTTTAGTTTAGAATGACTTTGGATAGATTGTCTGCCACATATTTTTGTTTTTAAAACTGAGTTCAAAGTTTGAATCGTTTTAAGGCAAAAAGTTGCTTTAGGCAAATAAAAGGTTATTCTTTAACTACCACTAAAAGTGTTTGACCTGTCATGCACTTAATCTTGATTAAACTTAATTTGAACAAGTGTGGACCTTGATTAATGGACAATGAATGTTGTGTATTTGACAGATACTGCCGTGATCTTGAGAGCTCAGGAATCCATATGGCGTGGTTTCTATGAGGTGGAATTGTTGGTTAAAGACCAGCAGGGAAAGGCCTGTCCTGAACCACAGAGAGTGAGGGTCCGTGTTTGTTCCTGTGAGGATGGGGTTGCATGTGGAAAACTAGGTGCTAATGGTCAGCTTCATAAAGGAGCAGAGTTGGGACCTGCCGGCATTGGACTACTACTACTGGGCCTGTTGCTGTTACTATGTAAGTGTGACCTGCTGCTGATTTGCACCTTCGTGGTCATTGTACAAAGCACCAGACTGTATTTTTGTTCAAATGCAAAAATGAAACCTTGAACTGGTTACTGATCATGACACACTTGCACTGCTTTATACTGCTGTGACATAGAGCACGCGGCGGTGCGTCTGGTCTTGGATCAGCCTAAAAGAACACGTCACCCCTCTGTTCATTGAACTCTACTGGCTGCCCTTAGCCGCCCGCATCAAATTCAAGTCCCTGATGTTAGCTACAAAGAGCTTAATGGAACGGCTCCATCTACTTGAATGCTCTTGCAAAGGCTTCTGTCACAACTGGGTCCCTCCGTTGGTCCCAGGATTGTCGTCTAGCAGCTCCTACACCACGCCTAAGACAATCCAAACTCTGTTCATGTGTCGTCCCACGATGGTGGAATGACCTACCGAGCGCTACCAGAACAGGGGCGTCCCTGTCTATCTTCAGGAAGCTCCTGAAAACCCAGCTCTTCAGAGAGCATCTCCTATCCCAGCACTTACCTTGTACTTCTCTACCCCCTCTATCTCTGCACTTTATCTTTCTGCTCTTCCTTCTCTGCCTGCACCCTATCTCTACTCTGTCCCCTCTGACAGAGTCGGACTCCTGGGTTCCTTCTCTGTAGCTTATTGTTAGCTTTTTATAAAGCTGTTATATCTTGATTTGTAAGTCGCTTTGGATAAAAGCGTCTGATAAATACAGAAACAGAAACATAGAGCAGCTTGTCGACATATTGTTATGAAAACAGCGTTTTCCACTGTGTAAGTTCTGCATTACGTGCTGGCTCCTGCGTGCTCTCAACAGGACAGCCATTCCTCACACCTTGCATCACTGCCCAGGAGAACACATCTGTAGTACAAAGCGTACTGCTGTGATGTGCTTGTGTGAACAGCAGCTGTGGAAAAAGTTTAATTAACAGATTAATTTGTATGTGAATTCTCTTCAAAATCTTCTGTGCTCATATTTGAAAAAAGTTTGGTCAGCTTGCTGTCTGCAGCACCCACATGGTATGTTTATGTAAAGACAGCCATAAAGACTTGAGAGGTACCGGTTTCAATCTGTATCTGTAAAAGTGGTCTGCTTTTACTGATCAGTACAAAAATCATCACTAAAAGTAGAGAAAACTTGCGTATATTATAGACTATTTACAAATGCAGTCATGCTTGCTGAAACAGTTTTACCAGTGTGAGAAGAACCCTCCAGAGATTCTTTTTTTTTTTTTTTTCATTTAACAAAGAATAGCTCAAAATCAGCTTTGTATTTAGGAAACCTCTGTTTTTTAACAAATAGAAGTTCTGAGCAACTTTAAAAGTATGTTTGGCCAATATGTCACAAAATATTATCCTGATATTAATCTCCTTATTTATTGGTCTCAATCTTTAGCATGATATAGAATTTGATTTGTTGTCAGTGTTAGTGTGTAACAGCATGTTTTTTTGCTATGTTTATATGTATTTACAAAAATATTCTTATATACATTGCACATGTTATGATATAAGCAACATGTTTTCATTTTTCCTGTCTCACTTTAGCACCTGTCATTCTTGAGATTGCAGTTAAATTTGTTGTACTTCATAAAATTGGCTCCTAGCGGTAAAATCAAATTTCTTTTTATCCATATTTTGAGCTCACATGCAACAGTGCAAGCTCTTTCTTATGTCTGCAGCAGAAGCCTTCAGGCAGCAGCAGTGTAACTCAGCAAGCTGTGCTTCATCGCAAATTGATTCACTCTGTCTCACCGCTGTTTTCATGCCACCCTTTGGGTCCATTCAGTCTACCCCACATCCATTCAGTCCTATTCCCTACAGGTTGCTCAAACAATGTTTGACGGCAATAAATGACCATGTATTTGATGCAATGGCCATTGGTTGTTGTCTCACTTGTTTGTTCTGAGGGACAGGACGTTTTATCTCTAAGCGTTTCTATATGTGGACTGAAATGACTGAAAATGTGCAGCTCTTATCACAGGGGTCAACATGAATTTAATTTCAATCTAACTTTAACATCGTTTTATCAGCCAGCCCTAATTAAAAACATGTCTGACAAAGCCAGAATTTTCAGCTGACATTCAGCTGCTGAATAAAATTATTTTCTACTAAATAAGAAAGCTGAATAAATGTCCTCTAATAGTGTTGATTCCATTCTTTTTTTTTGCCAGGGGTTGTGTCTTAAATCCTAATGGATAGAAAACTTTGCTTGTGAAAGTTAGGCCAAAATCAGTTAAAAATCTTAGTTTTTTTTTTTTTAAATATCATGTTTAAGTAGACAAGGCCTTAATATGACCCAAAAGAAATTAGTAGTTGCTAGATCACGTGCTACACCTCCTGCATCGGAAATGGCCTCGCAGTCACAGTGCAAGAGTCAGTGGATGGTGCATGTGATTGTTTTAACTGCCTTCAGGGGCTGCACTTGTGCAGGGGTGGAGATTATGCATGCCTGGTGAGTCTTGAAACGGGAAGATCTGGGTTTTGATCCCCAGCTCCTCTCGGTATTGACGTGTCCTTGGGCAAGTCATTGAATATCCCCTTTTACCCTTGTGGTAATGAACGGGTTTTCACCCTATGCTCATTTGTGTAGAAACTAAACATGCTGTATATGCTGCATCGATAGTGTGTAGCTATTGAGAAGCGCTGTATGAGTGGTTGTGTAAAAGGGTGAAGGAGAATGATAAAGCGCTTTGTTGAATCTCAATAAGGTTAAAAGCCACTACACATGCCACCACATAAGTACGTGGACTGATGACTAAACCTGCCAGATAACTCAAATGTTGACGGATTACTGCTGGCTTTGCATAAACTTTGTTATCTTTCAAGATGCACTAAATCTTTTTTCCTTTACAGTCATCCCCCTGTTAGGGCTCTTTTGCCTATGTGGAGATAAGGAAAAATTTCCAGACATCTTTTCTGAGATGCCTTTTGACACAAAGTCTCACCTAATCAGCTACCACACTGAGGGCCAGGGAGACAATACGGTAAGACAGACCACTTAACCTTGACTTTAAAGTGCAGCTGTGTTGGTACACTTAGTGTTTGCTTGCTGTCAAGATGATGCTTGTTGGAAAGCTTGTTGCATTTTCTGGTTTGCAACCACATAAAAAAGCTACTACTGACATTTGAATCCCTGCTCTGCTCTAGGAGGTGCCAATGACGACTATGCAAGTGTGTGCTGACACAGTTCAGAACCATGTACAAAGGGCACCTGGGACAAATTTTGAAATGCAACCATCTGTCACTTCCTTAAATGGGTTTAATGGGGGAACCAGCCACACAGATGGAATGTGGGGGATGAACAATTGGGAGGGCAGTGGCATCTACTCTGTGTCTGAGAGCAGAGAAGTAAGAGGAGTTGGAAGAATTTACGATGGCATAGCTCTGCCAGACCACTTCCTGAGACAGTACTACAGTCAGGTGAGAAATCATTTGAATGGTGGGAAAGGCTCAACAGATAGTTACATTTGTTAAATAAAGGACTTTTTTGCCAACTTTGAGCTAAATAATTTGATGTGAATGAATGGAATGTGGCTCTTAGGGTCCACAGCTGTTTTACATTAGCATGACAGACATTAGCTTTGTATTTTGATATGAGGACAGATGTCTTTGGTGCTTTTACCAACTTTAAATTATATGTGTCACATGTGGTTTTGAATTTAAGATTTATTTTTTGATTTGTTGATATTACTATGGTAATTGATATCAACATAAATAAAACATAAATTTCAACATTAGGTGACTGGTGGAAATGACAACGCTGGAGTGAAGGATGGACTGTTGGGGTATGACTATGAGGGAGAGGGATCCTCTGTTGGGTCTGTGGGCTGCTGCAGCCTTCTGCAATCTGACGATGACCTGGAATTTCTCGACAATCTTGGACTGAAGTTCAGGACTCTTGCTGAGATATGTGGAGGCAAAAAAATCTCAAATGACATGTTCACTCCTCTGCCTAGTGCCTCTGTATCCAGTGCTCAGACATCTGAATCAAAATTGGTTACTGCCCATCAGCTGTTCCAACCACCCAGGATGGAGCCAACCATCCCCAAAGAAGAGCAGACCATCGTCCATGAAATAGCTGAGCATTCTCAAATGATGAAGGAACGCATGGCCCCAGTGAGAGAAGTGACGACCTCAGCAAAAACAGAAATGGGAAATCAAAGCCAGATGTTCCTAGTACAGCAGCAGCAGCCTGTTTATTATACCACCACCCCTGTGCTGCAGCCAGTGCACTATGTTGTCCAGCCACAGCTTCAAAATGCAATGGTATTGGCTGAGGCACCAGCCACCAATCTTCAAGACATGGTAATGATGAAGACCATTGAGACCGGACCTTCTCAAGGAATTATTGTTCAGGGGCAGACAATAATGCCCAGTGGACAATCCCAATGTCCAGGCACGGTACTGGTGGAGAGCAGTGGGATCCAGGGACGCTGTGCCAATCTGATCCAAGCAGGAAACATATCTGGCTCCCAAAGTATTGTGGTTGTTGATGGCAAGGTCCCTGCAGGCTCAGTGAGGATGTTATCGGGGATCGAAACTGGCCTCATTCAGGGGGGTACTCTGCAGTCCAGAGAGCTATCAGGATCTCAGAAAGTTCTGATGGTTGGAGAGTCAACAAGCAGCAGAGGGCAGCAGCTCCAAGAGACAAAAGGTCTCCTCCAGAAGGCTGATGTATCCAGCATTCAAAGTGTTGTCAATAGTAACGGCGGCCTATCCACTCGCTCTCAGAACAGTACCTCTTCCACCATAGTGAGCAAAGCCCCCACCATCCGCAAAGTTGTGACGCAGGAGAAAAGGGATTTCGCTAACTAAGAGCTCCCCCTTTACAGTGGTAAACATATTCGGGTTCCACAAAGAATATTCCTGATTCCTCGAGGGTGGTGGGAAGCTTATGAGACTCAAGTTTTTCAACACAGCTATTGGTGATGGGTTGGTTGCAGTGAATATTTAAACTTGTAAATTATAATGTGATCTGCATAAAGCATCAAATTAAAGATGAATCATTCTCTTCTATTTTAAGCATGATTAGTGTAATTTTATTATTGCATGTTTTATGCAATTTTAGAGTGGAAAAGAAAAAGAGCACCATGCAAAAGGGGACAGTTATGTAAGATTTCAGGTATCACATAACTTCTGCTAAGGTCTCTGATATGAACTGGATATTTTCCCATGGCACTAAAACGTTTGCCAACCTAAACAGCATAAGAATATGTAGGTAAAAAAGTTGCTTGTGGAAGATGACCAGATAATGTCACAGAGTGAGGGGAAAAATCCCCAAAATAAGAACTGACCAAGTTTAGGTTAGCTACAGAAAGTATTAAGCTGTAATACCTGGAAAAAGGTGCTATATTAAGTACTAGGGTAAAACAGATATGTCAACTTATTGTTATAGGACAACAACAACCAGTGGCTGATATTTTTCTAGTGTATCTTGTTTGTGTCACTTCGACTTCATCCTGAAACTGACAAGATTTTATTTTGTTGAGCATAAAAATGATTTTGGGTCATTTAAGCAATGAACAGTCTTTTAATTGGTTTTGGTTTAAAAGGCAACATAATCTTTTAAAACAGTTGTTTTTGTCAAAGCTTGTGGTGAAGATTTTTTTTTTTAAACATTTGTATGAATTAGCTTTTTCTCATTCAAAGGAAGAATGATGGTTGTTTTTTGCAATGCATACTTATTTTTCTGTGGCATTAAGGAGAGAATAAAATAAATAAATATCTAGAAACATCTCCAACATCACTATTGGCACAGTTTTACAGTCGATGCAGCACAGCTTACTATTGATGATGTAAAGTGTTTCTTTTTTGATATTTTAAAAATGTAAAAGATGGATGTAAAATAGCTATCTTGCTTGAATTACTGAAGCAATGTGTCATCTTTAACTATGCCCTTTGAAATCCTGGTTGTTTTCTTACGTAGCTATTTACAGTAAAAGAAATTAACTTTTGCATGCCCCTATAAATGATCGTTAGAACAACCAAGAAAGGCAAATATATCAAATGTTGATAGAGTAATTGTCAGCAGCTTTTCAAAGTTTCTCAAGCAGACTGTTGGTTTTACTCTTTACTTTGGCTTTTTTTTTCTTCATATAAACACACTGCATGGTATTTTGCCGACAGCAGTTTTGAAATCTGTTGGATGTAGTCAAATGATCATGCCTTTGGGATGTAATAGACATTATTCCTACATAAATCTTATCAATAAAAACTTGAGATATCAGTGTCTGTATTTTTTTCTTCCATAGAATACCTCATTTGAAGTTCTGCTTCTGCTGAATTGTATAAAAGAGTTTATTAAAAAAAATGGATGGATGGATGAAGACATATGTATACATGGAGGCAAGAATTCACACAACCAATTGATTACACTGTCTTAGTCCTGCCCTTGATCCCGTTTCCGATATTTTATCAAGCTGAAAAACCCATTAGCCTGGATATGCAGACATCTTTCTTCTGTCAGAATGGAACTGGATAAAAGTAAAAACTCCAAAATAACAAGGGATAGCACCAATCTACTACCAAGAACAGAGTGCAGTGCAGGATATACACAAGTACACAGAGTATAACCACTTTTAGTCTGTACTATCATTCTTTGCTAAATCTGGCCAGTGTTATTCTCGTACTGATTCTCACCTCCAAAAGTCTGAACGTGTGAACACTGCAGGCTAAATTTTGTTTCAACTAAATGTGGCTGAGTAGCCTTTTATTTCACAGTTTATATAATACAGGTGCTCACTCATTGTTACAATAGAATTAGATACAGTGGCTTGCAAAAGTATCCCTTGAACTTTTTCACATTTTGTCCCGGTACGACCACAAACATATTTTAAACAGACATAAATTAAACAAATATATTTTATTGGAATTTTATGTGAAAGACCAACACAAAGAGGCACACAATGGTGAGGTACATACATTATACATGATTTGCACATCCAGAGACTGACATTCTTCTTTGCAAAACAGCTCAAGCTGGATCCTTCCAATGGTCATGACCATGGTCATGGTACTGTCTGACGGCTTTGTTTTGCGGTAAGACGTATTGCATCACTTCCTGTTGCTTTGTGTGTACACTGTGACAGTTCTCGCTCTTCTTGAACTACTAATAATCACCTTATTTCTCCCTATAATTTACACATCTTGCATAGTTAACTCTATCCCATACTTGTTATATTCTAACGCTCACTCTTACAGATCTTTAGTTTTTATTTTTCACTTTTTAGCGGTGTGTCGGGTTCTCTAGCTTAGCATGGCTACCAGTTCTCTTCCTCTATCTCCTGCTTTCACCTGCTCCGTGTGTCAGATGTTTAGTTACTCCTCTGCCTCCTTTAGTGGTAATGGTACATGTAACAAATGTAGTCTTTTTGTAGTTTTGGAGGCAAGGTTATCTGAATTGGAAGCTCGGCTCTGCACTGTTGAAAACCACCCGATAGCGAGCCAGGCCCCTTTAGTCAGTGCGGAGCCACCTAGCGTAGCTAGCTCTGTTAGTCGTCCCCGAGCAGATCCCGAGCAGCCGGGACTTAAGAGTGGCTGGGTGACTGTCAGGAAGAGGAGTCATAGTCCTAAAGTCAAGCCCGTGGTTCACCATCAACCTGTCCACGTTTCAAATAGATTTTCTCCACTCAGCGACACACCCGCTGAGGACAAAACCCTGGTAATTGGCAGCTCTATAGTCAGAAACGTGGCATTAGAGACACCAGCGACCATAGTCAAATGCATTCCAGGGGCCAGAGCGGGCGACATAGAATCCTATTTAAAACTGCTGGCTAAGGATAAACGTAAATACGGTAAAATAGTTATTCACGTCGGCGGTAATGACACCCAGTTACGCCAATCGGAGGTCACTAAAATTAATGTTGCATCGGTGTGTAATTTTGCCAAAACAATGTCGGACTCCGTAGTTTTCTCTGGACCCCTGCCAAATCTGACCAGTGATGACATGTTTAGTCGTATGTCCTCCTTCAATCGCTGGTTGTCTAGATGGTGTCCAGCAAACAACTTTCTGGAGAAAACCTGGTCTGATGAGGAGAGACGGCATCCATCCCACTTTGGAAGGAGCTCTTCTCATTTCTAGAAATATGGACGAATTCATTAGTCATCCAAAAACATGACATCCCAGGGTTGAGACCAGGATGCAGAGTTGTAGTCTTACACACTTCTCTGCGGCTTCCCACCTGATGCTGCCCCCCCCTCAATCAAAAAACACAAAAGGAGCAAATCCTCTTGTGCAAAAAAAATTTAAAACAAAAACTTTAACTGAACAAAAACATCAAACTATTAAATGTGGTTTGCTGAATATTAGATCTCTCCCTTTGAAGTCTCTGTTAGTGAATGATTTGATTTGTGATCATATTGATATATTTTGTCTTACAGAAACCTGGCTGCAGCAGGAGGATCATGTTAGCATTAATGAATCAACTCCCTCTGACTATTTAAATGTTCATGTTCCTCCAACCACAGGTAGAGGAGGAGGAGTGGCAGCTATCTTCAGATCAGGGTTACTAATCAGTCCTAGACCCAAGATTAGTTTTAGCTCTTTTGAATCTCTGATTCTCAGTTTTTCCCACCCAAAGTGGAAATGACAAAAACCTCTTGTGTTTGTTGTTGTGTATCGTCCACCTGGCCCTTATTCTGAGTTTCTGTCTGAATTCTCAGAGTTTTTATCCCAGTTAGTGCTGAGTACAGATAAAGTCATTGTAGTGGGTGACTTTAATATTCATGTAGATGTTGAAAATGACAGCCTAAATATTAACTTTAATTCTATATTAGACTCTATTGGATTTTCTCAAAGTGTTCACAGACCTACTCACTGCCTTAATCATACCATTGACCTTGTGCTGACTTATGGCATTGAGAGTGAACAGTTAACAGTGTTCCCTCATAACCCTGTCTTGTCTGACCATTTTTTAATAACTTTTGAATTTACATTACTTGACTACACGGTTTCTGAGAAGAATTCTACATATAGAAGGTGTCTGTCAGAGAATGCTGTAACCAGATTTAAAGAGTTGATTTCATCATCCTTTTCTTCACTGCCATGTGCAGATATGACACAGGATGGCTACCTAAATTTTACTCCAGTAGAACTTGACTCTCTTGTTGACAGCACTACAGCTTCAATGCGTACAACACTGGACAATGTTGCCCCTCTGAAAAGGAAGGTAATCAGTCAGAAGAGGTTGGTTCCTTGGTATAATTCACAGCTGCGTACGTTAAAGCAGACGGCAAGAAAGCTGGAGAGACAGTGGCGTTCCTCTAATTTAGAAGAGTCTCAATTAGTCTGGAAAGATAGTTTAATAACGTATAAGAAAGCACTTCGTAAAGCTAGAACTGCTTATTATTCATTATTGATAGAAGAGAATAAGAATAATCCCAGGTTTCTTTTCAGCACTGTTGCCAGGCTGACAAAGAGTCCGAGCTCTGTTGAGCCATGTATTCCTTTAACTCTCAGCAGTGATGATTTCATGAGATTCTTCATCAATAAAATTGTTTCTATCAGAGAGAAGATTAATGGAATCCTTCCCATTATTATCACTGATGTATCATCAAGTAGAGCAGCTTTAGAAGTATCTTTAGAACCTGATTTGTATTTAGACAGCTTCTGCCCAGTTGATCTTTCTGAGCTAACAACAGCAATAGTCTCTTCTAAACCATCAACTTGTATGTTAGACCCAATCCCAACCAGACTGTTCAAGGAGGTTTTCCCCTTAATTGACACTTCCATATTGGATTTGATCAATCGGTCTTTGTTGATAGGATATGTACCTCAGACTTTTAAGGTTGCTGTAATTAAACCTTTACTTAAAAAACCTACTCTTGATTCAGAAGTGTTGGCTAATTATCGACCTATATCCAATCTCCCTTTTTTGTCCAAAGTTCTTGAAAAAATAGTTGCAGTTCAACTTTGTGATCATTTACATAGAAATAATCTGTTTGAAGAGTTTCAGTCAGGATTCAGAGTGCATCATAGCACAGAAACGGCACTGGTGAAAGTTACCAATGATCTCCTGTTAGCTTCTGATAGCGGACTTGTTTCTGTGCTTGTCCTGTTGGATCTCAGTGCTGCATTTGATACGATCGATCACAGCATTCTGTTACAGAGACTTGAACATGTTATTGGGATTAAAGGAACTGCATTAGGCTGGTTTAAGTCATATTTATCTGATAGATTCCAGTTTGTTCTTGTAAATGAGGAATCTTCCTCACACGTTGGAGTAAGTCATGGAGTTCCTCAGGGTTCTGTGCTTGGACCGATTCTTTTTACTTTATACATGCTTCCATTAGGTAACATTATCAGACAGCATGGCATAAATTTCCATTGTTATGCTGATGATACTCAGCTGTACTTATCTATGAAACCAGATGAAACCTACAGGTTGGTCAGGCTACAAGCCTGTCTTAAAGACATAAAGACCTGGATGACTCAGAACTGTCTGCTTTTAAATTCAGACAAAACTGAAGTTGTTCTCTTTGGACCTGAGCGCTTCAGGGAGAAATTGTCTAGTTATATAGTTACTCTAGATGGTATTTCCTTGGCTTCTAGTTCTACAGTGAGGAACCTTGGAGTTATTTTTGACCAGAATTTATCATTTGACGCACATATAAAACTGGTTTCTAGGACTGCCTTCTTTCACCTTCGTAATATTGCCAAAATCAGGAACATCCTGTCTCAAGGTGATGCAGAGAAACTAGTTCATGCATTTGTTACTTCAAGATTGGACTACTGTAATTCCTTATTATTGGGCTGTCCCACATATTCTCTGAAAAGCCTCCAGATGATCCAAAATGCTGCAGCCAGAGTTCTGATGAGAACTAACAGCAGAGATCATGTTTCTCCAGTTTTAGCTTCTCTTCATTGGCTCCCTGTTAAATTCAGAATAGAATTTAAGATTCTTCTTCTCACATATAAAGTTCTTAATGACCGAGCTCCATCATATCTTAAAGATTTAATTGTAAGATATTTTCCTAACAGAGCACTTCGCTCCCAAACTGCAGGTTTACTTGTTGTTTGAGTTTCTAAAAGTAGAATGGAAGGTAGAGCCTTCAGTTATCAGGCCCCTCTCTTGTGGAATAAGCTGCCAGTAAATGTCCGGGAAGCAGACACCCTTTCCACTTTTAAGATTAGGCTTAAAACTTTTCTTTTCGATAAAGCTTATAGTTAGGGATGGCTCAGGTGATCCTGAAACATCCCATAGTTAAGCTGCTATAGGCTTAGACTGCTGGGGGACCTCATCTGTCACACCTTTCCTCACTTTGCTCTCTTTTTCCCCCTGTTTAATTTCAAAATTGATTTTATGTACACGTGACATTATTGTGGTTATTAACCTATGTTTCCCTGTTCCAACAGATATCCTTTGAATGGCGTTATGGTGTTTTTCCCCCCTCTTTTCCCTCTTTTCTGTCTTCTCAAACCCCAGCTGGTCGAGGCGGATGGCCACCCTTCCTGAGTCTGGTTCTGCCAGAGGTTTCTTCCTGGTTCTGGTTCTGCCAGAGGTTTCTTCCTGGTTCTGGTTCTGCCAGAGGTTTCTTCCTGTTAAAAGGGAGTCGTTCCTTTCCACAGTTGCCACAGGCACGCTCAGGACGGGAGATTGGACTGAAGACACGTTTCGGTGCAATCTGTTGGTTTCCTTAGCTAGGATATTAATTTTTTGAATTGGCTCTATATGAATTAATTGGATTATGATTACAATGAATTGAATTCCAATTGGCTTGAATTGGACTATATTACTTAAGTGCCTTGAGATGACAATTGTTGTAATCTGGCGCTATATAAATAAAATTGAATTGAATTGAATTGAAGATTAAGATCAGATTTATTTGTCATGCATACATATGAAATTTGTCCTCCGCTTTTAACCCATCCAGGTTGGCACCTGTTGACACACACGTCATAGAGACAGATGCCATACATTGGAGCGGTGGGCAACCATTCACAGCACCCGGGGAGCATGGGTGTACGGTGCCTTGCAAAGGGCACCTCGGCCATGACAAGGTGGTGGACTGACACCCCTCCAGTTATCAGTTTCACCAATCTTTTTTTTTTGAGTGGCGAGAGTGGGAATCGAAACGCCAACATTCCAGTTATTGGATGACCCACTCTAACAACTGAGCCCCTATTTAGGTCTGAATTTTGACATTCTAACACATGAATATGTTTTGTTTTAAACCATTCCATTGTAGCCCTGGCTTTATGTTTAGGGTCATTGTCCTACTGGAAGATGAACCTCCATCCCAGTTGCAAGTCTTTTGCATACTCCAACAGGTTTTCTTCCAAGATTGCCCAGTATTTGGCTCCATCCATCTTTCCATCAGCTCTGACCATCTCCCCTATCCCTGCTGAAGAGAAGCACCCCCGGAGCATGATGCTGCCACCACCATGTTTGACAGTGGGGATGGTGTGTTCAGAGTGATGTGCAGTGTGAGTTTAATGCCACATATAGTATTTTGCATTTAGGCCAAATATTTAAATTTTGGTCTCACCTGACCGGAGCACCTTCTTCCGCATGTTTGCTGTGTCTCCCACATGCCTTCTGGGAAACTGCAAACGGGTTTATGGACCTCTTATGGTTTTCTTTTAACAATGGCTTTTTTCTTGCCACTCTTCCATAAAGACCAGTGGTCGTATTCACAAATCTTACCGCTAGGAGTTCTCCTAACTCGCACTAAAACATTTTACGTAAGAGTTTTTCCTTAAAAGTAACCCTCCCCCCTGAGCTGTCACCTTATCGTGGTGGAGGAGTTTGCGCGCCCCAATGAGTCTGGGAGCTATGTTGCCCGGGGCTTCAAGCCCCTGGTAGGGTCACCCAAGGCAAACAGATCCTAGATGAGGGACAAGACAAAGAACAGCTCAAAAGATTCCTTATGGTCAAAAAGAAATTTGGAGCCAGGCCCGGGGGTGGGGCCCGGCAGCGAGCGCCTGGTGGCCGGGCCTGTGCCCATGGGGCTCGGTCAGGCATAGCCCGAAATCATGACGGGCTCACCACCCGTGGGAGGGGCCAAGGGGGTCGGGTGCCATGTGAGCTGGGTAGCAGCCTTGGCGGTCTGATCCTCGGCTACTGAAGCTAGCTCTTGGGACGTGGAATGTCACCTCTCTGTTCAATTCAATTCAATTCAATTTTATTTATATAGCGCCAGATTACAACAATTGTCATCTCAAGGCACTTAAGTAATGTAGTCCAATTCAAGCCAATTGGAATTCAATTCATTGTAATCATAATCCAATTAATTCATATAGAGCTAATTCAAAAAATTAATATCCTAGCTAAGGAAACCAACAGATTGCACCGAAATGTGTCTTCAGTCCAATCTCCCGTCCTGAGCGTGCCTGTGGCAACTGTGGAAAGGAACGACTCCCTTTTAACAGGAAGAAACCTCTGGCAGAACCAGACTCAGGAAGGGTGGCCATCCGCCTCGACCAGTTGGGGAAGGAGCCGGAGCTGGTGTGCGAGGCTGAGCGGTTCCGGCTAGATATAGTCGGACTCACCTCGACGCACGGCTTGGGCTCTGGAACCAGTCCTCTTGAGAGGGGTTGGACTCTCTTCCACTCTGGAGTTGCCCGTGGTGAGAGGCGCAGAGCAGGTGTGGGCATACTTATTGCCCCCCGGCTGTGTGCCAGTACATTGGGGTTTACCCCAGTGAACAAGAGGGTAGCCTCCCTCCGCCTTCGGGTGGGGGGACGAGTCCTGACTGTTGTTTGTGCCTATGCGCCACACATCAGTTCAGAGTACCCACCCTTTTTGGAGTCTCTGGGGGAGGCACTGGAGAATGCTCCTACCGGAGACTCCCTCGTTCTGCTGGGGGACTTCAATGCTCACGTGGGCAATGACAGTGAAACCTGGAGGGGTGTGATTGGGAGGAACGGCCCCCCCGATCTGAATCAGAGTGGTGTTATGTTGTTGGACTTCTGTGCCAGTCATGGACTGTCCATAACGATTCGATGATCAACTTTGTGGTTGTATCATCGGACTTGCAGCCGTATGTCCTGGACACTCGGGTGAAGAGAGGGGCGGAGCTGTCAACTGATCACCACCTGGTGGTGAGTTGTGGCCGTAAGGTGATCGGTGTCTGTCGTGGCGGCAACCCTCGAACCTGCTGGTGGACACCAGTGGTGAGGGAAGCCGTCAAGCTGAAGAAGGAGTCCTATAGGGCCTTTTTGGCCAGTGGGACCCTGGAAGCAGCTGATAGGTACCGACAGGCCAGACGGGCTGCGGCTTCGGCGGTTGCTGAGGCAAAAACTCAGGCCTGGGAGGAGTTCGGTGAGACCATGGAGAACGATTTCCGGATGGCCTCGAAGAGATTCTGGTCCACCATCCGGCGTCTCGGGGGGGGGGGGGGGGGGGGGGGGGGTGGGGGCTTTGCTGACCTCAACTAGGGATGTTGTGAGTCGGTGGGGGGAGTACTTCGAGGAACTCCTCAATCCTACCAACACGTGCTCGGAAGAGGCAGAGTCGGAGAGCTCAGAGACGGGTTCTCCCATTTCTGGGGCTGAGGTTGCCGAGGTGGTCAAAAAGCTCCTCAGTGGCAAGGCCGGTGGATGAGGTCCGTCCTGAGTTTCTCAAGGCTCTGGATGTTGTAGGGCTGTCTTGGCTGACACGCCTCTGCAGCATCGCGTGGACATCGGGGACAGTGCCTCTGGACTGGCAGATCGGGGTGGTGGTCCCCCTCTTTAAAAAGGGGGACTGGAGAGTGTGTTCCAACTATAGGGGTATCACACTCCTCAGACTCCCTGGTAAGGTCTATTCGGGGGTACTGGAGAGGAGGATCCGTCGGATAATCGAGCCTCGGATTCAGGAGGTGCAGTGGGGCTTTCGTCCTGGCCGTGGAACAGTGGACCAGCTCTATACCCTCGGCAGGATCCTGGAAGGTGAATGGGAGTTCGCCCAACCAGTCTACATGTGTTTTGTGGACTTGGAGAAAGCGTTTGACGGTGTCCCTCGTGGAGTCCTGTGGGGGGTGCTCCGGGAATATGGAGTGCCGGACCCCTTGATAGGGGCTGTTCGGTCTCTGTATGACCGGTGCCAGAGTTTGGTCCGCATTGCCGGCAGTAAGTCGGATACGTTTCCGGTGAGAGTTGGACTCCGTCAGGGCTGCCCTTTGTCACCGATTCTGTTCCTAACTTTTATGGACAGAATTTCTAGGCGGAGCCAGGGCGTTGAGGGTGTCCGATTTGGCGACCTCAGAATCGGGTCTCTTGCAGATTATGTGGTTCTGTTAGCGTCGTCAGGCCGTGACCTTTAGCTCTCACTGGAGCGATTCGCAGTCGAGTGTGAAGCGGCTGGGATGAGAATCAGCGCCTCCAAATCCGAGACTATGGTTCTCAGCCTGAAAAGGGTGGAATACTCTCTCCGGGTCGGAAATGAGATCCTTCCCCAAGTGGAGGAGTTCAAGTATCTTGGGGTCTTGTTCATGAGTGAGGGACGAATGGAGCGTGAGATTGACGGGCGGATTGGTGCGGCGTCTGCAGTGTTGCGGGCACTGCACCAACCCGTCGCTGTGAAGAAGGAGCTGAGCCAGAAGGCGAAGCTCTCTATTTACTGGTCAATCTACGTTCCCATCCTCACCTATGGTCACGAGTTGTGGGTAGTGACCGAAAGAACAAGATGAATACAAGCGGCCGAAATGGGTTTCCTCCGCAGGGTGTCTGGGCTCTCCCTTAGAGATAGGATGAGAAGCTCAGTCATCCGGGAGGGGCTCGGAGTAGAACCGCTGCTCCTCCGCATTGAGAGGAGTCAGATGAGGTGGCTCGGGCATCTGGTTAGGATGCCCCCTGGACGCCTCCCTGGTGAGGTGTGCCGGGCACGTCCCACTGGGAGGAGACCCCGGGGAAGACCCAGGACACGTTGGAGAGACTATGTCTCTCGGCTGGCCTGGGAACGCCTCGGGGTCCCCCCGGAAGAGCTGGAGGAAGTGGCCGGGGACAGGGACGTCTGGGCTTCTCTGCCAAGCTGCTGCCCCCGCGACCCGACCCCTGGATAAGCGGCAGATGATGGTAATTCACAAAGCCGCTGAGACCTACTCATACTAAGGATAAATCACTAAGAATTAACTAGTGACGCACCGATGCTATGGATTACGTCGATTCTTGTGCATAACTGTAGAAGCGCTCGGTACGGTGATTGGTTGATTGAGTGCAGACGGTCTCGCAAAACTCTTCCGCAACATCCCACAAATACGTCCACTAAATCAGCGAAAAACGAGGAAATACCTTAGGCTACAAATGAACTCCTATCAAATAGTTATGGACAGTGCAGTTAGGAGAATATACGCATGATGAGAAGTTTGCGCAGGCTACGATAATGACGTTATGCACATTAAAGACAGAGAGAAAGCAAACAATACAAATACAGCAATTGCATTCAATCATTGAGGTAATTAATTTGCACCCTGCAAATGATCAATTATCCAATGAGCATATTTCCAGCATTTAAACCCTTTAAATATCAGCTGTTCCAAGTCCTCCTTCAAGATGAGTGAAACAAGTGAAGATACTGTCAAACGCAAGCAAAAGCCATAGTGGTCCCAGGACCTCTCCTCTCCCTCCTGCTGCTGGTGCCAGGGGTTCACTAGATGAGGAGAAATTCAGGATGGAGATGCACGTGTTAAAAAGGCAAAAAAAGGTCCTTAAAGTAAAAGAGACTCGTACAACTGAAGATGGAATATTACCGTCTAAAGATTAAAAAAAATGCAACAAAACCAAGAATGAATGTTATCAACTAAACTATTGTGTGTTGATTTGTGTCAAGTTGTTTACCTAAAGTGTGTATTCACAAAGTGATCCCTAAATGCCAGTCCATTCTGTTCCACATGGCCAAATGAAGCATCAATGCCATCATCATCATCATGGTCATCTTCATCCTCATCATCATCTGGCTGTAGAATGTTCCTCTGCTTGCAAAGGTTGTGGAGAAGTGCACATACAGTGATGACTGTACTTGCCCTCTCTGGGCTGAGGCATATTTCGCTGTGCAAGACATGAAAACGACATTTCATCTGCCCAATCCCTCTCTCCACAACACTTTTTTGTGTGCTCTAACATATATGGAGGTAAACAGTAAACAATAAATTTAACTGCCATAAAAGGAATTGATATTTTGTTTATTTCATCTTGATGTAATTTGATGTTTGTTGGCTTGTATTATTTATTGAATTTATTTTGTGCTGATTTGTTAAGTACAAGGTAGGAACCTTGTTCAAGGACTGTGTTGCGCAAGGACACTTAATTGGTGGCAACAATTATCTTTGCCTGTTTTCACCCCTTTTGGGTTTGTGCAGACAGCGAGGTATGTTTATTATTATTATCATTACATTTTGTCACGTGTATGTATAGTTTTTCAGTCTGTGATGTGTTTATTGTGTATTTGTTTTATTTAGTTTGACGGTGGATTGGAATAAATCTATCAGTAATGAAGAACTAATGGCGTGATGTATTTCCTGGAGGGAGTGACAATAAATATGGATTAAAATAAAATAAAAGGCGACAACGACACAATACGATGTTGGGGAGGCCTGGGTGATGGTGGGTCTCAGGCCCGGGCTGCTGCGACTGGTGTGACCGGGTGGTTTGTTTGTTGTTGTTGTTTGTTTGTTTTTGTAGAGGTCCTCCGGGGTGGGGTTGGGTACCTTCTGGGGGGTACAGTAGCTTCCGGAATATGGTCGCTGCAGGCCCCGAGCCTGGTGGACATCAGGCCCTCCTGCCCTGTGTTGGCTCCCAGGTAGCGGGGATGCCTATTGCAGCCAGGCCCTGGCTGCCCTCTCTGGGGGAGAGTAGCTCCCCCGGTGTATATCCCCATACCCCTCTAGCTTCTGGCTCCTGTACACAGCACACACTCACACATGAAGGGTTTTGGGGGCGTGTGTGTTCTGTGGGGTGTAGTGGATGGGGCCATGTAGGTGGTCCCCTTTGGTTGCACTCTGCAGTTCCCCGCCCCTGTTTTAATTACACCTTAGACATTACTACTTACCAAACACACTCACACATACACATTAGGTCTTGGGGGGTGGTTACACTGAGTGGCATCTGGTGGGCGGGGCTCTTTGGGTATGTAGGCTGCCCAGAGGGCCGCGCTCCCAGTTCTACAAGTTTGGCTGCCCCTCAATTTTAATTGCTCACTATTAGAAAATATTGAAGAGCCAGAAGGGTGAGGGGAGGGGTCTTCTTCCCACACCCCTGCTTCCTGGTTGCTGCTCAGGGCGGGAGGGGCCAGGAGGATTAATTAATTGTTCTGCTGGTTCGGGGTCTGTGGTGGCTGGGGGGCTGATGGCCCCCTGGTGTGCCCGCTGCACTACACCCCAGCGGAGTCGAGGGAGGGAGGATGTGTGGATGTGTGGGACGTGAAAGTGTGTGTGGTAATGATTGGGCCTGGATCTGGGACTTGCTGTCGCCTGGCCTGCCTGTGCTTCTCCCGATGGGGGGGCGGCATTGCCTCTCTCCGCTGCTCGCATCTTCACCCACCTGTGGGCACGTCTTGACTCCTAGGGCACTTGGCCAGGGGCGCTGGGGCCTGGCGGGGTCGGTGGGCTGTTGCCCCTGGCTCCCGGAGGGCCTCTGCCCTATGCTTATGGGGGCTCTGTCCGGGGGCTTCCTCTGCAGTCTTCTGGGTGGATGCGTGGTTGTCCCTGCGGTGGGCTTCCTGGGTTCTGTGCTCTGTGGGGGCTGCTGGTGGCCTGGGTCTTGTGGCCCTCTCTGCCTGCTTCTGATTGCTTGGGGGGGCTGTGGATTGTGGCCCTGTACGCTTATACACTCATAACTAAGCACGGTTATCATGTAGGTCCTGTGCCATGGGTGTTGCATGTTCTCACACACACACACACACACATTCATTAGTCCAGTAGCATGGTCGCTAAGCAGTTGATGTATTATCATGTCGTCTCAGGTCATCTATATCCACAGCTGTGTTGTATGCGATTGCCGCTTCTTGTGCTTGTTTTTGTTTGTTTGTGTGTTTGTTTTTTCTCTGCTTGTCTGCTTTCAGGTGCTCCTGGTGGCGCTAAGGCTGGATTCCCCTCAGAGGCCATGGATTGTTGTCTGTTTTGTTTTTTACAGGTGTAGCAGCTGGTTGTCTGGTTTTTGTTTCTATTTTTCTTCTGTTTCCTCTTCTTTCCTCTTCTTCTTTCCTTGTCCCCCGGTCCGGTTCAGTTCTATTACATGTTATATATTGTAAACAGAAATAAATAAATGGGCATCAAGGGGAGCTTTACATTTATAAAACATCCCTTGGCAAAGCAAATCTGTTTGGCATCAAAGGTATTCAGACTACAATTCTGCTGCCATAATGCTGAACAGGACAAGGGAAAAAAAAAAAAAAAAAAGAATGTTAAAATTTGCATCAAAAACAACCTGCGTGTTAATGGAGTGGGCTTTCTTTCGATTGACAAACACATCATCGTCTATTGATTGATTGCCATAAAGTTGTCTTAATTTGATCCTAAAATCACCAGTTAGGAGCTACTTTTAGCCCTAAGATCCTTTGTGAATATGGCCACAGATTCTTGCAGTGCACGCCCAATAGTTATCCTGTGGACAGATTCCCCCACCTGAGCTGTGGATCTCTGGAGTTCGTCCAGAGTCACCATGGACCTCTTTGCTGCATCCCTGATCAGTGCTTACCTTGTTCGGCCTGTAAGTTTAGGTGGGTGGCCGTGTCTCAATAGGTTTGCAGTTGTGCCGTACCTTTTCCATTTCCGGATGATGGATTGAACAGTGCTCCATGAGATGTTCAAAGCTTGGGGAATGTTTTTATAACCTAACCCTGCTTTAAACTTCTCCACAACTTTATCCCTTCATGATGCTGTTTGCTCCCCAATATTCTCTTAACAAACCTCTGAGACCATCACAGAACAACTGTATTTTTTACTGAAATTAGATTACTGAGTATTCTGAGTAATCTCAGAGTAGTGAGATAACATTACACAAAGGTTCACTCTATTTAGTCATGAAGTCAACATTCGATCATTTTGAAATCAGGCAACCTCTAAAAGCAACTGGGTGCCCTCAGAGAAAAGGGGGCTGAGTACTTTTGCACACCGCACTTTTCAGTTTTTTATTTGTAAAAAAAAAAAAATTAATTAATGTATAATTTAAATTGTATTTCACAAGTGTGTGCCACTTTGTGTTGGTCTTTCACATAAAATCCCAATAAAATATATTTATGTTTGTGGCCGTAATGTGACAAAATGTGGAGGAGTTCAAGGGGTGTGAATACTTGCAAGCCAATGTGGATAGATTATAGCTCCCAGAGATATCAAATTAACTAAAATCCAAGTTAGTTACATCCATTAAAAAAATTTTAATTAGGGACACCAACAGTTCCCATTGAATCTTCTATTCAATTCAGTTCCCCGTCTTGAGCATGCACAAAGTGACCGCAGGTGGCAGGAAAACTTGTGATTTTAGGAAATATACACAGTTTTAAACATAAGAAAACAGGTATATCATGTACAAAATATTATGGATGAATCAAAAGTAAGAGTGATATGTTTATCGTGGAAAATGGTCCTCTCATTCCTTTGCTCATCCTCGTAATCTCCAATGAGAATGTAAAACTCCATTTCCTTTTTTTCTGCCCAAGTTTTCTTTGTGTATATTGAAATTTTTTTATTTTGTGGTACATTTTTGAGACAGCACTGTATACCAGTTTAGAGGTCAAGGAAATCTGTTGAAAAAAAAGAACATTGGCATTGACTGTGTAATGTACAGAGTGCATGAATATTAGTTCATGTATTTATTTTCATGTCTTTAACAAAACTGACAACAAAGCAAGCAGTCTGGTTCAGCTCCTGGCCTCCTGTTTCTCATCTTTGCTCGTCAAGACGCCTTCTTAAGGATCTGCAAGAGCAACAAGTCTTCGCCAGATTGTCTCAGTGCTACAGTGGTAATCTGGCTGAATTCTGTGCTTCCTTCTTAGAAAATCCTATGTTTATCTACCTTGTTCTCTTGTGTTCTCAGTGTCTGTTCCTCCATTGCTCGCCTTGCTCTGAATCCCAAGTTAAAGGATTTAGCATTCTCCTGTGGATTCTGAGACACGTGCATGCTCACCCCACCCTCTTGACTCAGTTCCTTCTGAACGACAGCCAACATCCTCCCCTCCACTGTGGAACTCTACCTGGACCCATGCCTTTACCTGGATAAATTACTCTCTCTGATCCTCACTAACCATCTCCCTCTCCTCTCAGAGTCACCTGTTCCTATGGTCCACTCTCCAGCTCACCTATATTTAAATAAACCTTGTCTTTTACTCAAATCTCAGCGTCAGCGTCTGCTCTTGTGGCACCCTCTATACTTTCATTACCCCCTACCCGAACCAGGGTTTGAATCTCATTCCTACTTATCTTTACCTCTTCTATTTCTACCCCCTACCCGAACTAGGGTTTAAATCCTCACTATGACTGTTGTGTAGTTGGTGAGAGGCTGGGGTTGCTTGTGGTTGTGGAAAAAAGGTGGTTGTTGTGGTATGAGGAGCAGTGATGGCTGACATTAGGGGAGTGAATCTGGGACGCCAGTGATCACTGTCTAGCTTTCTGGAGGTGTCGTGGGCCACACTAGACAAAACACTGATGAAAGCAGGTTCCCACCTGATGACCCCAATGACATGTTGGTCAGCACTGCTCAATGGTCGATATAGGAATTATAGGGAATTATTCACTGAGTTTGATTTCTTGTGTTTACCTTGAATTCAAATCTAGCCGAGCTAGTGACTGTTGTGAATAGGGCAGCTGCCAACAAGGGAAAGATCATGTGACAGATTGGAAAGACAGCTGACTGGAGGCAAAGACCCCAAATGTGCTGCCATGGACTAGCAATCCATGATAGCAGTAGCAAGGCCAAGCAGTTTTTTTACATCCAGCATAACCTACAAGCAAATTAAGGAGAATGCCCCTAGGGTCAGGAAGAGTAGGGGTGGAGGATGACTCATGGGCAGAGATGGCAACTGACACGGGAACGGACATGAATATGAGGTAGAGATGTGACTCAGTGAAGGATAGGGGCACGGACCTATTCTCTAGGGCTAGAACTGGGCAGAATAGTTCTCAGAGCAAAGAGAGTGTAGCTGGAGAAAATAAAAGTGGTAGGCTAGAGGGAAAAAAGCTTCAGGTTTGTCCTTGTGGCTAACAGAAAGTAACGTCAGTTAGAGGGCTTAAAATGCATCAGGGTTAAGGTTAGAAATTGGAGAGATGGAGAAATTGGTTAAGGAAAGAAGAATCTTAAGAAAGCAGTGGAAAGGAGCAACAGAGGAAGAGAGAGAGGGAATTAATGTTTTGCAGGAAGAATTGAGAAGATGGCTAGCAATACTCAGAAGGGCTGAATATCTCAGGAAAAAGAGAATAAAGAAAGAATTTGTAAGGACTGCGTTTTAGTCAGTTCCGGATGATCTCTCTCCTAAATGTAGAGGGGAAGATTTTCTTTAGTGTAGTTGCTTAGAGAATAGCTAGTTATTTAGAAAGGAATAGCTCAATAGATACTACTGTGCAGAAGGCAGGAATATCAGGTTTTACAGGGTGTTTAGAGCACAATAGCAGGATTTGGTATCAGATTCAGTCAGCCAAGAGTGAGAAAAAAGATTTGTTATATTTCTGGATCTAGCAAATGCATTTGGTTCAGTGCTACACAGCCTTATTTGGAAAGTGTTTGATTATTTTAGAGTACCTGTAGTTGTTGTTAACTTAGTAAGAGCATATTTCCAGGATATCAGACTGTGCTTAAGTACAGCAGGTTTCACAACAGGTTGGCAGAGGCTACAAATAGGTATTATGGCAGGGAGTACGATTTCTCCATTAGCATTTACAATGGCGATGGAGATAATTATTAGAGCTTCCAAGTGGGTTGTAGGTGGAGAGAGACGTCAGGATGGCATGCAACTTACACCAGTTAGAGCCTACATGGATGATATGACGTTGGTGACTACAACAGTACCATCTAAGAAGAGAATACTTGTGAGACTTAATAAAAATCTAAAGTGGGCTGGTATTAAAAAAAATCCAACCAAGTAAGTGTAGAAGTATCTAAATTAGAAAAAAATCCAATAATTAGGGAAAAGGCAGTAAAGACTTTAGGTAGGTGGTACCAGGCAGACTTAAATGATGCAGAGCAGGCAGTGCAGTTTCGGAAAGCTGTTGCTGAGGAACTGGATATAATAGATGAATCAGGGTTTCCAGGAAAGTTGAAGCTGTGGTGTCTGCAGTTTGGATTGTTTCCTCGGTTGTTGTGGCCACTGTCTGTGTATGAGATTCCATTATCTGTCTCTGAAAAACTGGAAAGATTAGTTAGCTTTTATATTAGGAAGTGGCTAGGTGTTCCTAGATACTTAAGTACTGTGGCACTGTATGGGAGATACATACTCCAGCTCCCAGTATGTAGTCTAATACAGGAATTTAAATGTACTAAAGT
Organism: Leuresthes tenuis; assembly: GCF_036924035.1. Classification (NCBI taxonomy): domain Eukaryota; kingdom Metazoa; phylum Chordata; class Actinopteri; order Atheriniformes; family Atherinopsidae; genus Leuresthes; species Leuresthes tenuis. The sequence goes on along the minus strand of NW_027325361.1, from coordinate 36,477,106 downwards.
TAGAGCTCTTGTTAGCTGGGAGTAAAGATGCGTAGTTAGTAAGGTGGTTCCAAACTCAACAAAGCGGAGGACATGGAATCCAAGAATGGCAGCTCAGGAGGCAGTTGCAACTCTTAGACATACAGGGATTGTAGGTAATGTTCGAATAGGCTGGGGAGGCTTGGGGCTTGGCCCTGGCAAACCGGTGTGGAGTAGAGCAGGTCCCAAGGAGAAGAGAAAGCTAGTTGTTGAGCAGGTTCGTAGATAGGAGGAAATGGGGTACAAAGGAAGTGGCTCAGGCAAAGCAGGGACAGTGGTTGAATTTGGAAGGTGTAGAAAAGAAAAAGCTTAGTTGGAAAGAGCTGTGGAGTATGGCGGAAAGGAGTATTAGATTTTTGATAGGGGCAATATATGATGTATTGCCAACTCGTCAGAACCTAAAACTCTGACTAAATGGAGACCCGTTATGTTCGTCATGTTCAGGTACTGCAACTCTTAAGGCATATTTTGTCAAGTTGTAAGGTTAGTTTGTCACAAGGCCGGTATACGTGGCGACATAACCAAGTATTAAGAAGCTTAGCTGCAGGTATTGAAGATAAATGAAGGCAGGTGAATTTAGGAGGGTCAAAGGCGAAGAGAGTGGCAATACAATGAGGGGGAGAAAGCTTAGAGGATGCTTGTGATTGGGAGATGCAAGTAGATTTAGGAGATACGTTTGTTGTTCCCCATAAAATAGCCTCTACAAATCTAAGGCCTGATATAGTCTTGTGGTCTAGGAGTAGAATGAGAGTCTATTTCATAGAGCTAATTGTTCCTTTGGAGGAATTAATTGCAGAAGCATATGAAAGAAAAAAGCTTAGGTGTGTGGAGTTGGGGGCAGACGCAGAGCAGCGAGGATGGAAAGTTTTGCCCAGTGGAAGTAGGATGTAGAGGATTTGTTGCAAAGTCCGTTGTCTCACTGTTGAGGGAGTTAGGTATAAGTGGACAGAGTGTGAGGAAAATAGTGAAGGAAGTGTAAACAGATAAGACATATACTAAAGCTTTAAAGTCAATAAAAAGATATAAAAAATTTGCAAATATAGGAATCTACTATGTGTTGCTAGGAGTAGCAGCTTAAATTACTGTATAAGTTGTGGTATGTATAACTTATGTATAAGTTAGGCTGTGGTTATGCAAAATGGCAATATGGTAATGGCAGCAAAAGAACATCTGTATGATGTATGTGTGACGTTGACAGGGCAGGGAGGGGGTGGGGGTTTCAGCTCCTGTCAGTCTTGAGGATATGGCTGAGGGGAGTGAGGAGAAAGAATGTAGTTTCCTGACAGCTTGGTGTACAAAGCTGAGTCTGGTAGTGCGGCAACAGAGGCTCCTATATCTTCTTCCAGAGGGTAGGAGGCTGAACAGTCTGTGTGCGGAGTGGCTGGTGTCGCTCGCAATCGAGGTTGCTTTCTGGGTGAGGCGGGTGGTGTATGTGTCTTGCAGGGAGGGGAGTGGGCACCTGTGTTCTCCATGCATTGCAGTGCTTTCCTGCTGTATTCAGTGTAGCTACCGCCCCAAATAGTGATGCAGCTGGGCAGGATACTTTCAATGGTGCCCCTGTAGAATGTGTTCTGTATGGGTATGGGAGCTTTCGCTCTCTTGAGTTAGCTGGGAAGTAAATGCATCACTGGGCTTTCTTTGCCAGTGATGCAGAGTTAGGGCCCCAGGAGAGGTCCTCACTGATGTTCACCCCCAGGAATTTGGTGCTGCTCACTCGCTCCACAGCAGCACCATCGATGGTCAGTGGCGGGTGTTCAGTGTGGCTCCTTTTTTGTTTGTTTGTTGTTTTTGTTTTCACCCCTTGTCCTGTACAGCATTATGGCAGCAGAATTGTAATCTGAATACTGTTTATGCCAAACAGATTTGCTTTGCCACGGGAAGCTTTATGAATGTAAAACTCTTCTTGATGCCCATCAACTGCCCATTTATTTATTTTTGTTACAATACTTAATATGTAATAGTGCTGAACCAGACCAGGGGACAGGGAAAGAGGAAGAGAAAAGAAAACGAAATGGAACAGAAATAGAAACAGACAAACAACGAAAAACCAGACAACCAGCTGCTACACCTGTAAAAACAAAACATAAGACAATCCACGGCCTCTGTGGGAAATCCAGCCTTAGCGCCACCAGGAGCACCTGAAAGCAGACAAGCAGAGAAAAAACACACACAAGAAAACACAAGTAGCTGCTATCACATACAACACAACTGTGGATATAGATGACCTCAAACCACAGGGTAACACAACAACTGATTAACGAGCATGCTATTGGGCTAATGAATGCGTGTGTGTGTGCATGAACCTGCCATACGCATGGCACATCCGACATGATAACCATGCTTAGTTATGAGTGTATAAGTGTATAGTGTGTATCCACAACCCCCCACAGCAATCAGAAGCAGGAGGAGAGGGCCACAAGACCCAGGCCACCAGCTGCCCCCACAGAGCACAGAACCCAGGAAGCCCACCACAGGGACAACCACGCATCCACCTAGAAGACTGCAGAGGAAGCCCCCAAACCCCCTGGCAGAGGCCCCACCCAATACCCAAGAGGGCCAGACAGCCAAGCACAGCGGGCCAGCGCATGCCCTAGTGCCCCTGGTCAAAGGCCCCTGGCCAAGGGCCCCAGGAGTTAAGACGTGCCCACAGGTGGGTGAAGCCGCGAGCAGAGGCAACGTTCCCCCCATCAGGAACAGAACAAGCAAGCCAGAGGACAAGTCGCAGACCCAAGCCCAGTTACCACATAATCAGATAAGGAAAAAATAAAATAAATAAATCAATTCCTAAAAACAATTAAAAAATATAATAATAGTAAAAAATAAAATAAATAAACACACACTCAAACAGCACATGCATCCACTCCTGTTCCCCTTCCCTCAACTCCCGCTGCGCCACACCCCAGCGGGCACATCCACTACACCCCGCAGAACACACACGCCCCCAAAAAAAGTGTGTGCTGTGTACAGGAGCCTGAAGCTAGAGGGGTATGGGATATAGACTTGGGGTGAGAAGCTCCCCTGGACAGAAGGCGGAAAAGCACCGCCCCACCCCACTGCACGCCTCAACATCTAAAAAAAACAACAACAACCTGCGGACACATCGGAGGTCCCACAACAACCAGCCCAAACACCAGGACCTGCACCAACCCACCCACACTGTGGCGTGCCCAGGGCAATGCATACCCCCCAGGCACAGGCATAGCAACCCCCGGGCCGCAAGACAGCGCCCAGACACCAGGCCCAGCACCACCACCCATGCCAGAGCAGCCCTGCCACCCGACCCAGAGCCAGTGGCCACCCCAGGGCCCCTAAGTGACCCCGTCCCACGCCGCAAGACAGCTCCACCCGCAAGCCCCCAAAACTGTCCTCCAGGCCTGACACATAGTCCCCCCCAACAATAATCAACCTGGTCCCCATGACCCGAGAGACCACCAGACGCCCATATTCAAAAGGTTGACCTCCTTCCTGTAGTGGGACTCATCGTTCTTAGTGATGAGACCCACCAGAGTGTTATCGTCCACAAAGTTCACCATGTGATTGGTGCTGTAGGTTGGTGTGGAGTCGTGAGTCAGCAGGGTGAAGAGCAGGGGACTGAGCACACAGCCTTGCGGGGCCCCTGTGCTGAGCGTGATGCTGATCGAGTGTTGTTGTCGACTCTTATTGCTTGTGGTCTGTCACAGAGGAAGTCCAGCACCCAATTGTAAAGGGAAGTGTTAAGCCCCAGCTAGTCCAGTTTAGTTGTTGTGGGATTATGGTATTGAAAGCTGAACTAAAGTCTATGAAAAGCATTCTCACATATGAGTCTGCCTTTTCCAGGTCGGTGAGGGCTGGGTGGAGAGCGGAGCAGATAGTGTCCATTCAGTTGTCATCATGTGCCAGCAAATCCTCCCAGCCTCACACACTCTCTTCCAATTGCACCATTTACAATGTCTTCCAATTCTGCTAAAGCAGCCATTGTTTTTAATGATATGCATTGCACCACTTTGCGCATGCTTTTATATCCACTTGTGTAATTGCAGACACATGGGTGTCTTAATTGTTTATTAGTGATAATTGGTCATGTCTCAGATGTGCACATCACTCAGTGTGAGGACAAATTGTGTTCACATGTATTTATTATTACAGTTTCCCAACATCACCTCTTAAGTGTCGCCAAAGAATCAACAGCTGTATATAAATATCCGGGAACATGAGTTAGGACAGGCAGGTTAGCGGACAAAATACTGTTGAGGGTAGTAAAAATGGGTCGCAACCAATTGTTGTCTGTACATCTCGTTCAAGTGTGAGGTGTGTGCCGCCATAGCGAAACTGAGGAGAACTGTCAAATTGGACACAAATATGGCTGCGGTCAGTACCATGAATATATGTCTATGGGAGGCAGCCTGAGAGTGGAGCTTGCAACGGAAGCAGCCTTACACTGGAGGTCTGCAGCCAGACCCCTTTAAGATCCCGCGGTAAACTCTGTGTATAAAGGAAACAACAACAAAAAGCTTACTTTGTTTTATGTATTTAGCTTTTATCCAAAGTGACTTACAGGTAGGGTAAGGGGGTCTTGCCTAAGGACCCCTACTGGAGGTAATACCTTTCATGCAGGGGATTTGAACCCAGGTTACTTACATGAAAGGTGGCAATCTTACCACCACTCTATCACAGTCCCTTTGCTTCTCTGGGGTTATAGGCGAATCCTTGCTTTTTCTTCTGTTGCTTTTACAACAGTAAACAATGGTAACCGAGGTGGAGCAGCTGTATTTGCATTTGGAGCTCATCAATATAGAAGAACATATGCTTATAGTGCAAATGTTGAAATGCAGGCAACAGAGAAGACGTTAGCGGAGGTGTACGACCACTAAATTGTCGAGGCTGGGAACAGGAGAATTTACAACACCGGTTCACCCACTGAGGGACCTGGATGAACAAATGCACTTTTGATATTTTCAAATGTCAACGGGCCGATTTGACGAGCTTCTTCGCCGTATACAGCCATTAAGACCACAAAAAGCAACTGCCGAAAATGACGTACTGAGCTGACCAATCAGAGCCCTTGCGGTCCGCGTCAACGTGACTCATAGTTTTTTAGAGGTGCGCGTCAGGCTATGGCGTAGGGGTCCACGTCAACTACACCGTCGACGTGACGCAGAAGCATAAACTAGGCTTTACGCGTCACAGCTGTTGGGCGCACTCTCATTGACTAGAGTGGCAGCGATCAGCAACGGTGACCGTGGCACAGACGTTATGCAGCCTTTATGTCCCTGGTGGAATTTGGGCTAAGTCGCTTTGGATAAATGTGTCTAAATGAATAAACATAATTGCTCAGTCTCATTCTGAATGGGGAAAGAGCCCAGCCGAGCTCCCCTCCTCCTGTTCCTGTTCCTACTCCAGAGGGAGCTCAGTTGGGCAATGGGCACTAAAAGCGCTTTAGCACTACAAGCCACATTCACCCATTCAACGACACATTCATACAGCACATCTTAATCTATACTGTGTTTTCAAGGTGTCTTTTCCAAACAGGTCCTATGTTCGACTCGCTCTACTGTATAAAATGAATATTCAAATTTCTATCCATTGCACCACTGTACATTCCAGTGGCGGCTGGTGAAACAATTCTTGGTGGGGCTGATTCCATTTCCCTGCCTCGTCCAGTATAAGAATTCAAATCAACAGTCAGAGGATGACTACAATTTAACAGTAATGATTTAATCTCATCAAAATCACCAGTTTCACAGATAAAGTCAATTCATAATTTTCAGTTGTATGATACTAGATAAATAAGGATCTCACCAAATTCGGTGGAACATGCACATCGCTCGTGAAGCTCGCTATCATCCCACTGATTTACCAGGCTGCACAAGCCTTTTTCTTAACCTGAAATCTGCTGCTGGGGCGCTATTTTCAGCGCCCCAAGACCATAAAATTCTACGACACTGATTGGCCAAATATTTATTCATTTGCCCTGGCAACAGTACATGATTGGTTGTTTGACTGCACTGCTGGGGCGCTGGTCAGAGCGCCCCATGACAGAAACTGTCTGTCTGTGGAAATTCACTGGTGCATGAATGTCAGTAGGTGGGAAATGTAGTGTATATAATTCATATTGCATGGAGGCACACACTAATGTGTAAACCGACATTTTTAACTGAATTTGTAAAAATATATATAGTTACATTTCCCCTCCTCTTGGGCTGGGTGCCACTGGTACATTCTGTGTATATTGTAAATCTTCCCTCACTGCACTACTATACTACTGACCTTCCGATTGGCAGGTGACTGCTCTTCCTCCTGAGCCACAGCCACCCAATACATCATTTAACTGCTCCCAAAGTTTTTCGATTAGATCAGAAAAAGCCACGCTCCAACTAATGCTTTTTTTTTTTTTGTATTTATTCTGGCAGCAATAAACAAATCTTCTCATATCACTGGACATGACCAGCAATCACCGTGGAAAAACTAAAGAAAAGACAAACATACCTTTTATCAGTAAACTAATTCACAAGAAACCAAAATATACAATAAAATAAAATACAATTACCGTGTGCACCTTCCGACCAAACATTCAGGTGTGGTTAGTCCATTTTCATTGCATTTACTTCGCCTTTAGCATGAGCTGTTTTGCCGCGTTCATGCGGGCTCAATTTCTAGTCCTCTCTTATCTACGCGGAAGCACATGCCCCTGCACTCCGCTTAACAAGCATGTGAACAGCGCATGCACATGCAATCCCATTCTACACCACAAGAGGTCAGTGGTGGAACACAGAATAACGGCTAAACATTTCTTCAACTTAAATACAGATAATATTCACAAATAAAAACATTTTCTGAGACAGCTACACATCATATTATTCTACAGGTACTACTTATGCACTTCTGGTTAGATACAATCTGCATTTTGTGCAATTAGTTCAATATAATCTAAAAACTCTTGCCTAAAAATTTTAACCCACAGTTTTTGGGATAAAATATCCTAGCTGTCTTCGACAGGCTAGACCATCTCATGTCCATGGCGTCCCCTGAATTAGAATTTAGAACACAGCCACAAAGTGAACGCAGGTTTCCATGGAGACTCAGGGGAGGGGTTATACTGACCGGATACGGTTACTGCAGTGCCAGCAGATAGTGAAAGGGAGGCAGATGTGATTTCAATTTCAAATAATTTATTATTTCGTGAGTTAACCTGCAATTTGACGTGTTGAATGCGTTGATCGTTGGGATTAGAGGAGAGACTGCTGGTAGCATGACTGGAGTGCGCAGTTTGAGGATGGACTGGTTTTGAAACATCGCTCCGGCCTAGAGGAGGCAGTTGGCTGAGGGACTGAGCGGTCCTGCCCCCTGCAATGATAGCCTTCAGCGTTAGCGAGAAAACCGTCGCTGGCGACACTGGCCATGGAAGGCAATTATGAATATCCTTGATTATTATTTGGGTTTCAGTATGCCAGACCGGTGGTGCTTCTTGAAGCGCTCGGTTGCCCGATAATAACGACGTGAGCCTGCTTTTCCCATCTGGAAATTTCTTTGTACAGAAAAGCTGGCCAGCTAGCATCACTAGCTTTTTTTGCCTTTTCTGCGCTGCATTTCTGAGCTTGGATGGAAGAGCTTTTTCCAAGACCACACCACTGACATTTATGGCTATCAATTCGAGAACCTTTTAACCCTTAAAGGTATTCTATGGAATTGATATCGGCGGAAGAGAAGCAGGGCTAAGCCAAAATGATGAATTGGAGGCGACTGCTTCGAATCTCCAACCGATCATTTCTGGCCTTCATATTCTTCTTCTCTATGTCTACCACCTGTCTCTACTTCATATATGTTGCCCCTGGAATAGGTTAGTACACACTGGTCACACATTAAACGCTTTACATGGTAACAGTTAATTGAATAAATCTGGATTGTCTCTTCACATTAACACGCTACTGGAACCGTTAAAGCCAACATTGAAAGAGGCGCTTACGGGCTAGCTAGCCCTGAGCCCTGGTTTTATCCCTGAGCTCAGGTTTTATCCCTGAGCTCAGGTTTTATCCCTGAGCTCAGGTTTTATGCCTGAGCTCAGGTTTTGGTTTTGTCCCTGGCCACAAAGTACCTGCAGTCCCTGAACAGTTGATCGATGTTAAGGAACGTAATGTATCTCCTTTTAGCTGGTGAATTCTTGATGATATGCATTTGAATTGGTATGGCATAAATGTTAAATGAATGAATCATCACAGGGATTTTATGTTGAGGGGAGTTTCTGCTCTTCTCACCAGGATTTGTAGAACCTGCAGAAATTGGCAGTTTCAGTCAGTCCATGATTTGACTCAAGGAAAAATTGTCCATCTGCAAATCTGCTAAGATCCCCTGAAGTTTCAGCTTGAGTTAAATCTTATTGCTGAACCTGAATAAGACATATGAGGACAGTAATGCTATTCTGTAGCTGATTAAATTGTCTGTATATTGACTCACAACAAGTACACGGGTGATATTTTGACTCGCATAATGTGAATAAGCTGACCAGAATCCATTCCATATGTGCAGTGAAATGCAATCTTCCAGTTTGAGTAAATGTTTCCATCTTCATACCGGAGGGCAGGAGGAAAGTAAGCTGGGAAGTTGATGTGTGTCATGTTAAGTATGTTTACATGGCACTTGAAAATTGCTTTTGTCTGACCAAAACCAAACTTTTGAAATGCATGTGAACCCGTTAGTCTTACTGGACTAACCTACAGAACATGCAGTGTAGCTTGATTTAACCCTGATACATAAGCTCTCCTAGACTCAAATGGGCCTAGGCACTCCACACATGCTCCAAAGTTCCATATCTTTGCATCATTTTGTAAAAACAATAAAGCACAAGTGTTTTACTTCAAATTTAGCACAGAATAATTGTGACAGTAAATCTTATAACCACAGAATCACCATTCAAATAACTTAAAGACAAAGTCTGTGCTGTGAATTCAGCTATACTTGCATGTGCCATGATCTCCCACAGAGGCAGCTACAAGCAGCAGAATGTCTTGAAAGGTTTTTTACACAGTCCACAGCGTTGCAGCATCCCACATAATTCTGTCAATTACTTGATCCTGCTCCAGTGCATATAAACGATTACAAGGAGGTTGGCCTAGTCAAATGGTCCAGTTGAATCAATGCCAAGTCAATAGCAGTAGATATCAAGCAGCAACTCTTTCCAGCACACACACTTCCTCATTCACACAGGAGTAAATGCTCCTGTGTGAATGCAAGCTTGACTGCCTCCTTCACACATTATTTCAAAGTGGATGTGTGAAAATTGATAAGTTGGATGCTGGTAACTTTTGGGGATGAGTGAAAGCGGTTGGAATGGGATGCTTCCAGTACAGGGTGGTGCTGGCTGTTTACTGTGGGCTTCTCTGAGGTCTTGCTAGTTCACGATGTTTGTTTGGACCGTATGGACGGCTAACTTGCTCTTCAAATGTGTTAATTGAGAGTGTAACTTGCACCATTGGTCAACCAGCTTACTGTTAAATGTTTCCTTGTTGCTAGTGCCTCTTTAAATTACAACCCTGTTTTAAAACAGTTGGGAAGTCATCTAAAATGCAACAACAACTAAAACTATCCATTTATTTAAGTGCTGTGAACCTTTAACAGACACAAGTACAAAGTAAATGTTAATCAGCGTCTACACCAACTGACTTTATTGTATTAAAAGTCACGTTTATCGTTGCCATACATCGTCTTTGAATGCTGTGGGAACTGAGGACACTGATCGTTGCAGTTTTTCCCAGGAATCTGAGTCCATTCCTGCTGAATCCCAGATTCCAGCTGCTCAGCAGTCCCTGGTTGTCTGGTTCTCCTCTTCATGATGCTCTGCAGCAGGAGACAGATGTGGACTGCAGGCAGGCAGCCGAGCTCACACACTCTGTGTGTCTGAAGCTGCTGGAAGTCCTGCAGAATGAGGTCTGGCATCGTCCTGCTGGAATAACCACGGACCTTGATGGCAGCATCTGACATAATCCCAAAAAGACTAAACCTTACCCCTTTCATACTTCATTTTGATGCCTTTACCTATCTCAAGTTATTCTGCTGCTGATAGAATCTTCCAGGACGCTGTGACTTGTATATTCTATGAATTTTCCTTTTTTTTTTCCTTTTGAATTTGCTTTTCTTTCTTTAAATACGATGACGTTGGTCAGTGCAGGCACTGAAATTTCCTTTTCCTTTGCACTCTGTAATCTGTTCAGGGTCATGGACTATAGTCCTCTAAAACTTTGTGTATGCTGGGGGCTCTCAGGTGCTTCCAGCTGGCATGTCTTGTAGTTAGTACTCTTTTTCTTCCCCAAACCGCACACCTTCACCTCCACTGTTTTGGTTAAAAAAGAAACAAGTTTTAAGTAGAGCGCCTCTCAGAAGGTTGGTGGAGCAAGAGCAGAATATTCCCAGAGAATATTAGCCTTACAGAGCACGTGTGTGAGCTCTGCTGTCATCTACAGGACGGACAGCTTGTCATTTTAATTTTAACAGACTATTTCAGCTTAGACTATTATATTATTATTATGACCTGCAACATGTAGTGTCCAGCTGATGTTCTCCAGCTTTCCTTTCTTTGTTCGGATCATTTCCGTCTGACATGTCAGCTCAGGACAGACAAACACAGCAGTTTATCTTCTATTTTCCTGCTTACTGGATTGACAGTTTCTGCCCATTGACTGCCCGAAAAGAATCAACATGATGACACTAAAGCCTTTCTGAAAAGGTTTTTCAGTGCATTTTCTTTTCTTTTTGCCAAACCCCATTAAACACCAGGAGAGAGGGAGAATCTGTGTTTGTATGGGGTGAGTGAGAAACTGGAGAGCCTGTCTTAGGATGATTGGAACGTGCAGTAGTCATCGGCCTTTATCCATTCAGGAAACAGCAGCCTGTCACTCCTGCAAGGCTCAGTCCTTTGAGAAATATGTTTTTCAAAAGAAATAAGAATCCAGACCTGTGACACTCCAGTCTCACTGAATGGTGACGATGTGGGTTTAGTCAGCAGATATCTAGTCCCTTGGCCAAACACTTTCTAAGGTAAAAGTATTGTAAAATGGAATGCTGTGTGTTTCATACATCTATTACCGTGGGCAAACATTGGCAGAGATGGCTAGTTTGGTGACTCAAACTTTAAACTTGGAACTTTGTTTATGTGCACGATGTTGCAAAAGCCGGACCACTGACAAACAGAAACAGCTGTGAAGCATTTTAAAGACAGGACTCAAGCAATCGTTCTGCAGAGGATACTGTCACGATTAACGAAAATACATAGCCTTCAACGCAGCACATTGTCAACTCACTATTACCTTCTTTTAATGATATTATTTCTTATAACTTGGTTCCAGGGAATATCTGACTCAGAAACAACGTATATTCATATCATTGGAATATTTAATTGGATACATCAAGCAAATAACATAAGCAACTCAATAAGTTGCCAGATTTACTTGGTAATCATGTAAGGCAAATCCCGTGATCGTATTCAGATTGTGTGTGCATGTTGCTTTTAACATGTTAGTAGAAGAATGGCTGGTGTAACGGATGTGTGTGAGAAACTGTGTGTGCACGGCTGAATCAAAGTGCTTCACAGAGCTCTGTAATAGCATATGTCTCTATTTCAGCTTGTAAAAAGTAAAGATATGTGAATGCTGTGCCAAATATACTTGGGTATTGACTAGTTGCTTTAGATTGCAGCGGCTGGTTGACCAGAACGATTTTAGTCGTTTACGATTACGATTACTGGAATAGTGCTAGTTACACCTGCGAGCTACACCTTTGTTGGTCAGAGAGAAGTGAAGAAGGATGTTGCTACATGTAAGAGTGATAAACAGAGTTACTTTTTTGTTGGCAACAGTGAAAAGTTGTAATTAAGAGAAGCTCAGCTTGTTGCTGACAAACAGAGCGAGTAGAGGAAAGCCAAAAAGATATAAATTCTTTCACTCACACCAAGTTAAAACTGCTTTGTCCTTCAAAATATCACTTACATCTGTATAAATGATATTGTCTGATTTCATTCCTCGTTTTAAATAATAGTAGTAAAAAATATATATTTATAGTAACATAGGGAGTATAAGTTTTTCAGATGTTTATGAATGGGTCCCGGTTTAATTGGGTAATAATCTGTTCATATTTTAATCACATATGCATACATGTAAATACACGTAATGTCTTTATTCTGCTCAAAGGCTGAATTTTTAGTTTAAGAACAGGACAGGTGTTTCTAATTCTGAAAAATTTTGAAAACAACTTTTATCTTTTATCAATTGACTATTTCACCAAATGACTAAATCTAAGATATATGTCATATAGTAGGTTAAAAACAATTTCCAATTTTTACGAACGCTTTGTCCTTGGAAAAATTCAAACTAAAATTAGACAGAAGGAAAAAATAGCAGGCAGACACTTGCGACCTTCAGTATTGCAGTCAGGACGTACATGTTGTCTTACACATGCACAAATTCAACCTTTTCATATGCAGACTGGACTTCAGTCAAGTTGTGAATTGGAACTTAAGTATATGACATGGCCACATTTTTACTTTGACAACAGTCCCCAATAAGTGATTCTCAAGCTCCTTCTTTTCTTTTTCTCTTGTTTACGGCAACTTGAAAATATCTTTGAGTTGCAGTTTTCTTTACCTGTTGCCGTGCCCTGTTTGGAGCAGTGATTTGTCAGATGTTAGGCCTTTTCTTTTCACATATGCCTAATAAGCCAGGGCTGATGAGCCTTTGTTGCTTATCAGTGTCATGTCTGACAGCACTGTGGCAGCACGGGATATGTCCCTGAGGGATGTGCTAACATAGGCAAAGCAGAAAGGTCCACGTGTGTAAGAGCAAGCTGGCATTGCCGAAATCGCAGCTCAAACCAGTGACGCTGTCATCACTCAGCTGAAGCTCACATTGATGTGGGGCTGAGCAACATTTGAGAAATAGACTACCAAACACTTCTGGTGGGAGGATATGAGGGCAATGCCAATGATTGTGGAATGATTGTCTTTACTTGAATAAATGTAAAACTGTGCAAAGACAGGATATAGAATGTTGAAATACTCTGCTTGAAATGGTACTATTTTGAATTTCGTGCAAGCAAGACATATCAAAAAGATTGAAAGAAGGGGCATGTTTACGACGATGTAACGTCACCTGTTAGGTTAATCCTAACATACCTATGCACATTATTTCTCATCAGTTTCACATCATCACTGCTGTTGAGATGGAGATGGAAATTTTAGGTCTGTTCGACTTCAGCTTTAGTGTCATGGTCTTCTTTTTTTCTTTTTCTTTTTTAGACTGATAAGATAATAAGCACACCATTTCAATTACCACAACCAAAGGCAAGTCATAGCTCAGATGGGTCCAATTTTTTTCTGATACTGCCCCCAAGTGGCAACAAATGGCTACAACATATGGAGGTTCCTTTGTGAAGCCGCAGAGTGTGTATGAAACATTTCTTTTTATTACATCATAGAAATATGTTGCTCTGTTCCACAATGTTATGTTTCACAATGATTTGATGCTGATACAGATTTTCACTGAAGAAAGTTTGCAAAAATCTAATATGGTATTAGTGTCTTTTGTCAACTGGACAAAGCAGTTCTTTCTAATTTAGTTACATTTCAAAGTGGGCCATGTTTTGTTTTTTTTTGCCTTACTCCAAGTAACAACAATATGAGATGCTGTACAAGACAACTAATGATAAACTGAGACAAACTCAGTAATGTTCCATCCATTTGGGATTAAAATATGGTTATGTTCAACGTGATGGCATGAACAAGTTGCAACAAAACAAAAAGAAAAAGTTGTAATTGAATGTGTAATTTAATTTGTCAAGCAAACTAAAATGTTTATTTCTGGTCTTCCCATCAGCCAACACTTACTTCTTCATGGTACAGGCTCAAGGCATCATTTTAAGGGACAATGTTCGGACCATTGGCCAGATGATCAGATTGTACACCAACAAGAACAGTACACTCAATGGGACAGGTAAGTTACACATACATGTTCCTGAATAGGTTATTGTCCTGCTGTTGTTTGTAGCTCAATGCAAAAGTTCTACATGCTCTATAAAGTGTGAAATGGAACTTGTTGATGTCCAGATGGTGCTGTGTGATCCCCTCTAACGATTCTACCAATTACAAGGGAACTGATTTTCCACTCCACTTTATTTTAAATGTATTTACAGAGTTCAACATGCTTTAGACTTATACAATTGCGGACTCTTTAGAACATTTAAATATTTACGTGAGTAATTGATTTTATATTATTTTTTATAATGTATGTGTTTTCAAGATTTTTTTTATTGAGTATTATATGTTTTATTGTTACATAGATGGTGGTATATGTGAAACAAAAATATTTTATTAAAAGTATTGGATATGTAGCTAAAAAGCAACATATGTATGTGTATAAAAAGTAGGGCTTCAAGTAAAAAACAAATAAGTAGATCTTTCAAGTGAAATAGTGAATGGCACTGACAGATTTACATGTTCCAGCTAGCAGCTCATTAAATCTAACAAAGACACCTCTCAACTTAAACAATTGGTAAAGATAAAGATAGCTTAGGATTTTCATCTTCACAAAGACAAAGTACACATACATTCTGAGCATTGATAAACATTTGGGCATAAAAGTATTACCCTACATGCTCAAAAATAGACGTAGACGTTCTGTGTATATATGTAAGTAAATACTCACAAAAAGTTTGGGCTACTCGGCTTTCGGGTGAAATTTCAGCATGAACCTAAAATGCATTATAACCTTTACAGGTGAACTTAATGTGACTTTCTGTAAACCTTTGAATGCACATGTCCAACTGTAAATTTCCTGGTTCAATTAGAATTGGTATTCAAATGATCCTCCTCATCATGCTGTTCACATTGTGACATCATGAGACCAAGATGACACCTCACAATTGAGCAACAGTATCTCGCCATTGCAAGGCTTCAAACAGCTGTATTCAGACAGATGTGGCCACAGAGAGACCAGAAGAGTCAAAGAAAGGCATAGAAGTGGACCTAATTTGACTACATCCCACAATGATGACCGCTTCATTGTGAACAGTCCCCTGCGGAACCAGATGATGAGTGCCACTCAACTCAAGGCACATTTAATGGAGGTGAGAGGCAGCCAAGTGTCACGTCAGACCATTCAAAACCGTTTATATCAGCTTTTCTTTGATGGTGGTGGATTTACTACCTGAATAACATAATTAATACAGTCATTGTGCCCCTGCATGAACCCTAATTTCATCTTCATGGACGATAATGCTCAAGCTCATCGATGTTGCATCGTTTGGGAATGGCTGCTGAAGACTGGGGTACCTCAGAAGGAGTGGTCTGCACATTCGCCAGACCTGAATCCCAAAGAAAACCTATTGGATCAGCTGAGTCGCCGTGTAGAGCAGTGATTCCCAGTCCTGGTCCTCAAGGCACCCCACCCTACATGTTTTCCATGTTTCCCTACTCCAGTACACCTGATTGAAATGAATGGATCAGGGCTGAGGACGACCCATTCATTTAAATCAGGTGTGCTGGAGCAAGGAAACTTGGAAAGTATGCAGGGCGGGGTGACTTGAGGACCAGGATTGAGCAACACTGGTGTAGAGGCTTGTACCCCAAAACCACCCTTCAAGAGGAGTGGGATGGCATGCCTCAGCAGACACTCAGCAGACAATAATTCGATTTGTGAACAGCATGAGACATTGTCAAGCTGTAATTGATGCTCAAGGGCACATGAGAAGTTATTGAGACATTGACTTTTTTGTTGTGGTATACCCATTTGTGGTTGGCTTTTCTTTCAATAAATTGTTTGAGATGAGGAAATCACCAGGGCATGCTTCTACTTAAATGCCCTACTTTCATGATTCATTGTAGCGTGAACTTTTTACATTTTCCATAAATTTCACCCGAAAGCCGAATATCCCTAACTTTTTGTGAGTAGTGTATATATATCTAAATATGTAGATATAGATATATACACTATACTGCCAAAAGTATTCACTCACCCATCCAAATAATTAAGTTCAGGTGTTCTCGTCACTTCCATGGCCACAGGTGTATAAATTCAAGCACCTCAGCATGCAGACTGCTTCTACAAACGTGTGAAAGAACGGGTCGCTCTCAGGAGCTCAGTGAATTCCAGCGTGGTACCCTGATAGGATGCCACCTGTGCAACAAGTCCAGTCGTGAAATTTCCTCTCTGCTAAATATTCCACAGTCAGCTGTCAGTGGTGTTATAACAAAGTGGAAGCGATTGGAACCGACAGCAACTCAGCCACAAAGTGGTAGGCCATGTAAAATGACAGAGCGGGGTCAGCAGATGCTGAGGTGCATAGTGCGCAGAGGTCACCAACTTTCTGCAGCGTCAATCACTACAGACCTCCAAACTTCATGTTAGCTCAAGAACGGTTCATACAGAGCTTCATGGAATGGGTTTCCATGGTAACTGCATCCAAGCCATACATCACCAAGTGCGATGCAAAGCATCAGATGCAGTGGTGTAAAGCACGCCGCCACTGGCGTCTAGAGCAGTGGAGACGCTTTCTCTGGAGTGACCAATCACGCTTCTTCATCTGGCAATCTGGTGTGGTTATTAACTTGTGTTTCCCTGTTCCAACAGGTATCCTTTGAATGGTGTTATGGTGTTTTTCCCCCCTCTTTTCCCTCTTTTCTGTCTTCTCAAACCCCAGCTGGTCGAGGCGGATGGCCACCCTTCCTGAGTCTGGTTCTGCCAGAGGTTTCTTCCTGTTAAAAGGGAGTCGTTCCTTTCCACAGTCGCCACAGGCTCAGGACGGGAGATTGGACTGAAGACAAGTTTCGGTGCAATCTGTTGGTTTCCTTAGCTAGGATATTATTCTTTTAATTGGCTCTATATGAAAGAATTGGATTATTTTTAAATGAATTAATTGGATTTCATTGGATTATGATTACAATGAATCAAATTCCAATTGACTTGAATTGGACTATATTATTTAAGTGCCTTGAGATGACAATTATTGTAATTTGGAGCTATATAAATGAAACTGAATTGAATTTAATCGAATCTGATCACAGCATGGTCTACCTACAACTCACATACAGACCTTGTGTACAAAGACTTCCTGTTATTACCAGATCTTTCAGGTAGTGATCACCAAAGGCACGTGATGCACTGAGAGGCTGCTTTGATGTCACAGACTGGGCTGGACTGCTGGAGGAAGAAGAAATGGACATCACTGACTACATTAACTTCTGTAGGGACACTGTGATTCCAGTGAGGACTTTAAGCTGCTATCCTAATAATAAACCATGGATCACCAGTGACATCGAAGACCTCCTGAACCAGAAAAAGATGGCGTTCCAGAATGGGGATGGAGAAAAGCGGAGGAATGTACAACGGGAGCTTAAAAAGACACTACGTCGAGCTAAGGTGGAGTACAAGAAAAAGGTAGAGAGACAGCTGGAGAACAATAACACCAAGGAGGTGTGGAGGGGCATGAGGACCATCACTGGATACAGACTGAAAAACTTTTAGTCTGTGGAAGGTGATGACAGCTAATACTGTTAACCAATATTACAACAGGTTTGATAGTGTGGCTTTTTGCTGCTGCTCTCTCCACCCCCACAGCTGCTTCCTCTATACTGCTTCCACTGCCCAGCTGTGATTCCACCTCAATGGCAACTCGCATCACTAAGCCTCCTCCTTCGCCTGACTGCACCTCCACCTCTTTAGCAACTCTCACCAACTGGCTTCTTCTTTCCAGCTATACCTCCACCTCTTTGGCAGCTTCCAGCACCAGGTCTCCTGAGCCAAGCTACACCTCCACCTCTGCGGCAGCTTCCACATCCAGGCCTCCTGAGCCAAGCTACACCTTCACATTTATGGCTGCTCTCACGGCCTGGCCTCCTCAGTTCAGCTGCACCTCCACCTTTGCAGCAACTCCCACCACTTACCCTCCTCTGTCCAGCTGCACCCCCACCCCCATCTCTAAAATTGATAGCAACATCACTCCTGTCGCCGTCCCTCCGCTACAACCTCTGTGTCTAACTATAGAGGAGGTTGGAGCTGAGCTCAGGAGACTCAGGTAAATGTACTGTTCTTATGCTGCTCGACCTCAGTGCAGCATTTGACTCTGTGGATCATGGCATCCTTACTGACAGGCTTAGGGACCATGTTGGTATCTCAGGCAGGGCCCTTGACTGGTTTGCCTCGTACCTCTCAGTAGCTGTTGGCCCGTTTATCTCTTCGTCCGCTCCCCTATCATGTGGGTCAGTTATCAGTCATCAGTTTTCTTTTAAACCCAACAGAATCGATGGTCTGAATGTGCTGCATGATTGTTTGTTAGCTATTAAGGTCTGGCTGTCCAACAATTTCCTTCAGTTAAATACCAGAAAAACTGAGGTTCTCATTATTGGGCCAGACAGTTGTATTTCTGCTGTGAATGACTATGTTGGGTCTATATGCACCAATGTATGTTCCTCCCTGAGAAATTTGGGCATTATCTTTGACCAGCATATGAGCTTTGACAAACACATTCATTCTTTGTCTCGTATTTGTTTCTTCCAACTCAGAAACATTGCCAACCATGTTCCTAACTTTTATCGACAGAACCATGATGTCGCAGGCCGAGCTAGAATTGATAATTCATGCGTTTGTGTCATCTCGGCTGGACTACTGCAACTCCATATTCACATATCTCAGCAAGGCAGCTATTAACCGTTTACAGTTAGTGCAGAACGCTGCGGCCAGTCTGCTGACTAAATCTAGGCGGAGTTGCCATATAACGCCTGTCCTGGCCTCGCTGCACTGGCTTCCGGTTAGTTTTAGGATTCATTTTAAAGTCTTGATTTTAACTTTTAGAGCGCTTCGTGGTTAGGCACCAGATTACGTGTCTGAACTTCTTCGCCCTCATCTCCCTCGCAGGTCTCTCAGGTCTGCCAACCTGGGTCTTCTGGTTGTGCCTCGAACCAGGTGCATAACCAGAGGAGACAGAGCCTTCCAGTCTGTCGCACCCAGGCTGTGGAATAGTCTTCCTCAGGACCTGAGAGACTTAGCTACCGTGGACATTTTTAAAAAACATCTTAAAACATAGCTGTTCAGGCTGGCTTTTAAAGAGTTGTAGTGTTATTTTGACTGTTTCTGTCTGTTGGTTTTGTCTTGTATTTTTATTTTATTTATGTGTGTACCTGTTTCATGATTTTAACTGGATACCTTGACGGTGCTATGTGAAGCACTTTGTGAGTTTTTTTCCTCTGCGAAAAGTGCTGTATAAATAAATTTTACTTACTTACTTAGTTCAGTCAGGGAGGCTGCAGGCCCAGTTGGAGTCTGTCCAAGGCTTCTGAGGGACTGTTCCAGTTAACTAACAGTCTCTCTTAATAGGGTCTTCAATATGAGCCTTCAGATGGAAAAAGTCCCGGTGCTGTGGAAAACTTCTTGTCTCATACCGGTGCCCAAATTAGGGCAACCGGTGGAGCTGAATGACTACAGACCGGTGGCTTTGGCATCTCATATCATGAAGACCTTGGAGAGACTCCTTGTTCGTCGCATGAGATTGCAGGTTGCTGAGGATCTTGACCCCCTCCAGTTTGCCTACCAGGAACACATAGGAGTGGAAGACATGATTCTGTACATGCTGCATCGGGCATATGCTTATCTGGATGTGCCTGGTTCATATGTGAGAATCATGTTCTTTGACTTCTCCAGTGCCTTCAACACTATACAGCCTCCCATACTGAAAGCCAAGCTTCTAGGTATGGGTGTGGCCCCCTCCCTGGCATTGTGGATTATAGACTATCTGACTACCAGACCACAGTATGTCAGGATGGGGAGATTTGTTTCTGAAACACTGGAATGCAGTACTGGGGCTCCGCAGGGCACTGTTTAGGATCCTTTTCACCCTGTACACATCAGACTTCAGGTACAACTCAGAGTCCTGCCACATACAGAAGTATTCTGATGATACGGCTGTTGTGGCATGTGTGTGCGGTGGACAGGAGAAGGAGTACAGGGACCTTGGCTGGACCAAAAATAACTGTTTGCTCCTGAACACTACCAAGACCAAAGAGCTGGTGGTGGACTTCAGGAGATCTAAAACTCCATACCAGTCAGTCTGCATTGATGGAGGGGAGTTGCACTACAGACAAAAACAGCAGGCGCCTGGACAAATTGGTGAAAAAGGCCAGTTCTGCTGTAGGCAGAAGGCTAGACCCTCTCAGTGCTGTGGTGGAGCAACGGATGAGGAGGAAATTATATTCCGTTTTGGAGAATAATAAACACCCTCTCCACAGCATCCTGGCAGGACAGAGGAGCAGCTGCAGTGAGAGGCTCATCTCACTGTGCTGCAGGACTGAGAATTCTAGAGTTAAAACCATCTGTTCACGCCGCCTTATTACTGGGGAGGGACGAGATAAGCTGCATGATTTATCTAGCATATCAGCCGAGTTTAATGATAAT
This sequence comes from Leuresthes tenuis, assembly GCF_036924035.1. Lineage (NCBI taxonomy): Eukaryota > Metazoa > Chordata > Actinopteri > Atheriniformes > Atherinopsidae > Leuresthes > Leuresthes tenuis. The sequence goes on along the minus strand of NW_027325361.1, from coordinate 36,456,686 downwards.
TTGGGTAAGTCTAGATTCTCAAAAAATGTATTGAAAGGTCACCTAAGTCACCCTGTGAATGATAGACATTAGCATAGAAATTTGCAAACCATTCATTGATCTTCATCACGTCTGTATGTAAGGTACCTCCCTCATTCTTGATACAAGCAGGCGAGTTAACAGCCTGTGCGGCTTGTCGCCAAGCTCAAAATATCTCTGTCTGACTTGTACTAGTAATTTTGATGTGTTTTTTGACATTACAGAATTATATTCATGCCGCAGAGCAGTTATTTTATGAAATACTTCTGTTTCTGGGAAGCGTAGCCTTATAAATGTATTATTTTGGGTGTGGAGTATGCAAATTTACTATCCTTGTGCACGTTCACTTAAATGCTTACGGATGGCTTTCATCATGTACGCAGGTCGTTTACGTACTTTTCTAAAGTTAAGAGCGTTTATTGAATCTGACGTGGCGTGTTCGTACGAGACCATACGAAAAAAGTGAGAGAAATTTAGAATAAATTTACGAAAATGTTGAAAATCTTTCATGAGGCCCATTGACTGCAAGGTGCCCAGGTCCTGTGGCTGCAGAACAAGCCCAGATCATCAGCCCTCCACCACCGTGCTTGATAGCTGGTATGAGGTGTTTGTGCTGATATGCTGTGTTTGGTTTCCTCCAAACGTGCTGCTGTGCATTAGGACCAAACATCTCCACTTTGGTCTGGTCTGTCCAAAGGACGTTGTTCCAGAAGTCTTGTGGTTTGTTCAGATCTTTTTCTAACTGTGCTGTCATGAATCTTCAACATTTTTTTTCCCCATATTGTCACAGTTAATGCAAGATTGCTGATGTATAAAACAGATGAGCTTGGAGGTCTGATAAGGAGACAGCAAAAATATCAGGAATTCAGTTTTTTGAGTTTCACCTAGAGATGGCTGCAGGAGCATGTTGCAGATCCCAATGCCTCTCCATCCAACTTTCAGACTATATTAACAGAATAAGACAGCAGACAGATTGGCAAGAGTGAAAGATCTGTGGTGGTTGGTTAACATGCTGACTGAGGCCTGTAGAGACTGAGATGTGGCTCTTGGGTTTTTTGCAGTTTCTCTGAGCTTTGCTCTGAGCTTGGGCTGAACTTGCTGGGATGTCCACTCCTGGGAAGATTGATTTTTAATGTTTTCCACCTGTGAATAATTATATAGCACCAAATCACAACTAATGTCATCTTAAGACATCCATCTATCCATCCATCCATCATCTGCTGTTTATCCGGGGTCGGATCGCGGGGGCAGCAGCTTGAGCAGAGAAACCCAGGCGTCCCTGTCCCCGGCCACTTCCTCCAGCTCTTCCGGGGGGACCCCGAGGCGTTCCCAGCTCAGCCGAGAGACATAGTCTCTCCAACGTGTCCTGGGTCGTCCCCGGGGTCTCCTCCCAGTGGGACGTGCCCAGAACACCTCCCCAGGGAGGCGTCCAGGGGGCATCCTAACCAGATGCCCGAGCCACCTCATCTTACTCCTCTCAATGCGGAGGAGCAGCGGTTCTACTCCGAGCCCCTCCCGGATGACTGAGCTTCTCACCCTATCTCTAAGGGAGAGCCCAGACACCCTGCGGAGGAAACCCATTTCGGCCGCTTGTATTCGCGATCTCATTCTTTCGGTGACTACCCACAACTCGTGACTATAGGTGAGGATGGGAACGTCGATTGACCAGTAAATAGAGAGCTTCGCCTTCTGGCTCAGCTCCTTCTTCACAATGACGGGTCGGTGAAGAGCCCGTAACACTGCAGACGCCGCACCGATCCGCCCGTCAATCTCACGCTCCATTCGTCCCTCACTCGTGAACAAGACCCCAAGATACTTGAACACCTCCACTTGGGGAAGCATCTCATTCCCGACCCGGAGAGAGCATTCCACCCTTTTCCGGCTGAGAAAAATAGCCTCGGATTTGGAGGTGCTGATTCTCATCCCAGCCGCTTCACACTCGGCTGCGAATTGCTCCAGTGAAAGCAGAAGGTCACAGCCTGACGACGCTAACAGAACCACATCATCCGCCAAATCGGACACCCTCAACGCCCTGGCTCCGCCTAGAAATTCTGTCCATAAAAGTTAGGAACAAAGTCGGTGACAAAGGGCAGCCCTGACGGAGTCCAACTCTCACCGGAAACGTATCCGACTTACTGCCGGCAACTTACTCTGGCACCGGTCATACAGAGACCGAACGGCCCCTATCAAGGGGTCCGGCACTCCATATTCCCGGAGCACCCCCCACAGGACTCGACGAGGGACACGGTCGAAAGCTTTCTCCAAGTCCACAAAACACATGTAGACTGGTTGGGCGAACTCCCATGCACCCTCCAGGATCCTGCCGAGGGTATAGAGCTGGTCCACTGTTCCACGGCCAGGACGAAAGCCCCACTGCACCTCCTGAATCCGAGGCTCGATTATCCGACGGATCCTCCTCTCCAGTACCCCCGAATAGACCTTACCAGGGAGTCTGAGGAGTGTGATACCCCTATAGTTGGAACACACTCTCCGGTGCCCCTTTTTAAAGAGGGGGACCACCACCCCGATCTGCCAGTCCAGAGGCACTGTCCCCGATGTCCACGCGATGCTGCAGAGGCGTGTCAGCCAAGACAGCCCTACAACATCCAGTGCCTTGAGAAACTCAGGACGGACCTCATCCACCCCCGGGGCCTTGCCACAGAGGAGCTTTTTGACCACCTCGGCAACCTCAGCCCCAGAAATGGGAGAACCCGTCTCTGAGCTCTCCGACTCTGCCTCTTCCGAGCACGTGTTGGTAGGATTGAGGAGTTCCTCGAAGTACTCCCCCTACCGACTCACAACATCCCTAGTTGAGGTCAGCAAAGCCCCGTCCCCACTGTAAACAGTGTTGACGGTGAGCCGCTTCCCCCCCTTGAGACGCCGGATGGTGGACCAGAATCTCTTCGAGGCTGTCCGGAAATCGTTCTCCATGGTCTCACCGAACTCCTCCCAGGCCCGAGTTTTTGCCTCAGCAACCGCCGAAGCCGCAGCCCGTCTGGCCTGCCGGTACCGATCAGCTGCTTCCAGGGTCCCACTGGCCAAAAAGGCCCGATAGGACTCCTTCTTCAGCTTGACAGCTTCCCTCACCACTGGTGTCCACCAGCAGGTTCGAGGGTTGCCACCACGACAGGCACCGACCACCTTACGGCCACAACTCCGATCAGCCGCCTCGGCAATGGAGTCACGGAACATGGCCCATTCGGACTCAATGTCCCCCATCTCCCCCGGGATATGGTTGAAGCTCTGCCGGAGGTGGGAGTTAAAGCTCCTTCTGACGTGGGATTCTGACAAACGTTCCCAGCAGACCCTCACAATACGTTTGGGCCTGCCAGGTCTGATCGGCATCCTCCCCCACCAGCGGAGCCAACTCACCACCAGGTGGTGATCAGTTGACAGCTCCGCCCCTCTATTCACCCGAGTGTCCAGGACATACGGCCTCAAGTCCGATGATACAACCACAAAGTCGATCATCGAACTGCGGCCAAGGGTGTCCTGGTGCCAATTGCACATATGGACACCCTTATGCCTGAACATGATGTTCGTTATGGACAGTCCATGACTGGCACAGAAGTCCAACAACATAACACCACTCTGATTCAGATCGGGGGGGGCCGTTCCTCCCAATCACACCCCTCCAGGTTTCACTGTCATTGCCCACGTGAGCATTGAAGTCCCCCAGCAGAACGAGGGAGTCTCCGGTAGGAGCATTCTCTAGTGCCTCCCCCAGAGACTCCAAAAAGGGTGGGTACTCTGAACTGCTGTTTGCCGCATAGGCACAAACAACAGTCAGGACTCGTCCCCCCACCCGAAGGCGGAGGGAGGCTACCCTCTCGTTCACTGGGGTAAACCCCAATGTACTGGCACACAGCCGGGGGGCAATAAGTATGCCCACACCTGCTCTGCGCCTCTCACCACGGGCAACTCCAGAGTGGAAGAGAGTCCAACCCCTCTCAAGAGGACAGGTTCCAGAGCCCAAGCCGTGCGTCGAGGTGAGTCCGACAATATCTAGCCGGAACCGCTCAGCCTCGTGCACCAGTTCCGGCTCCTTCCCCAACAGAGAGGTGACATTCCACGTCCCAAGAGCTAGCTTCAGTAGCCGAGGATCAGACCGCCAAGGCCTCCGCCAAGGCTGCTACCCAGCTCACATGGCACCCGACCCGCTTGGCCCCTCCCACGGGTGGTGAGCCCGTCGGAAGGGTGACCCACGTCATGTGTTCGGGCTATGCCCGACCGAGCCCCATGGGCACAGGCCCGGCCACCAGGCGCTCGCTGCCGGGCCCCACCCCCGGGCCTCTCATTTTAAAAATGAGAACATCTTTGAAATGTTGTTGTGACTTGTGAGATCAGTTCCAGAGCACACATGGGCATAACTTGAACCCATTTTATATAGCCCATTGTAAAGCAGCATCATAGCTTGTCATGATGTAGCACTCTAGTTTGATGTTTTAGTTCAGTTTTCCTATATGTGACCTTTTAATGAATTAAAACTAGACTATTTTGGTCCTCCAGGAGAAAAAAAGATGGAAAACTTTTCTTAGCCCTGGTTCAGAGAGGAAGGGATCAGATCAATTTAAATCACAAACATGATAAAGGCTCTAAGGCCAGAACACACCAGTGCAAAATTGTGTTAGTTAAAACAGTAGCCCTTCTAATTTTCTGTTATCCCCCACACTGGCGGGGGACTGGCCTCACAGCAGCGTTTCATTATTCACCATCCTGCATCACTTCTCTGTACTGTCCTATTGTCCCACTTCTTCTCTTTGGAAAAAACACATTCTTTTATTATACCCACTCCATGCCAACAAACCCTAGCTCCCAGTGCAAAACAAATCTTGTTTTATGGTTCTTTAGCAGTTTATAAAATTATTTTTCTTCCCTGCTTTTATAGCAGTGTTGTTTTATGTCAAAGGTTCTTTTAAAATGGATAAAGAGAAATTATTACACTAAAATGAGTTACATTTGTCTCACAATAATGTTGTATAGCCATACTTGTTCGTATCAGCATGCCAAGGGCACACATTTGGCTTGCATGTTATGAGAAAAAATACAACTTGGTTCTACTGCTAATTATCTTTAATAAAACTATGGAGGAGGAACGTTTGAACAGCCCTGTTATTGATTAGATTAATCTGCTTGGTTTCACCAGAGCAGCTGATCAGAAAACAAATGAATCCACTGCTGCTGTGTGTGTCTGTGCAGTCACATGAGTGCAGCAGTTCACACTTGTGTGGTGTTGAAAGTGTTACTTGGTCCCATTTACTTTGATTGTTGTCATGATCTGTTCCAGAAGAATTTCAGGGTGACAGATCCGTTTTGTTACTGTTAGATTACTGGAAGTTTTGATTATTCAGAACTACCTGATTTCTCTGTCTTTGCTGCAGACTATCCAGATGGCAGTAACTCCAGTGAATACCTGGCCCAACCAACTACGTACCTCCCTGAGAACTTTACCTACACCCAGAACATGCCCTGCCCAGAACGATTACCTTCTATGAGTTAGTAAACTAGTATTTAACTTAATGAGATGGGGATTATGTCTTTACATTGTTGTTGTGTTTGTTGTTGTTGATTTTTATTAGTGTTGTCTCAATGAAATGAAATGAATGAAATAACTAAATAAAATAAAACCACTCTCCACAGAGGGTCTTATGGAAGTGAACATGACAGAGATCCCTATGGAAGAGATAGAACTGAAGTTCTCTAGGCTTTTTGACATTGAGTTTGGAGGCCATTGGAAACCAAAGGACTGCAAACCCCGTTGGAAGGTGGGTTTATTCACCAGTATTTGTATATGTTGTGGTAGGCCAAAATAAAGTCACACACTCTAATATTGTGTTGGGCAACCTTTAGCTTTGCTTACAGCATGCACACACCTTGGTATTGTTTCAATAAGCTTATGAAATATCATTACATCCATTTCTGTCCAGAGTGGCCATCATTTTTCACTTGTATCAAAGGAGCATATGTCACATTTTTTTTCCCTCGTACTCAAATGTCCTTCTTTGTTCTCCCTGCAACTGCAGTAAAGTCAGCCTTCACATCTACTTTTTTCAAACGAGCTCCCCTTGATGCCCATATTCTGATCACTGCAGTAATGCATTAATATGGAGTCTTCTTTCTGTGTACCACGGTCAGGCAGGCACAGCATGACAGTCTTGTTAATGTGAATGTTTTTGTGTGAGAGACTGCAACTGCACTACACGTAGCTATACAGTTAAACAAGATTTCAGTATTTTGGGTAATAAAATCCTAAGAAATAGATGTGTGAATGGGTTGCCAAATTTACTTTCCCTGCCATTAATTTGACATTTACATGCTCACCTTCTACCCGTGTGTTCTTTCTCCAGGTGCTTCAGTTTCCTCCCATGGTCCAAAGTCATGCATGTTAGGACAATTGGTGATTCCAAATTGACCAAAGATACAAGTGTAAGCATGTCTGATGGTCTGTCTCTGTTAGTCCTGTGATTGATTGGAGGCTGTATTGCCTTTTTCCCCCATGACAACTTAGATGGACTTAGCACCATTACCTTTTGTTTCCACTGGATGTGATGTGCACTGCATTCCAGCTACAGCATTTTTAGTATTTTCTCAGGAAGGTATTCAAAAGCTGAGCAAATTGACTGCCAGACTGTACAAGTCACAATCAGTGGGTCAAAATGGCGTATTTCAAGTAGAACTACTTACCTGGTCACTCACCCCAACCACATAATAGATTAGTTCCCCTTTGTCTTCTTTGCTGTTGTCTTTTTCAATAACAATAGCATTTTCTGTGGGCTCATATTACATCTTGTATTTTACATCGGCTGAACCTCTTGTTATCTATAGTTTCAATCCTGTGACCGGATTATGTCTGGATTTATTCTGCAGGTGATATTGAATTAATGTTTTGCAATTAGAGGTCTACGCGGTTTGTTTTGAAAATTGACTGGAATCCCTGTGGAGCTTGCATGTCTGATTCCCTATCTGGCTCATCTCACAGTTGGCCTGGCTTCATTCAAAAATAGACCTGGTGTGGAACAGAATGACAACGGAGAAGTATCTCCATCAATTTTGTGGGATGCATGCAAAGCGGTTATGAGAGGAAAACTGATAGCTAGAGCAGCATATATGAAAAAAACAGAACGGGAAAGGCTAAAAAGATTACAAACTTATTTAAAAAGACTGGAAACAGAACATAAAACATCAGTGACAATAAAATTCTGGTGGAAATAAAAAAGAAGAAAGCTGAGATTAATGATAAGGCATATAAATTTAAAAAACCACAATCATTGAGACATGTTTACAAAATTAAAGATCCCCAAACAAACTGTTGTATATAAGACAGAAGAAATTCGTAAATGTTGTGAATTCTATTATGATGAGTTTTACTCCCAGGTGCATAACGATAACAAATCAGAAATTGAGAACTTTCTAAATTGCTTAGATTTACCACAGGTAACACAAGAATAAAATGATTAATTGGTGTCAGAAATATCAGCAGAAGAAATAAATGCTGCAGTTTCAAAACTCAAAAGAGCCCAGGGGCTGATGGATATATATTAGAATGGTATAAAAATGTTAGAAGATCCCTGATCCCCTTACTGCACAGGATTTTTAATCATATAATGAAAGGAGGAGCAGTTCCTGATTCATGGAGAGAAGCAGTTATCTCAGTAATTGCAAAAGAAGGTAAAGATGTAACAAACTGTTCAAATTACAGACCAATAAGTGTCTTAAATGTGGATTATAGGCTCTTCACAGCTATTTTGTCGAGTTGCATAGAAAAATTTTTACCCTATGTTATTAGTTTAGATCAGACAGGATTTACAAAACATAGACAAACCCATGATTATATCCGTCGAACATTACATGTCATGCTGCATTTTGATGAGAAAAATTTGATTTGCTTTAATAGTAATAGTAGTAATAGTAATGAAGAGGTGTAATTTTCATTAAAAAAGTATTAAAACCATGCAGACTTTATACACAAATCCTGTAGCAAGGATGATGGTCAATGGTAGTCTGTCTAAAATGATCAAACTAGAAAGGGGCTGTTGACAGGGATGTTTAGTCAGCCCATTGTTGTCTGCCATCTTCTTGGAGCCACTAAGCCAATGGATTAAACTAAATAATGGTGTCAAAGGTGTGGTAATGGCAGGAGGAGAACAAAAAATTGCGATGTTGTCAGACGATGTCCTCATTTACTTGGTTAATCCTAACTCTTCCTTGCCAATACTAATGGGTGCCTTTAAGGAATTTGGTATGATGTCAGGGTACAAAGTTTAATGTTAAAAAAACTCAAGTTATGACATTTAACTATAAACCAAACCAAAACATAAGACACAATTATCAGCTCAAGTGGGATATGAAATCTATGAAGTACTTGGGTATTCATATACCAAAAGAGCTTGGGAAAAATTAAGTACTCAAACTATGATCAAATGATATCTAAGATAAAGACTGACCAGGACAAATTAAATTTAATACCATATTTGAGTTTGGCATCAAGAGTTGAAGTGATTAAGATGAACATTTTACCCCTGCTACTATACTTATTTCAGAATCTACCAGTTGAGGTAAAGAATTTAAAGAATGGGACAAAATTACATCTAGATACATATGGCAGGGGGCCAAGGCGAGAATAAAATACAGCACGTTACAGTTACCAAAAAGTGGGGGGGGGGCTTGGCTCTTCCATGGGTGAAAAGTTATTTCCAAGCTGCACAACTGAAGGTTTTGGTAAACTTGTGTGATCCAAATTATTCTGCAAGATGGAAAGATATTGAGGAAAGATTGACAGAGGGTCTTCCAATACAACCTATTATAGGGGATGAAAAGTTAAGCATCTATTTGAAATTTGGAATAAAATGATGAAGAAATATAATTTCACAGATCATTGTCGGTTTTTGAGGTGGATCGCATATGATACAGACTTTCCACCTAATAAGTTAGATATTACCTCCTTTTATAACTGTGGGAAAATGGCCCGAGGATGCATTTGGAGGTCATAAAAAAAACAAGCTGTCGGGAGTTTTCAAGAACTAAAGGACACATACTTTCTCATGAATCAGGATCTTCATAGATATCTACAACTACGCCATTATTTAGGGCAAGAAATTAGAAAAGGGAATCCAAATTCAACATGGCCAAGCATCATAAAGGTTATAATTGAAGCCTAGAAGTCAACAATAGAACAAAAAGCTATTTCCAAACTGTATAACATTCTGGAGGACTTAAAAGCGAACAACACTGAATATGTGAAAGCAAGATGGGAGAGGGAAGCAACCATTGAGGTGCTAGGGGAGGACTGGGAGAAGATTAATGAATATCAATGGAAAACCACTAATTCATTATTTTGGAGAGAGTACAGCTGGAAGAACACAATAAGGTTTTTTATGATTCCAGCGCAGAGAAAATATGGAGATACCAAATGCTGGAGATCCTGTGGGGCAATAAAAGCAGATAATATCCATATGTTCTGGGGATGCCCCGTAATAAAGCAATATTGGATAGAAATAAAAAGAGTAATTGAAGAGGTAATAAAAATTAAAATCCCGACTAAATGTGAAATTTTGTATCTTGGGAATATTGATACCTTAAATTTCAAAAGAGGGAAGGACCACAAAAAGTTGAGAATACTGCTTCTGGCTGCTAAAAAAAGCAATATCCAGGAGATGGCGTTGTTTGCTGGTGCCTAAAGTGGAAGAATGGATTGATGTCTTTCTAAGTATTTATGTTATAGAGAAATTAAGGGTGACAATAAGATTGGAGGTTGAGAAATTTAATAACACCTGGAATGGATGGTTACAGTATGTAAGACAACACAGATCTGACTTTGTCTAAGGTGCGTGAACTGTTGTGAGGATTATGGTTATTTTTGTGGAGGTGCAGAGGTGGCGAAACATTGAATTAGCAAGAAAACTACAAAGTACAATACAGCCTGGTTTGATGCTAAAATTTTATTTTTCTATTATGTTTTGGGGTTTTTTTGTATATATTTTCTGTTAATTATTGTGCCCTGGATCCCCTCCCAACCTCCCTGGTAAAAACCCATATCACTGTCCTAAGTCCCCTGATCACCTCTGTTATAAACCATTCTCTCCAAACTGGCCACGTCCCCTCCATTTTGAAGACAGCCATTATCAGACCACTTCTCAAAAAACACACCCTTAACCCAGAGATCCTCTCAAACTACAGGCCCATCTCCAATCTCCCCTTCATATCTAAAATACTTGAGAAAGCAGTGGCTAGCCATCTTCAGAACCATCTAAAACTCAGTAACATCTATGAAAATTCCAGTCTGGTTTCCGCCCCGCCCACAGCACAGAGACTGCTCTTGTAAGAGTCACAAATGACCTCCTGATGTCATCAGACTCCGGCTCCCCCTCTCTCCTCATGCTTTTGACACTGTCGACCATGCCATCTTATTAAACCGGCTCCACTCCACCACTGGACTCACTGACACTGCCCTCAGCTGGTTCCATTCATATCTCACAAACCAGACAGAATACATCTCCATGGGCCACTCCACTTCAAACCCCCACACAGTCACCTGCGGTGTTCCCCAGGAGTCAGTTCTTGGTCCCATCCTCTTCATCCTCTACCTCACTCCCCTTGGTCAGGTCATCAGCCATCATGGTCTTTCATTTCACTGCTACGCCGACAACACAAAGCTCTATGTCAATGCCACTGCTGCAGCCCCACCCTCATCATTACCATCCTCCCTGTCTCAACTCACCACCTGTATGGAGGAGATAAAGGCATGGATGGAGTACAACTTCCTCCAGCTAAATAGCTCTAAAACTGAAGCTATCCTGTTTGGCACTCCTCACCAAACCAAATCATCACCAATAACCAGCATCACTTTTTCTGGCACCTATATCCCTCTCTCATCATCAGTCACAAATCTTAGCCTAAAAATGGACCCCCAACTCACCTTTAAATCCCATATCAACCATCTCCGAAACATCTCCAAACTCCGTCCCATTCTCTCCCTCTCAGATGCTGAAAAGCTCGTCCATGCCTTTATCTCCTCCAGAGTGGACTTGTAATGCACTTCTCATCGGGATCTCTAGTAAGAGCCTTCAGAGGCTCCAACACATCCAAAACTCTCTCACCCCCATCCTCCACTTACTCCACTGGCTTCCTGTCTCCACCAGGATTGAGTACAAGGTTTCCCTCCTCACACATCAATGCCTCTATGGACATGCCCCCCCCCCCCCCCCCCCCCCCCCCCCCCCCCCCCCCCCCCACACACACACACACACACACACACACACACACACACACTTACACACACATATTTTAAAAGGGGCCTAAAGACATTTCACAAAACATATGGTCCCCTCCTCTCAGATGTCTGCCAAATTCTTTTTACTTTTATACTGAACTGCTTATTTGTTTTCAAATAAAATGTATTATTAGTATTATTATTTATTAATAAAATATTGGTCATCTTAGAAGTATAAACATTCAAGGACAGTCAACCCTGACCTAAGTTGTGAAAAAAAAAAAAAAAGGAAAAGACCTGGGTCCGGTGGAAACACGAGCGTAAACTCGATTCTCCGGGATTCTTTCTACTGTGTGGCACTTTGAGATTTGTTTAACAAATGTAAAGTGTTTTGTAAGTAAGACCCATCATTATTATTGTTGTTGTTATTAACTCTGGTGACCACATCACAGCTGGTACAAGTTGCAACAAGTACAAGTAAAAACTTTCAAATGTCAGAAAGATCAATCCAAAAAATTCACCGCTTTTGTTAACCATGGACAGAAGACATTCTGTGTTGGACTAGCAACTTGTCCAGGGTGTACTGCACCCTCTCTTACTCTATGAGAGCTCAGATATTCTTCAGGGCATTAAGCAACAACAAGCTCACTCTGAGCCGGTTTGTGAAGCCAGAATCAAAAATTCTAAATGATGTCCTTCTTCTGATTGTGATGTCTGCAGGTGGCTATCCTGATTCCCTTCAGAAACCGCCACGAACATCTCCCCATCCTCTTTCAACACCTCATCCCCATGCTACTGAGACAACGACTGCAGTTTGCCTTCTATGTCATTGAACAGGTACAGTCCAGTGATATAAGTGTTTTAACTGCAGAGAACTATTTGTGTGAATCCACAAACTTGACCCAAAGCGGAATTAAACTCTTGTGAACATGTGCTGTATGGGTTGAGACATTTTGTCTGACTTTGTCATTTATTAAGTGCAGAATCTGTGCAGTCATCAAAAACACATTAAAATATCTGGGAAACGCTGCTTAATCTGGAAAGTTTACATTTTTGAATGCAATCTCCTCATACTGTAGTTTTAACTATAAATACAGAGGGAAGAGTGTTGTTGGTGAAACAAACGGTCGTGTTTGTTTGATAGAAAGTCTTTATCTTTACGATTTTTTTGCTGCGTTTTTGTAAGATTGCTTTGAACCATTTAAAGTGAGGTTAAACCCAATCAGTATTAAATGTTAGCTGGTTAATTATTAATCAAATTAAACTTAACTGATAGAAACATTTATTTGTAGATATTTGGACAGAGACAATACATTTGTCAATGTACTCCACCACAGGGACCTGGAAAATAAGCAAACAAATGGGTAGTTTTATCTTGAATTTGATTTAATTCAAGATATTTTATCGTGAGTGTCACCTAATGAGCAGGGTGATGGTGTCCATGACTGATAAGAGCTTGGTTGTCATCTTTCCCTCCCCCACCACCCTCACAGGTTCAGGAGGGCATCCCAAGACAGAGCTGGCCTTTTTGATCACATTGTCCACCCTCTTCCTGTCAGCTGCTGTGATACTGAAGTAGAAGAAAAAATCTGATGATAACTGCTGACACAAAAGATAGACAACTGAGCAAAGACTACCTGCTGAGGCTTGATAAACTGATCAGGAAGACCAGCACTGTCCTGGGATTCCCTCCCCATCCAGTGCAGGTGGTGGGCATCTGAAATCTGCAAAGGTGTTGTGTTATAGAAATGTTATGAAAATGTTATTGCATTACATTATTTATCATTCTAAGTGTTAATTGTGCTTTTCACTAAAATTACTTGGGCCATGTAATACAATGTTTAAATCTATGCGCAGTCCAGTAGTATGCTTACATATATATTAATCTCCTCGCAAGTCCTGCAAATGTACAACCATGTACATGAATTTGTCGTCATGTTGAAGAGGCAACAAAGAGGCTATAAAAAGCTCAAGCGACTGTAAAGCAAAACAGTGTGGTGTGAAACGAAAGTTGTGAACTGCATTATCTCACCCTCTGGGCTCTCCAGGGTAGGTTCATGTGCATAACAAATGTCAGTGTACTTTATTTCAAAATTACTCAGAAGCACATGGTTTTAAGGTTAACAAACTTCTTTAGTGTTGCTTTAAGATCTGTTATTGCAATGCAGCAAGACCTTGAAATTGTGACATTTTTACTTAAAGGTGACATATTCTGCCCTTTTTGAACAATTTGACTCAATTTCATGAGACCTTATTGAGATGTATGAGAAAGGCCTTAGTCAAAATACCTGTTGGTCTAAGCACAGTGGCCCGGTGCATCCGGTGTGTAATTTAAAGCAGTATATGCTAACATCATTCTTCGGTCATTCAAAAACACTCCAGCTCTATATATAGATACAGATAATTACTCTATTGATCCCAGAGGGAAATAGTTTAGCATGTAGCTGTGAGTTAGCAGCAGATGCCAGCAAACAATACTTTCTCATCAACAGTAATGGACCTAGCCGCAGATGTACACAGCATATCTCGTAGTAATGCATGTGTACCATTACTTACTGCATTTAAACATTTTGGATATATTAACCTCATTAAACAGTTGTACCTGGAGACCTCCATCTTTATCAGAAACATGCCGATAATGTACCGTTAGCACACCGAGAGCGGTACACGGAGAGGACCGGTGTTGTGTTAAATTCAATTCAGTTTTATTTATATAGCACCAAATTATAACAATTGTCATCTCAAGGCACTTAAATAATATAGTCCAATTCAAGTCAATTGGAATTCAATTCATTGTAATCATAATCCATGAAATCCAATTAATTAATTTAAAAATAATCCAATTCATTCATATAGAACCAATTAAAGAGCCTTTAAGACAGGCTTGTAGTCTGACCAACCTATTGGTTTCATCTGGTTTCATAGATCAGTACAGCTGAGTATCATCAGCATAGCAATGGAAATTTATGCCATGCTGTGTTCGAAACACACCTTATCCACACAGCTGCAGGTTGTCTGAGTTACAGAATGGAACCGTTCAGCTAGAAAGCTTCAGCTAACAAAGTAATGTGGGAACAATAATGTTCATCTTTCAGAAAGGAACAGCAGTAACTCCTTAGAAGTTGGTGTACGTCATCTTCATTAGCTAAGCTGTTAGCGTTAGCTGCTGCTAAAGGAGGAAATAAATCAGTAAATAAACCATGAGGAGTTATTTCTCAGATGCTTCCATTTCCCTGCTCTGAAGTTCAGGCTCTGAGAGCTGGAACTGATCCTCTTTGTGGCTCAGTTCCTTCAGTCCAGCGTTGAACTGGACCAAGTTGTTAAAACAGTGGGATGAAAAGTGTCTGCTGCACATTCCCAGTCTTTAGCTAACTCTGCTGGAACATTAGCCTCAGATATAGTTTATCCACTGGGCTCTTATATCCTCTGAGGCTGCTGCTGGATGGAAGATGCATGCTCCTCAGTGCAGCTGACAGCAGAACATTTCTGGCCTCATCCATCCAGCAGGGTGGATGTGAGTGGGCGGGACTCAGACGTTGAGGCTTAGCAGAGAAAGGTGAAGGGAACTTGACGAGTTACATACATTTGAAATGAAAATCAGAATGGCTTGTTGACTGAGGAACTTTCAAACAAAGGGGCATTAATAAAGATACCAGGGTTGTGTTTTGGAGGAGTATTTTCACGGACACCCTTATATATGCTCCCAAGAACAAAAAAAAAGGATTTTTACAGAATACATCCCCTTTAAGGTTGCCATCGTCAGACTGGTCCATGCCTCATGTCCACTGCTCAACTGTCCGTGATTGTTGTCTGATTCCCCTCCCCATAATGTGTCATAATAAGGTACAGACCCGGACTTCCTGACAGAATTTTTGGGACCGATCAGTGCTTGCTGGAAGCATTCTCTGGAGATACCTGTCAAATCATATATCATATATATCATATTTTTACACAATAGTCTTTGTTTAAACAACAGTAGTTTGTGCTTGGGACCTAGAAACAGCTTAGAGCTTAATGAATGTTTTTCTTGAGGTTAAAATAAGGCCATTATTAGAAATTATTAATAAAATACAGGACAAAATTCTTGGATGGATCCTTTTTTTTCTAATAAAAAAATAATGAAGTTGATCAGTGAAGACTCTTAAAATATTTTTTTTTGTTCTTGTCTGCCAAACTAAGGTCCAACCGAATGAGTAAATTTCTAATTTAAGTTTTAGCATTTTAGAAAACTTCCAGCTAAGTGTCCTGGTTTAGGAATTGCTATTCAACACACAAAATGAATTATCGAACAGTGGATTCAACTATCGGTACTATTTTAGAAAACTTCCCAACTTTTCAGTAAATGGGGTTTGGTGAGGAGGGGTTTGTGTCGGGGTTTGTCCTGGTCACTAATAATCACAATGAAAATTCAGGCCACCCTTTGGAGGGTTGTTGGACGCACAGTGGCCACTGAATGTGGTATCTTTTTCTTCAGTTGCAAATCTGAGTTGTCCCCAGAACCATATTGAAGAGAGCTGACCCACTAAGCATGTCTACTTGACACTGCAATAAAAGTTATTATCAGTTAATAAGTATATTAGTCCAACCAAAACTGGACTTTTAGGATATATGGAACATGCTACTCAACAAACAAAACTCTTAAATGTGGACTTGCACACCCAGATAATGTGTTTTGAGATCAAATCACTCCTGCATGCGTATGCTCAACTAGACTCAAATGGGCCTGGGGTTGCTGCACATGCAACAAAGCACCATTTTTTTGCATCTTTCTGTTAACAGTAAAGTATAAGTGTATATTAATGCAGCCAAATTTCTTATAAAACCTTTTGTCAAGCAGTTAAATACATCACAAAATTGTTATTGAATACCATCCAGTGTGGCATGTGCCATGTCTTTTGGTTTATCTGCAGTGGTAAAAGGATGAATTATCAGCTTAAATGTCACCCAAGGCTGAAAAAAAGGTATATTCATGATTTAGTATTTTCATGCAGGAGGAACTCAAGCTCTCGGTCATGGGACTTGTTTTTGCAAACCTTTTTCCTGACATGTTGCAGTATGTGAAAGACAGGATTTCCTTTTAACTTTTACAGTTAAAATGTCCAGGCAGAGTGCCCCCATCAGAGTTAGTGCGCAAGTTATTCATCGTGAGTGAATGAGAAGAAATCTTCCATTGACACCTGCCATTTTATCTCTTGTTTGCAGTATTTGTACATGTTGTGGTTTATACAGTTGAACAATATCACATTATTAGCAATCATTTTCAAATACCTCAGTTTTGATAACATGCATGCAAATTCTTATCAAATGTTCAAATTGATATACCATGCAATAAGTGTTCAACAGATTTCCATGTGACCAAGCTTTTTGAATTCTTCTTTAATTTGCACTTTAGTTTAGAATACTTTGAATAGCTGTGTTTTTAACCACATCACATTATTACAGTGCATTATAATTCTTTGTAATACTTGTATGTACACTCACCAGCCACTTTATTAGGTACAGCTGGCTAGTGAAAGGATGGACCCCCTTTTGCCCTCAGAACTG
This sequence comes from Leuresthes tenuis, assembly GCF_036924035.1. Lineage (NCBI taxonomy): Eukaryota > Metazoa > Chordata > Actinopteri > Atheriniformes > Atherinopsidae > Leuresthes > Leuresthes tenuis. Next base: position 36,439,915 of record NW_027325361.1, on the reverse strand, counting down.
CCTTAATTCTTTGTGGCATACTTTCAACAAGGTGTTGGAGACATTCCTCAGAGATTTTGGTCCATACTGGCATGATATCTCCTGTTCCACCACATCCCAAAGGTGCTCTGTTGGATTGAGATCTGGTGACTGTGGAGGCTATTGGAGTACAGGGAACTCATTGTCATGTTCAAGAAACCAGTTTGAGATGATATGAGCTAGGGCTGAACGATTAATTGCATTTGCGATAAAACTAATCGCATACGTTGCAATTTGAGTCATGTGACTTTCAACAGGCAAAGGGCCAAAAAAAACAAAAAGAACTGAGCAGATGAAGATGGCCTCAGGCACAACCACGACAGCAGCTGACACAAAAGAAACTTTAATTCAATTCAATTCAATTCAATTGTATTTATATAACGCCAAATTACAACAATTTGTCATCTCAAGGCACTTAAGTAATATAGTCCAATTCAAGCCACTTGGAATTCAATTCATTGTAATCATAATCCAATTCATTCATATAGAGCCAATTCAAAAAATAATATCCTAGCTAAGGAAACCAACAGATTGCACTGAAACTTGTCTTCAGTCCAATCTCCCGTCCTGAGCCTGAGGGACTGTGGAAAGGAACGACTCCCTTTTAACAGGAAGAAACCTCTGGCAGAACCAGACTCAGGAAGGGTGGCCATCCGCCTCGACCAGCTGGGGTTTGAGAAGACAGAAAAGAGGGAAAAGAGGGGGGAAAAACACCATAACACCATTCAAAGGATATCTGTTGGAACAGGGAAACACAAGTTAAGAACCACAATAATGTCACATTTACATAATATCATTTGAGAAATTAAACAGGGGGAAAAGAGAGCAAAGTGAGGAAAGGTGTGACAGCTGAGGTCCCTCAGCAGTCTAAGCCTATAGCAGCTTAACTATGGGATGTTTCAGGATTACCTGAGCCATCCCTAACTATAAGCTTTATCAAAAAGGAAAGTTTTAAGCCTAATCTTAAAAGTGGAAAGGGTGTCTGCTTTGTGGATATTTACTGGCAGTTTATTCCACAAGAGAGGGGCCTGATAACTGAAGGCTCTACCTCCCATTCTACTTTTAGAAACTCTGGGAACAACAAGTAAACCTGCAGTTTGGGAGCGAAGTGCTCTGTTAGGAAAATATGTTACAATGAGATCTTTAAGATATGATGGAGCTCGGTCATTAAGAACTTTATATGTGAGAAGAAGAATCTTAAATTCTATTCTGAATTTAACAGGGAGCCAATGAAGAGAAGCTAAAACTGGAGAAACATGATCTCTCCTGTTAGTTCTCATCAGAACTCTGGCTGCAGCATTTTGGATCAGCTGGAGGCTTTTCAGAGAATATGTGGGACAGCCCAATAATAAGGAATTACAGTAGTCCAATCTTGAAGTAACAAATGCATGAACTAGTTTCTCTGCATCACCCTGAGACAGGATGTTCCTGATTTTAACAATATTACGAAGGTGAAAGAAGGCAGTCCTAGAAACCAGTTTTATATGTGCGTCAAATGATAAATTCTGGTCAAAAATAACTCCAAGGTTCCTCACTGTAGAACTAGAAGCCAAGGAAATACCATGTAGAGTAACTATATAACTAGACAATTTCTCCCTGAAGCGCTCAGGTCCAAAGAGAACAACTTCAGTTTTGTCTGAATTTAGAAGCAGACAGTTCTGAGTCATCCAGGTCTTTATGTCTTTAAGACAGGCTTGTAGTCTGACCAACCTACTGGTTTCATCTGGTTTCATAGACAAGTACAGCTGAGCATCATCAGCATAACAATGGAAATTTATGCCATGCTGTCTGATAATGTTACCTAATGGAAGCATGTATAAAGTAAAAAGAATCGGTCCAAGCACAGAACCCTGAGGAACTCCATGACTTACTCCAACGTGTGAGGAAGATTCTTCATTTACAAGAACAAACTGGAATCTATCAGATAAATATGACTTAAACCAGCCTAATGCAGTTCCTTTAATCCCAATAACATGTTCAAGTCTCTGTAACAGAATGCTGTGATCGATCGTATCAAATGCAGCACTGAGATCCAACAGGACAAGCACAGAAACAAGTCCGCTATCAGAAGCTAACAGGAGATCATTGGTAACTTTCACCAGTGCCGTTTCTGTGCTATGATGCACTCTGAATCCTGACTGAAACTCTTCAAACAGATTATTTCTATGTAAATGATCACAAAGTTGAACTGCAACTATTTTTTCAAGACCTTCAGACAAAAAAGGGAGATTGGATATAGGTCGATAATTAGCCAACACTTCTGAATCAAGAGTAGGTTTTTTAAGTAAAGGTTTAATTACAGCAACCTTAAAAGTCTGAGGTACATATCCTGTCAACAAAGACAGATTGATCAAATCCAATATGGAAGTGTCAATTAAGGGGAAAACCTCCTTGAACAGTCTGATTGGGATTGGGTCTAACATACAAGTTGATGGTTTGGAAGAGACTATTGCTGTTGTTAGCACAGAAAGATCAACTGGACAGAAGCTGTCTAAATACAAATCAGGTTCTAAAGATACTTCTAAAGCTGCTCTACTTGATGATACATCAGTGATAATAATGGGAAGGATTCCATTAATCTTCTCTCTGATAGAAACAATTTTATTGATAAAGAATCTCATGAAATCATCACTGCTGAGAGTTAAAGGAATACATGGCTCAACAGAGCTCGGACTCTTTGTCAGCCTGGCAACAGTGCTGAAAAGAAACCTGGGATTATTCTTATTCTCTTCTATCAATAATGAATAATAAGCAGTTCTAGCTTTACGAAGTGCTTTCTTATACGTTATTAAACTATCTTTCCAGACTAATTGAGACTCTTCTAAATTAGAGGAACGCCACTGTCTCTCCAGCTTTCTTGCAGTCTGCTTTAACGCACGCAGCTGTGAATTATACCAAGGAGCCAACCTCTTCTGACTGATTACCTTCCTTTTCAGAGGGGCAACATTGTCCAGTGTTGTACGCATTGAAGCTGTAGTGCTGTCAACAAGAGAGTCAAGTTCTACTGGAGTAAAATTTAGGTAGCCATCCTGTGTCATATCTGCACATGGCAGTGAAGAAAAGGATGATGAAATCAACTCTTTAAATCTGGTTACAGCATTCTCTGACAGACACCTTCTATATGTAGAATTCTTCTCAGAAACCGTGTAGTCAAGTAATGTAAATTCAAAAGTTATTAAAAAATGGTCAGACAAGACAGGGTTATGAGGGAACACTGTTAACTGTTCACTCTCAATGCCATAAGTCAGCACAAGGTCAAGGGTATGATTAAGGCAGTGAGTAGGTCTGTGAACACTTTGAGAAAATCCAATAGAGTCTGATATAGAATTAAAGTTAATATTTAGGCTGTCATTTTCAACATCTACATGAATATTAAAGTCACCCACTACAATGACTTTATCTGTACTCAGCACTAACTGGGATAAAAACTCTGAGAATTCAGACAGAAACTCAGAATAAGGGCCAGGTGGACGATACACAACAACAAACCCAAGAGGTTTTTGTCATTTCCACTTTGGGAAAAACTGAGAATCAGTGATTCAAAAGAGCTAAAACTAATCTTGGGTCTAGGACTGATTAGTAACTCTGATCTGAAGATAGCTGCCACTCCTCCTCCTCTGCCTGTGGTTCTAGGAACATGAACATTTAAATAGTCAGAGGGAGTTGATTCATTAATGCTAACATGATCCTCCTGCTGCAGCCAGGTTTCTGTCAGACAAAATATATCAATATGATGATCACAGATCAAATCATTCACTAACAGAGACTTCGAAAGGAGAGATCTAATATTCAGCAAACCACATTTAATAGTTTGATGTTTTTGTTCAGTTAAAATTTTTGTTTTAAATTTTTTTTGCACAAGAGGATTTGCTCCTTTTGTGTTTTTTGGTTGAGGGGGGGGCAGCATGAGGTGGGAAACTGCAGAGAAGTGTGTAAGACTACAACTCTGCATCCTGGTCTCAACCCTGGGATGTCATGTTTTTGGATGACTAATAAATTCGTCCATATTTCTAGAAATGAGAGCCGCTCCTTCCAAAGTGGGATGGATGCCGTCTCTTCTCATCAGACCAGGTTTTCTCCAGAAAGATTGCCAATCATCTATGTAGCCCACGTTGTTTGCTGGACACCATCTAGACAACCAGCGATTGAATGAGGACATGCGGCTAAACATGTCATCACTGGTCAGATTTGGCAGGGGTCCAGAGAAAACTACGGAGTCCGACATTGTTTTGGCAAAATTACACAGCGATGCAACATTAATTTTAGTGACCTCCGATTGGCGTAACCGGGTGTCATTACCGCCGACGTGAATCCCGGCCGGTAAGTCCCGGCTGCTCGGGTTCTGCTAGGGGACGACTAACAGAGTTAACAAGGCTAGTTGGCGCCCCACTAGCTAAAGGGGCCTGGCTCGCTATCGGGTGGTTTTCAACAGTGCAGAGCCGAGCTTTAAATTCAAATAACCTCGCCTCCAAAACTACAAAAAGACTACATTTGTTACATGTACCATTACCACTAAAGGAGGCAGAGGAGTAACTAAACATCTGACACACGGAGCAGGTGAAAGCAGGAGATGGAAGAAGAGAACTGGTAGCCATGCTAAGCTAGAGAACCAGACACACCGCTAAAAAGTGACAAATAAAAACTAAAGATCTGTAAGAGTGAGCCTTAGAATATAACAAGTATGTGATAGAGATAACTATGCAAGAAGTGTAAATTATAGGGAGAATTAAGGTGATTATTAGTAGTTCAAGAGGAGCAAGAAATATCACAGTGCACACACAAAGCAACAGGAAGTGATGCAATACGTCTTACCACCAAGCAAAGCCATAAACCAGTTCCATCAAAGCTGGCTTGGGTTCAGTGATGCATGTCTAAGAGCATGTCTTTAGTGTCTAAGAGGAGCAGTACTTCAGTTGTGTGGAATTATTTTGGTTTTAAAAATGAGGATGCTTTAGCCAACAAAACGGACAAACCTTTCACAAAAATATCCAGCTGCCCGACACCGTCTTCTAGTTAGAACTCTACCGTGTAAAAGAGGACAGCAGCAGTGCAGATGTTAGGCAGGAAAAAGGACTTTTCAAGCTAGCTGGAGAGGTAAATACCCATGGATAGACTGCTAAGTATTTGGTTTGGTTTGCACTCTTGGTTTGTGGACTTTGTTTTTCCTTTATCTTCATTGGAGCCTTTTGCATTAGGTTACATTGACATTAACTTCTCGTATGCATCACCATTGTTTAGTCTGTGTGTGTTTGTGAAAGAGAGCGTGTGTGCCGGCGCGCACACGTGTCAAAATAGCAACGAGTCATGCCAGCATGAGCACCCACCAGCAGAAATCTAAATCGGCGCCCCTAACCGACAGAGCTTGTTAAACGAAATGTTGGAAAGCGTGACTCCATATGAAACTTGGTCAAAACGGCACAAAGAAATGACTCGAGCAATACCAGAGTTTTTGGCAAGGGGCATGATGCCCATCACCATGGTGACCAAGCCTGGGTTTACAGCCTTAATTAATACACTGGATAAGCGGTACAGTATGCCATCTCGAACATATTTTAGCCAGGTTGCTATACTGGAGCTGTATAAAAAATGCAAGCAAGAAGTGACTGCAGAGCTGAAAACAGGTAACTTTGTCTTCTATAGCAAAAATATGTATTCTCTATATTTGTTGAAAAAGACAAGGAACTTAAAAAATAATCACTTATTAAATCGCAAGTAGTCATCAGAAGATGGGTACACTGTGCTCATAAAGGGATGGACAGGGTCAGCAACAATACTCAGGTAGGCTGCTGTATTTAAACAATGCTCAACTGGTGCTAAGGGGCCCAAAGTGTGCCAAGAACACACACCCCCCCCACACACACACACCATTACACCACCACCACCACCAGCAGCCTGAACCATTGATACAAGGCAGGATGGAGCCATGCTTTCTCTGTTGTTTACGCCAAATTCTGACCCGACCATCTGAATGTTGCAGCTGAAATTGTCAGACCAGGCAGTGTTTTTCCAGTCTTCTTTGGTCCAGTTCTGGTGAGCCTATGTGAATCATAGTCTCAGTTTCCTGTTGTTAGCTGACAGCAGTGGCACCCGCTGTGGTGTCCTGCTGCTGAAGCCCATCTTCTTCAAGGTTCCACATGTTGTGTGTTCAGAGATGGTATTCTGCATTGTTTGGTTGGAATGAGTGCTTATTTGAGTTCATGTTGCCTTCCTGTCACCTGGAACCAGTCTGCCCATTCTCCTCTGACCTCTCACATCAACAAGGCATTTTCACTGGATATTTTCTCTTTTTCAGACCATTCTCTGTAAACGCAGAGATGGTTGTGGGTGAAAATGCCAGCAGATCAGCTGTTTCTGACATACTCAGACCAACCCGTCTGGCACCAACTACCATGCCACGTTCAAAGTCACTTAAATCCCCTTTCTTCCCCATTCTGATGCTCGGTTTGAACTTCAACATGTTGTCTGTCGCATGGCCACAACTCAATGCATTTGGGCATTTAGGCATGTAGCCTAAATGTCAACCTCTACATGCCTAAATGCATGTTGTGCAATGTTGTGGCCATGCGATTGGCTGATTAGCTATTTGTGTTAAAAAAAAAAAAGCAATTGAACAGGTATACCTAATAAAGTGGCCGGTGAGTGTAGTTTATTTTATTTATTTTTCATAAATGGAAACCACACAACGTGTGAGTCTGAGAACTGGGTTAAAGTTATGGAAATATATTCGGAAAGATGTATACAAACCCTGTTTACACTGAGGGGTATATTTTTAGATTGGGAGCGAGCCCTTCAACAGGGCAATGCTGTTTAATGTGGGATTCCTGGAGGCCATGAAGGACTTGGACTGGGACTGCTTGATTTTCCACGATGTTGACCATATTCCTGAGAATGACCGAAACTACTACGGCTGTGGTCAGATGCCACGCCACTTTGCTGCCAAACTGGACAAATACATGTACATGTGAGTGTGTTTAAAATTTGTCATATAGGTAAGAAATGTCTTAAGAAAAGTTTGCTGGACTTACAGTCTTAAAATGGGATCTTGATTTCATTGCACAGGTCTCTTATCCTAATGCAATTACATAATGCACTTAAGAATTTTCAAGGATGCACTTTATATTTTGACACACAGTCAACAATCCCATTCTTAGAGTTTATTATTTGATTTTTGTTTTGTCTTTCAGTCTTCCATACACCGAGTTCTTTGGTGGTGTGAGTGGACTTACTGTGGAGCAGTTCCAAAAGATTAATGGCTTTCCCAATGCATTCTGGGGTTGGGGAGGAGAGGATGATGATTTATGGAACAGGTAAGTCTTCTTTTTTTTCTTGTATGTTGGTTTGAATAGTAACTGAGGAAGGGCCTGATTTTGTTGTGACATGAAGATGTGTGACAGACATAACCTAATACCATCATACAACAGGACAGTCAATGAAACTTAGCTTTTTGACTAACTTGGATAAATTTATATTTAATGTATTTCCTATTTGTTTAATGTACATGTTCTCATTTTTAAATAATTAATACATTCAAACAATCCCACTTTGCACCCAGTGGAATTCGGGTGTTATTCAATGCACCACGTAAAAGGCCTGGAAATGCAAATCTTTATCAAATTGTATTAAATTCAATACTCTACAAAGACACAATATTTAATGTTGAAACTGATAAACTTGATTTTTTTTTTGGCAAATTTTCCATTTCTTATACCGTCAATCCGTCAGTCGGGTAGCAGGTGGGCTGGAGCCTATCCCAGCAGTCATTGGGCGAAAGGCGGGGTACACCCTGGACAGGTCGCCAGTCCATCACAGGGCCACATAGAGACAAACGAGACAAACAACCATGCACGCTCACACTCACTTCTACGGACAATTTAGAGTCACCAATTAACCTGACATGCATGTTTTTGGACGGTGGGAGGAAGCTGGAGTACCCGGAGAGAACCCACGCATACACGGGGAGAACATGCGAACTTCACACAGAAAGGCCCAAGGCAGGGATCGAACCTGGAACCCTCTTGCTGTGAGGTGACGGTGCTAACCACCACACAACCGTGCAGCCCTTATTTTAATTTTAACTCATTTTGAATTTGATGCTTGCAATACTTTCCAAAGAAGTTGGAACAGGGTAGGAAAGTTGAGGACTGCTAAAAAAACACCAGGAGCCTCATGTACAAAGACTTGCGTGGATTTCCTTCTGAAACATGGCCTACGCTCAAACCAAAATGCTCTCCAACGTACAAAAATATCCGGATGTATCAATGTGTGCACACGCATGAATCCAAGCACATTTCCTTTGTACATCCCAATCAAAGTGGAATTGAGCGCACATATTGGAGTACCCGACACTCCCTGTTCACGCAAATACCTGTATTTGTGTAACTCACAACAAACGTGTTCATACAGTAACCTATAGTGCAGAAGTGCGCCGGGGAAAAGGTAAGGCTGATTGAGACATTTCACACAGAGACGATCAGAGGCTTGTTAGAAAGATCTTAAGCTGTTGTTTAAGCAGCAAAAAACAGCAAGTTACTAACTTTAACCACCAACTATGATGCTGTGAAGACGGGATAGAAATTGGGGGCGCACATGCTCAATGCATCCCACGGGGAATAATATTAGGACAATTACACGAATAAAGTTACTCACCAAGAAGCCACCCATCGTGCACAGTGCCAGTTTGTAGTCTGTTCCCAACAATTCTGTTACTGAATGTATGAATCGTGCGTTGAACCAGGCCACCCCCACAAAGCATTTGCGCATCACATACGATCTGTACATTGATGGAATGAAAATGTTTCCTGTTGATATACAAATTCATCATGTGATGGGCTTTTATAACACTGTGTGTGCAGTTGATAGCTTACATTAGGAAAACCAACTCTCGCTTCAAATTGCACTTCAATGTTGGCCTGTTCAACTGCATTGTGGGAATTTGATATACCTGCTGAGATGCAGATAATCCCGTCCCACTCGGCTGGCATGGCTCGGCTCAGGGTCAACTGGCACAGTCCCAATCGGTTGGCCAGCTCCCTCTGAATGCCCCGGTTGCTTAAACCCCAGTGTGCACATCACTGTGGCACAAGCACCCCATGGCTCCTCGCTGTGTTGCGCTTCAACGCCGGCCGCAGCTCTGCACACAGTTCCAGGAGGATTACCCTCAAAACGGCTGATGAGCCAGTTGTCATCATGTGCCAGCAAATCCTCTGTCTCTGAACACACGCTCTCTTCCAATTGCACCATTTACAATGTCTTCCAATACAGCCATTGTTTTTAATGGTATGCATTGCAACACTTTGCGCATGCTTTTATATCCACTTGTGTAATTGCAGACACATGGGTGTGTTAATTGTTCATCAGTGTTAAATGTTCATGTTTCAAATGTGCACATCAGTCAGTGTGAGGACAAATTGTGTTCACATTTATTTATTATAACAGTTTCCCAACATCACCTCTAAGTGTCGCCAAAGAAGTGCATATGACAGCCCTGAAGTTGGCGTGAGGCACCGCACATTTCCACAGTCATTTCGCTCTTGATGCATCTGATCGTTGTTGTGACACAGTTTGTGTTTTTTATGTCACAGTTTATGTTCTTGCCATGTTTCTCCCCTCACGTTAGTCTCACTCATGTCACCTGTTTCATTGTCATCGGCTGCACGTCATCACTAATCACTCCCTCCACAGCATTTAGTCTCCTGGTTTCCTTTCACTCATTGCAGAATCCTCACCAACCCTTCATGTTGCTTTCACAGAAGATAAGTCTGGTTTCCTGCCTCATAGCCTTGTTAATTTAATCATAGCCATAGTCATAGTCTTGCCACAGTTATGTTTGTTTGTTAACCATAGTCTTGTCTCGTTTTTTCATAGTCTGGCTCCATAGCCAGTGTCTTGTTTTGTTTATCAACGTTTAAGTATTTTTGAATCCGGCTCTGCCGCACTCATGGAATAAACCTTTTTGAAAATAAAAGAACTGCATCTGGGTCCTACCTCCTCCATCGTTCCTGACACTTTGTACATGAGGCCCCTGGTTGGAACATTCCACAAGTGAACAGGTCAATTGGAAACAGGTGAGCAGGTGAATGAAATGATTTGGTACAAAAGAAGCATTCCCGAAAGTCATTCACAAGCAAGGATGGGGCAAGGTTCACCACTGTGTGAGCAAATAGTTTAAGAACGTTTCTCAACATACAAATCTTGAATATTCCGCACCAAGCTGGCTGTAAGTTGTAGTGAAAATGTATTGTTTTTGTGATTTATACTGAGCTTTTTTTTTCTGCAAATAAGTGTTTTTTTTTAGAGTTTTTCTGCGCTGGTTTGGAAGCTGAGACACGTAAATGGATTCTCCTTCAATTTTTGACACTTTTAAACATCTATTATGATGATTTGCCATGCCAACTCAATAGTGGTTTACCAACAGGAGTGGTTCATTGAGCTTTCCAAATGCAGAGAAATAGAGACTAACTCCCGAACAGTTTGAAAAGGACATGTTTTGGATGTCGGGCTGGAGCAAGTGGAAGAAGACATATTGACTAATCCCTTAATATTGATGGAAAATATGAGAATGCTTGCAGACAAAATGGATGAACTTGGAGCACTCAGGAGGACAGAATATTGAGAATGCGGTATTATGTGTTTCACTGAAACATGGCTGCATGAGTATATTCCGGTCTCAAATGCGTCTCTCCCAGGCTTTAAGACAATGTGAACCGACAGAGACATTAGGAGCAGTGGCAAAAACAAAGGTGTAGGAGCAGCTAATTGACCTTTCCAAATGCCTGAAATTAGACAGCAAATCCCTGACAATTTGAAGGATGCGGGCTGAAGCAACACAGAGAAACAGGCAAAGGAAGTACAGACAAGGTCTTCTCTTAGTACTGATGAGGAATGTCAACCTGCTTGCAAACAAAATGGATGTGCTTTGAGCGCTCAGAAGGACATAGAAAGAATATAAAGAATGCAGTATTATGTGTTTGACTAAGACATGGCCACACGAGCATATATTGGACTCCCAATGCCTTTCGCTTTAAGACGGTGTGAGCTGACAGAGATGTTAGGAGAAGCAGCAAAAGTGAAGGTGGAGGTATAGCTGCTTGTTAACAGCATAGGGTGTAATCCTGGACATGTCACTGTGAAGGAGGGGATCTGGGCACTGGACATTGAACTGTTAGCTTTAAGTTTACGTCTATATTATTTAACAGGCGTTCACCTGTGTCATTCTGGTAGCGCTTTATATATTACCAGCAGTCGCTGCCGACACACTCTGTGACATCATCACCTCAGTCTTTGTCAGGCTACAAACACATCCCAACACATTCATAGTAATTTGTTGAGATTTTAGCCACATCTTCCTCTCAACACGTCTTCCAATCAATTACTCCATCGGAGAAAACAAAAAGTTGGATTTATTCTTTACTTAAGTCAAAGATGTGTATAGCTCCTCTGTCCTGCCTCCACTGGGAAAATCTGGTTCTCCTCACCCCCAACTGTACACCCATTGTTAAGCAGCAACCTGTCACTGTAAGAACTTTTAAAATTTTTCTCAGGATGCTGTAGATGATCTGTGGGGATGCTTTGAATCCAATGCTGTCGTGTGACGGATGACATCAACTTTTGTGTGGAGACTTCTGTCCAGTAACGAACCCTGGATCACCAGTGACCTGAAAAGGCTGCTGAACTTTTAAAAAAAAGCCCTCAAGGAGGGAGACAGGGAGTTACTGAGGACTGTTAAAAAATAGTTGAAAAAGAAGATAACAGAGAGCAAAGTATACAGAAAAAAGCTGTAAAGCAAGTTCCAGAAAAATAACATGAGAGATGTGTGGTCAGGGATAAAAAAGATGACTGGTTTCAAGGTGAAAGAGGATCCGACTGATGGAAGCCTGGACAGAGCCAATGAGCTGAACATGTATTTCAATAGGTTCAGCTCAGATCAACACTCAGCATGCTCCTCCCCTGCCTCCTGCAACACAGACCTCACAACCTACCTGTACCCACATCCTCCCTGTCACATCTCCATAAAGTCACACTCCACCTTAGTCATGGAACTTAGCACAGCCTCACCAACATCTCCCCCCACATCAGGACTCACTGAAACCCTCTCTACCTCCCCTCCTGCCTCTTTGTCTCCAGCAGTCAGGTGAAGAAGCAGCTGGAATGCCTGACTCAAAACAAAGCTGCAGGTCCAGATGGTGTCAGCACCAGGGTCCCGAAGATCTGTGTAGAACAGTTATGTGGGATTCTATAGCAACTCCTCAACCTTAGCCTGAGCCAGGAAAAGTTCCAGAGCTGTGGAAGACATCCTGCATGTTCCAGTACCTAAAAAATCTCATGCATCTGCCCTCAATGACTACAGACCAGTTTCCCTGACATCACATGTCATGAAAGTCCTGGAGAGACTTATTGGCTCACCTTAATAAGCAAATGAAAATCTGTCAGGACCCACTACAGTTTACTTATTATTCTGGGGTTGGTGTTTTAGATGCTATCATCTACTTGTTTCGGCATTTCCTTTCACAAAGCAGACAGCACAGTGAGGATTGTGTTCTTTGATTTCTCCAGTGCTTTTAATACAATACAGCCTGCAATTTTATGTAAGAAGCTGCAGAAAACACGGGTGGCTGCCCCCACAATCACCTGGATTACTGACTACCTTACAAACAGACCACAGTTTGTGAGACTGAAGGGTTGTGTGTCTGAGAAGGTGGTCAGCAGCACAGGAGCACCATAGTGGACTGCACTCTCACAGTTTCTCTTCACTCTGTACACCTCAGACTGCCAGTACAACTCGGAGTCCTGTCATTTCCAGAAAGACTGTGATGACTCTGCAGTTGTTGGTTGTATCAATCAGTGCGGTTACATGCGGGCAATCGGATCGGATTAATGGCTAAATTACAATAAGATTGAGTTATTCAGCTCATGTAACAAGCTTAATCTGACAAGAAATCGGATCGGATCGAATTAAGACCCCGGGATAATTTGATCCGATTGCCCACTTAATGTGCCTGGAGACAACAGTGGATCGGATCAGGCGTTCTGCGCATGCTCGAGACTTTTTCCCGCAATCATCACCTGGAAGTCGAAGGAGACGATATTACTGTTGTTGTCGCCGCCATCAGAAAGAAACAAACAACGCGATGGAGAATGCGCCGTTGTGCATCGTCTGTGCCATAACCAGCTCATCACAGATGTAGAGGGACGCGGCTTCTTCTTGCTCTTCGTTCACCATCTTTCTCGAATGCCTGAGTATTGTTGTTGGTGGTGAAGAAGTCAACAGGAAGTGGCTCTATTAGCGATAGTTGAAATGGGTACAGCGCCACCTATCTACTGTGGTATTGCATGCTTTGTGCCAGTGATTCCATTCATTCACCGCCATATATCCAAGGATAATTACCCTCAGATAAGGAGCATAATCCAACTATAGCTATAATCCAGTTAATCTCATCATGTAAACCCACTGGGTGATGGACAACAGGCTGAGTACAGGGAACTGGTCAGTCACTTTGTGGCATGGTGTGAGAACAATCACTTTGCCTTAAACTCAAACAAAACAAAAGCGATGATTATGAATTTTAGGAGGATCAGGAGTAAGCCAAATGCTGTCTCCATCTAAGGTAAAGATTTGGAGGTGGTTAAGGAATACAGATACCTGGGAGTTCACCTGGACAGCAGACTGGATTTGAAAAGCAACATTGAGGCTGTCTTCAAGAAGGGACATAACAGCTACTGTAGAGTACAATCTGCTTTGCAGCTATTTGTTGGGGCAGCAGCATCGGAGCCAGAGACTCAAAGAAGATCAAACAAAGGCTGGTTCTGTGCTGAGGACTGTTCTGGAGCCCCTGAAACTGACTGTTAAAAGACGAATGTTGCACAAGTTGGTTCATATAAAGAACAACACTGACCATCGTCTTCATAACATAGTTTGAGGCTTCTTTAGGTCAGATGTAAAAAAGAAAGATACAGGCCCTTCTTGCCAGTAGCAATAAGTGTTTATAATAACAGCTTGTAATGATTACATTAAAAAAAGAAAATTTACTGCAACTGTATCATTTTCTTTTGGGATAAATGATAATAAAAATAAATAAATAATAATAGTTCTTTTCATTTCTATTCAATTGCAAGGAATTAAGGGATGTTATCATCTACAGTCCATTTTTTATATTCAGAAGATACAGAGACTCGGGTAGGCAAGGCCTAAAACCAACATTGAATGCCTGTGACATTCGATCCCTCACTGCAATAAAAACTGACATCATTCTGTCAAGGATCTTACCACGTGGACTTGGGAACACTACGGAAAGCCATTGCCAGTTAACACTGGGGTGGACTGATGCAAAGTGGAAAAGTGTGCTGTGGTCTGATGAGGCCTCATTTCAAATTGGATTTGGAAATCATGGATGTGGTGGCCTCCAAGCTGAAGAGGAAAAGGACCATAGTCCTTTAGATTGTTATCAGCGCAAAGTTCAAAAGCCAGAATTTGTGATAGAATGGGCTTGTGTTCGTGCCCATAGCGTGGCTTACTCGTGTTACAGCGGCTGATCTCGCATACAGCGGTGATGGTGATCTCATTTTCCTCAAGCTTGAGTTGTACCGTGTGTTACGATTGTACAATTAAACACTCATCAACAAGTGATATTTTCAGCTGCTTCTATCCTCTGGTATTTTTATGTAAACATAGCATGCTAATATGAATTTTTATGACGATAAGACAAGTTGTGAGAAAAATGTCACTGTTTAAGGAACTCCGTGATATACCTCATTATCTGCTGTCTGCGGCAAATATCAAGCGCACACCACACCAACAACTCTTGTCAGTCACCAGTCGGGTTTCCATTCAGCAAGCAAATTTGAAACAATCTTTTTGAAAGCTGCAAAAAACGAGCGTGAACACGAGGGTTGTGGCCGAAAAAGTCAAAACACTGTCAATCAGTCAGAGAAGCATATGACACCACCTTAATTAGACTGAAAGCTGATATCAAGGAGATAAGCCATCAGAATCAGCAGTAAGTAGAGAAAAACATCAGCAGCAGCATATATATGCTCAAGTTATTCACAGCATCATCTCAAGCAAATCCTCAACAAACACTCAATTGATAAGTGACCCGTCTGTGTCAGTATTCACAGCAGATGGCAGTTATATCTACTAGTCGTCACCAACTAGATTTAGCAATTTTAAGTCTTTTTCAGACCCCTCCAGCAACTTTTTTCCCCTTACAACATACACACACCCGCAGTCAACTCTTTGAGCAGCAAAATGAACAGAGAAAATGAGCAGCACGACAGCTGGCAGCAACATGTAAGTGAGAGGAAAATAAAGGCATTCTGTTGCTTCTAATGTTTACATGCACAACCTTTCTACTTAATTTAATTAATATTTATCTGCAGGCTTAAAAACTGCTAATAGTATCAATATATTACTCCACTGGTGCAACTCTCTGGTCACTGGCTGGTTTTAAATACACCATAAAAACAAACTTTGACTTGTTATGACTGATTTAATGCAGCTGTGTTTAAATTTCTCTTTAAGAAAACTATTGTTTGATACCTGACTCCCGTAGCATATTTTATTGCTTTTTGTTAATATCCTAATACTCACTTTAACCCTTTCTGTAAAGCACTTTGCTGTTCAGTTATGAGATAAATGCTGTAATCTCTGAGGAATATGATCTCTGTTCCTTTAAGTTTAGGGAAGTTAGTCAATCAGATGTAGAAATGAGTTCTAAAGGTAGTGAAACTGGAGGGTTTGTTAATCTGTTTCCATATTTAAGATAACAACACCCTTTGAAATGAGCACATCTAGAGTGTGTCCTCTGCTGTGGGGGGGGACTCAGTCACACACTGAGTTAGACCAAACATTTCAAGGAAAGCAGTGAGTTCTTTAGCTTGCTGATTATGGGCTACATCTATGTGCACCTTCAAGTCCCCTGTTATGACTAAACAGTCAAAAGCAGTGCACACAACTGAAAGTGATTCAGCAAAAATCATCAATAAAACAATTCTGTGGTGATACAAAGTATAAAAGATTGTTTTATTTATTTTTTTTTTTTTCACTCTTTAAGAAAGCTGTTAAATCTTAATACACAAACTTGTACGAATGTCTAGTTTTAAACCTTGTGTTTTTAACTAGATTTACTTTGTACATTACTTTTGTCTTCCCCTTCTCTAGGACTGGGCAATGTTACCATGTTCAAATTTCCCTCAAACGTAAATTTATTTTCCCATCTGTCTAGGTATTTAATATTTTCTGGGTTTTTCTAAAACATGATTTTAGCACTCCCACTTAACTCCCGGTTAACTTTGAAACAGGTATTTCCCATACTGTCCTCTCGCAGCTAATCAATTTCCAGAGGAGTTAATCTGAGTACAAGTCAGTGACACACTACTTCTGTCTTTACCATCAGCAACAACAGTACGGCAACCAGACTCCAGTGTTTGCTGTTTCACCACCACTTCATCTCACTCTGAACTAGTCTGTGAAACATTACTCCTGTCGTTACCAGCAACACACCACCAGCAGCTGTTTCACCACCACTTCATCTCACTCTGAACTAGTCAGTGAAACATTACTCCCGTCGTTACCAGCAACGCACCACCAGCAGCTGTTTCACCACCACTTCATCTCACTCTGAACTAGTCACTGAAACATTACTCCTGTCGTTACCAGCAACGCACCACCAGCAGCTGTTTCACCACCACTTCATCTCACTCTGAACTAGTCAGTGAAACATTACTCCTGTCGTTACCAGCAACACACCACCAGCAGCTGTTTCACCACCACTTCATCTCACTCTGAACTAGTCTGTGAAACATTACTCCTGTCGTTACCAGCAACACACCACCAGCAGCTGTTTCACCACCACTTCATCTCACTCTGAACTAGTCAGTGAAACATTACTCCCGTCGTTACCAGCAACGCACCACCAGCAGCTGTTTCACCACCACTTCATCTCACTCTGAACTAGTCTGTGAAACATTACTCCTGTCGTTACCAGCAACACACCACCAGCAGCTGTTTCACCACCACTTCATCTCACTCTGAACTAGTCACTGAAACATTACTCCCGTCGTTACCAGCAACACACCACCAGCAGCTGTTTCACCACCACTTCATCTCACTCTGAACTAGTCACTGAAACATTACTCCTGTCGTTACCAGCAACGCACCACCAGCAGCTGTTTCACCACCACTTCATCTCACTCTGAACTAGTCACTGAAACATTACTCCTGTCGTTACCAGCAACGCACCACCAGCAGCTGTTTCACCACCACTTCATCTCACTCTGAACTAGTCACTGAAACATTACTCCTGTCGTTACCAGCAACGCACCACCAGCAGCTGTTTCACCACCACTTCATCTCACTCTGAACTAGTCACTGAAACATTACTCCTGTTGTTACCAGCAACACACCACCAGCAGCTGTTTCACCACCACTTCATCTCACTCTGAACTAGTCACTGAAACATTACTCCTGTCGTTACCAGCAACGCACCACCAGCAGCTGTTTCACCACCACTTCATCTCACTCTGAACTAGTCAGTGAAACATTACTCCTGTCGTTACCAGCAACGCACCACCAGCAGCTGTTTCACCACCACTTCATCTCACTCTGAACTAGTCACTGAAACATTACTCCCGTCGTTACCAGCAACGCACCACCAGCAGCTGTTTCACCACCACTTCATCTCACTCTGAACTAGTCAGTGAAACATTACTCCTGTCGTTACCAGCAACGCACCACCAGCAGCTGTTTCACCACCACTTCATCTCACTCTGAACTAGTCTGTGAAACATTACTCCTGTCGTTACCAGCAACACACCACCAGCAGCTGTTTCACCACCACTTCATCTCACTCTGAACTAGTCAGTGAAACATTACTCCCGTCGTTACCAGCAACGCACCACCAGCAGCTGTTTCACCACCACTTCATCTCACTCTGAACTAGTCACTGAAACATTACTCCTGTCGTTACCAGCAACGCACCACCAGCAGCTGTTTCACCACCACTTCATCTCACTCTGAACTAGTCAGTGAAACATTACTCCCGTCGTTACCAGCAACGCACCACCAGCAGCTGTTTCACCACCACTTCATCTCACTCTGAACTAGTCACTGAAACATTACTCCCGTCGTTACCAGCAACGCACCACCAGCAGCTGTTTCACCACCACTTCATCTCACTCTGAACTAGTCAGTGAAACATTACTCCTGTCGTTACCAGCAACGCACCACCAGCAGCTGTTTCACCACCACTTCATCTCACTCTGAACTAGTCTGTGAAACATTACTCCTGTCGTTACCAGCAACACACCACCAGCAGCTGTTTCACCACCACTTCATCTCACTCTGAACTAGTCAGTGAAACATTACTCCCGTCGTTACCAGCAACGCACCACCAGCAGCTGTTTCACCACCACTTCATCTCACTCTGAACTAGTCTGTGAAACATTACTCCTGTCGTTACCAGCAACGCACCACCAGCAGCTGTTTCACCACCACTTCATCTCACTCTGAACTAGTCACTGAAACATTACTCCTGTCGTTACCAGCAACACACCACCAGCAGCTGTTTCACCACCACTTCATCTCACTCTGAACTAGTCTGTGAAACATTACTCCTGTCGTTACCAGCAACGCACCACCAGCAGCTGTTTCACCACCACTTCATCTCACTCTGAACTAGTCACTGAAACATTACTCCTGTCGTTACCAGCAACACACCACCAGCAGCTGTTTCACCACCACTTCATCTCACTCTGAACTAGTCAGTGAAACATTACTCCTGTCGTTACCAGCAACGCACCACCAGCAGCTGTTTCACCACCACTTCATCTCACTCTGAACTAGTCAGTGAAACATTACTCCTGTCGTTACCAGCAACGCACCACCAGCAGCTGTTTCACCACCACTTCATCTCACTCTGAACTAGTCTGTGAAACATTACTCCTGTCGTTACCAGCAACACACCACCAGCAGCTGTTTCACCACCACTTCATCTCACTCTGAACTAGTCAGTGAAACATTACTCCCGTCGTTACCAGCAACGCACCACCAGCAGCTGTTTCACCACCACTTCATCTCACTCTGAACTAGTCTGTGAAACATTACTCCTGTCGTTACCAGCAACGCACCACCAGCAGCTGTTTCACCACCACTTCATCTCACTCTGAACTAGTCACTGAAACATTACTCCTGTCGTTACCAGCAACACACCACCAGCAGCTGTTTCACCACCACTTCATCTCACTCTGAACTAGTCAGTGAAACATTACTCCCGTCGTTACCAGCAACGCACCACCAGCAGCTGTTTCACCACCACTTCATCTCACTCTGAACTAGTCAGTGAAACATTACTCCCGTCGTTACCAGCAACGCACCACCAGCAGCTGTTTCACCACCACTTCATCTCACTCTGAACTAGTCTGTGAAACATTACTCCTGTCGTTACCAGCAACACACCACCAGCAGCTGTTTCACCACCACTTCATCTCACTCTGAACTAGTCACTGAAACATTACTCCCGTCGTTACCAGCAACACACCACCAGCAGCTGTTTCACCACCACTTCATCTCACTCTGAACTAGTCACTGAAACATTACTCCTGTCGTTACCAGCAACGCACCACCAGCAGCTGTTTCACCACCACTTCATCTCACTCTGAACTAGTCACTGAAACATTACTCCCGTCGTTACCAGCAACACACCACCAGCAGCTGTTTCACCACCACTTCATCTCACTCTGAAGTAGTCACTGAAACATTACTCCTGTCGTTACCAGCAACGCACCACCAGCAGCTGTTTCACCACCACTTCATCTCACTCTGAACTAGTCAGTGAAACATTACTCCTGTCGTTACCAGCAACGCACCACCAGCAGCTGTTTCACCACCACTTCATCTCACTCTGAACTAGTCAGTGAAACATTACTCCTGTCGTTACCAGCAACGCACCACCAGCAGCTGTTTCACCACCACTTCATCTCACTCTGAACTAGTCACTGAAACATTACTCCTGTCGTTACCAGCAACGCACCACCAGCAGCTGTTTCACCACCACTTCATCTCACTCTGAACTAGTCACTGAAACATTACTCCTGTCGTTACCAGCAACGCACCACCAGCAGCTGTTTCACCACCACTTCATCTCACTCTGAACTAGTCACTGAAACATTACTCCTGTCGTTACCAGCAACGCACCACCAGCAGCTGTTTCACCACCACTTCATCTCACTCTGAACTAGTCACTGAAACATTACTCCTGTCGTTACCAGCAACGCACCACCAGCAGCTGTTTCACCACCACTTCATCTCACTCTGAACTAGTCACTGAAACATTACTCCCGTCGTTACCAGCAACACACCACCAGCAGCTGTTTCACCACCACTTCATCTCACTCTGAACTAGTCAGTGAAACATTACTCCCGTCGTTACCAGCAACGCACCACCAGCAGCTGTTTCACCACCACTTCATCTCACTCTGAACTAGTCAGTGAAACATTACTCCCGTCGTTACCAGCAACGCACCACCAGCAGCTGTTTCACCACCACTTCATCTCACTCTGAACTAGTCAGTGAAACATTACTCCTGTCGTTACCAGCAACGCACCACCAGCAGCTGTTTCACCACCACTTCATCTCACTCTGAACTAGTCAGTGAAACATTACTCCTGTCGTTACCAGCAACGCACCACCAGCAGCTGTTTCACCACCACTTCATCTCACTCTGAACTAGTCACTGAAACATTACTCCTGTCGTTACCAGCAACGCACCACCAGCAGCTGTTTCACCACCACTTCATCTCACTCTGAACTAGTCACTGAAACATTACTCCTGTCGTTACCAGCAACGCACCACCAGCAGCTGTTTCACCACCACTTCATCTCACTCTGAACTAGTCACTGAAACATTACTCCTGTCGTTACCAGCAACGCACCACCAGCAGCTGTTTCACCACCACTTCATCTCACTCTGAACTAGTCACTGAAACATTACTCCTGTCGTTACCAGCAACGCACCACCAGCAGCTGTTTCACCACCACTTCATCTCACTCTGAACTAGTCACTGAAACATTACTCCTGTCGTTACCAGCAACGCACCACCAGCAGCTGTTTCACCACCACTTCATCTCACTCTGAACTAGTCACTGAAACATTACTCCCGTCGTTACCAGCAACACACCACCAGCAGCTGTTTCACCACCACTTCATCTCACTCTGAACTAGTCAGTGAAACATTACTCCCGTCGTTACCAGCAACGCACCACCAGCAGCTGTTTCACCACCACTTCATCTCACTCTGAACTAGTCAGTGAAACATTACTCCTGTCGTTACCAGCAACGCACCACCAGCAGCTGTTTCACCACCACTTCATCTCACTCTGAACTAGTCAGTGAAACATTACTCCTGTCGTTACCAGCAACGCACCACCAGCAGCTGTTTCACCACCACTTCATCTCACTCTGAACTAGTCACTGAAACATTACTCCTGTCGTTACCAGCAACGCACCACCAGCAGCTGTTTCACCACCACTTCATCTCACTCTGAACTAGTCACTGAAACATTATTCCTGTCGTTACCAGCAACGCACCACCAGCAGCTGTTTCACACTTTATACATACACAGCAAACATATCAACAACACTGCAGCAAACAAACAAACTGGATTTACTTATTGCGATCTCCTATCACAAACTTGCTTAAGAAAGATTCCACTTATAATATGCGGCGCAGAGTTATTTATTCCTGTAGTCTTCTCACACAGACTATGGACTCACTCACTTTACTGACTTCTTTTATGTTACTTATCATGGGTTAATCCTACACAACTATACAGTTTTTAGTTAAAGGCTACGCCTTTTGATACTAAGCTGCACTCGAAATAGCAACGTTTTTCCTTTAAAAAAAAAAAAATAGCAATGCCCCTACTTACATGTATCATATCACAGGTTCCTCATCGCAATCTTATACAGTTTAGTTAAAGGCTGCTTTGCTACTAAGCTGCACTTGCAAAAATTCACTATTATTTGCAAACGTCTTAATTAAATGAAGTTCAAACTGAATTGGTCAGTGATACATTACTCGTGTCTTTTCACAAACAATAGTACAGCTAAACTGCACAGTCTGCAGCAGCTGTTTCACCACTTCAACAATTTAACCTTATTGGTCTAACAGTTGTTAGTTAAATAATCACAAATTTTTGCCTAATATATGTTTTTGCCTTAATAATCACACTATTTTTCGCCAACAATAGTAATACAAAGGGATCCTTACCATAAATCCACTGGTAAGTCCAACAACCAAGAATCCAGCGAGTGTGGCCACTGATTCAAAAATAAAGATCCCGTCACCTTTCCTCCAGCCAGTGGCAGCCAGCCTCCATCAGGTGGTGGAAAGAATGTTGGGATCCGGCTCGAAGGACAACTTATGTCAGAAAAATTCTCTAAAAATTAGGCTCAGAGTCACTGGATACGATTAACACAAAACATTTATTTCTTGCAAGAAAGAGACAAGTCCGCACAACCTGTCGGGAAGCTGGCTCAGAGTTGTCTACCTAAGAAAATGGAGCTATTGCTATTTATATTATTTATGTTTGCTGGCCACACAATGTTATGGGAAAAGGACATTACTCGCCATTCAATGTTATGGGAAAACGAGTTCAGGTGGAAATGTTATCACACATTCAGTTCAGACAGTCAAAAACAATTTCACTAGCTACACTGTGTTATGAGAACCAAAAGGTAGGAGGAAGCCTGCCCCCTTCACATAAACGTTTATTCTTGCAGCTTTTCTCATGGTATAACTCCATGATTTTTCTAACATAATGCAAGTTATAAGTGAAAACATTAACATTTGTACTTTGACATATTCTGTGGACAAGGCTGTATAGTATGATTTAATAAGTGGAATAGATTTTGTGCAAAATTTATGGACACTGTGCTGATGTTAAGTGAAACTACCTTATTCTAGTATCTATTACCAGACTGATCAGACAAATGTGTTGAAAATGACCATTTGTTCAGATTGTGTTATTGCTTAAATGGTAATGCATCCTTATTTCTCCTCAGGGTTCACTATGCTGATCTGAATGTCTCACGACCAGAGGGAGAGATTGGCAAGTACAAGTCAATTCCTCACCACCACAGAGGAGAGGTGCAGTTTCTTGGGAGGTGAAGCTGATTTTTATCTCACATCTATGAAATAGTTTCTATTCTGAAGACAGATGATGACGATTGTTTTCCTTAATTTCAATCATAACTGTTTTCAATCCAATTTTTTTTCTACACACTGCTAATTCACAATAGAAGTCATCTCAGGCACTACTGAGAAAGTTCAATTGGAGTTGATTTTAAAAAGAGTCCAATTTGATGAAATTATCATTTAAATCCAAAGAAATCCAACACAGTTCAGTTCAGTAAAATAATATGTAATAAAATGTAACTTCCTGGTCATGTTACTTTTCTTGGATAAAAAAACTAAAATCAAATCTGAGCAGTCAAAATTATTTTTTTCCTGTTTTGATTTGATCACAAAAATCTGAAAATGGAAAATGGCTGCTTATCCCATTTTTCATTTGGGTTAAGGAGCATTAAATGCCGCATGTACACCGCGTTCCAAATTATGATGCAAATTGTATTTAGGTGTCATAAAGCTTAATTTTTTTTGTTTTCCATTAAACTCATGCACGGTATTGTGTCTCAGGGCTCTTTGGATCACTGAACTCAATCCCAGACGCCTGTGATAATTAGTTTGCCAGGTGAGCCCAGTTAAAGGAAAACTACTGAATGAAGGACGTTCCACAGTCTTACGCAGACCACCCTTTTCAAGCGATAGAGGAAAGGAAAAGGATCTTTCTGCTGCTGAAAAGCGTGAAATAGTCGAATGCCTTGGACAAGGAATGAAACCTTAGATATTTCACTTAAGTGTGATCATCGTACCGTTAAGAGAATTGTGGCTGATTCAGATGACACACGGGTTCGAGCAGATAAAGGCACAATGAGGAAGGTTTCTGCCAGACAAATGCATCAGATTAAGAGAGCAGCTGCTAAGATGCCATAACAAAGCAGCAAACAGGTATTTGAAGCTGCTCTGGGGTCCCGCGAACCTCAAGATTTAGGATCCTCCAGAGGCTTGCAGTTCTGCATAAACCTTCTATTCGGCCACCCCTAACCAATGCTCACAAGCAGAAATGGCTGCAGCGGGCCCAGAATGACACGACTCATTTTCAAACAGTATTGTTCTCTGATGAGTGCCGTGCAACCCTGGATGGTCCAGATGGATGGAGCAGTGGATGGTTGGTGGACGGCCAGTGTGTCCCAACAAGGCTGCGACGTCAGCAAGGAGGTGGCGGAGTCATGTTCTGGGCTGGAATCATGGGGGGAGAGCTGGTCGGCCCCACAGGGTTTCTGAAGGTGTGAAAATGACCTTTGCATCACTGGCTGCTATGGGCATAAGAGGAGAGAAACTCATCCTCCCCTGACCTCAACCCTGTGGAGAACCTTTGGAGCATCCTCAAGCTAAAGGAGTGCAACTATATGAGGGTGGGAGGCAGTTCACATCCAAACAGCAGCTCTGGGAGGGTATTCTGACACCTGTTAAGATGTTATTTTTGAAGAAAATACTGTAATCATTGTTCAACAACATCTGAATTATTCTCTAACGGTTGATGACTTGAATATTAAGCTGACTATCATTTGCATCGACTATTTAGGAAAATCAGAGAAAAATATTATTTGCATAATAATTTTGAACGTGCTGTATCTGTGGATCTGTGAGTTGTGAGTCTCAAAAGTCCATATACACACAAAACCTGATTTTTGCGCAAATGCAATCTGATCCCTGTGTATCAGGACGTGTGCACACCATTTAACAATTTGGATTCACAGTAAGCTTGTCAACCATGAAAATGATCGTATCTGTTTGTAAGATGCTGTTTGTGTAGTTTTTAATGTGTGCATATGTACAATTATTTCACATAGGTCCAAATTGTTTGGTTTGTGTGTCAGTTTGAACACATTTGCAAATACCCAAAGTTACTCACAAACTGTTGTACACATTTGTAATCATTATAGGACAAATTTTACTCACCAACGAAACCAATGAAAAGAAGCTAAAACTGGAGAACTATTATCTCTGTTAGTTCTCATCAGAACTCTGGCTGCAGGGTTTTGGATCAGCTGGAGGCTTTTCAGAGAATATGTGGGGCAGCCCAATAATAAAGAATTAAAGTAGTTCAGTCCTGAAGGAACAAATGTATGGAGCAGTTTCTGTGCATTACTCTGAGACAGGATGTTCCTGATTTTAATGATATAGAGTCTGTTGCATATTCAGTGTTCATTGTACACTTTAAAATCATAATAGCGAACTGAAAATCCATCCATTTTCTATACCAGCTTAATCCAATTGAGGGTCACAGGGGTGCTGGAGCCTATCCCGGATATCATTGGGTGAGAGGCCTCTTAAAAGCTTTCATCCTCATCTTTGATTCTTGCCAACATTTTTGAGTTCTGGAGGAAATGTATTTTTCCGTAATTGGCGGACTCACGCAGTGACAACTGCAACATTTATTACTGTAAGACCATATGTCTTTGATGACCGCATTTTATTAATGTTAATCATTGGTCTTTTCTTGTCCCAGAGAAAGTATTTGATAATTGTATCAATTTGCTTAAACAAATATGTCGACAGGTAGTATCATGAAAACATAATTGGATTGTGGTGCAACGACCATATTCATTTTGAGAATGACATGAATTACATTTTTTTCTAATTTTGAGATAATTTTATTGCCCAGTGCAAGTTACAGTTTATGTTTAATAAGAAAGAGAATAATGGCAAGGGATCCTCTCATGTGCTCTTTTAGACTAGATTAGATTGTAATAGATATGAATTATTAGCTTTATTGTAAAACGTTAAGTACTTACAAAAGAAATACAGCTGGTACCTCACCAAAAGTAAATTACTTAAACAGTAGAAAAACTGTAGTATAAAAATACTTTTTTATTAAGTATGAAAAGAAGCTGTATTGGTATTATACAGATATGGAACAAAGCTATACTGAGCACATACACTGGTATACATGTATAATAAATTGTAATTTAGAGGATTTAATGTGTGTTGGTATATTTAAAGACTGATACAGTTGTATATACATAAATACAAATTTCCTTCTACATAGGCTATGCTGATTTAATACAGTGTAATTGCAATGTCCGAGCTCTGTTGAACCATGTATTCCTTTAACTCTCAGCAGTGATGATTTCATGAGATTCTTCATCAATAAAATTGTTTCTATCAGAGAGAAGATTAATGGAATCCTTCCCATTATTATCACTGATGTATCATCAAGTAGAGCAGCTTTAGAAGTATCTTTCGAACCTGAATTGTATTTAGACAGCTTCTGCCCAGTTGATCTTTCTGAGCTAACAACAGCAATAGTCTCTTCTAAACCATCAACTTGTATGTTAGACCCAATCCCAACCAGACTGTTCAAGGAGGTTTTCCCCTTAATCAGTGTTTCTCAATTCCGGTCCTCATGACCCACTGCCCTGCACGTTTTCAATGTTTCCCTCCACCACCACACCTGATTCAAATGAATGGCTCCTTATCAGGCCACTGCAGAGCTTGATGATGAGCTGATCATTTGAATCAGGTGTGGTGGAGGAGGGAAACATTGAAAACATGCAGGGCAGTGGGTCATGAGGACCGGAATTGAGAAACACTGCCCTTAATTGACACTTCCATATTGGATTTGATCAATCTGTCTTTGTTGACAGGATATGTACCTCAGACTTTTAAGGTTGCTGTAATTAAACCTTTACTTAAAAAACCTACTCTTGATTCAGAAGTGTTGGCTAATTATCGATCTATATCCAATCTCCCTTTTTGTCTAAAGTTCTTGAAAAAATAGTTGCAGCTCAACTTTGTGATCATTTACATAGAAATAATCTGTTTGAAGAGTTTCAGTCAGGATTCAGAGTGCATCATAGCACAGAAACAGCACTGGTGAAAGTTACCAATGATCTCCTCTTAGCCTCTGATAGCGGACTTGTGTCTGTGCTTGTCCTGTTGGATCTCAGTGCTTCATTTGATATAATCGATCACAGCATTCTGTTACAGAGACTTCAACATGTTATTGGGATTAAAGGAACTGCATTAGGCTGGTTTAAGTCATATTTATCTGATAGATTCCAGTTTGTTCTTGGAAATGAAGAATCTTCCTCACACGTTGGAGTAAGTCATGGAGTTCCTCAGGGTTCTGTGCTTGGACCGATTCTTTTTACTTTATACATGCTTCCATTAGGTAACATTATCAGACAGCATGGCATAAATTTCCATTGTTATGCTGATGATACTCAGCTGTACTTATCTATGAAACCAGATGAAACCAATAGGTTGGTCAGACTACAAGCCTGTCTTAAAGACATAAAGACCTGGATGACTCAGAACTGTCTGCTTTTAAATTCAGACAAAACTGAAGTTGTTCTCTTTGGACCAGAGCGCTTCAGGGAGAAATTGTCTAGTTATATAGTTACTCTAGATGGTATTTCCCTGGCTTCTAGTTCTACAGTGAGGAACCTTGGAGTTATTTTTGACCAGAATTTATCATTTGACGCACATATAAAACTGGTTTCTAGGACTGCCTTCTTTCACCTTCGTAATTTTGCTAAAATCAGGAACATCCTGTCTCAGGGTGAGGCAGAGAAACTAGTTCATGCATTTGTTACTTCAAGATTGGACTACTGTAATTCCTTATTATTGGGCTGTCCCACATATTCTCTGAAAAGCCTCCAGCTGATCCAAAATGCTGCAGCCAGAGTTCTGATGAGAGCTAAAAGGAGAGATCATGTTTCTCCAGTTTTAGCTTCTCTTCATTGGCTCCCTGTTAAATTCAGAATAGAATTTAAGATTCTTCTCCTCACATATAAAGCTCTTAATGACCGAGCTCCATCATATCTTAAAGATCTCATTGTAAGATATTTTCCTAACAGAGCACTTCGCTCCCAAACTGCAGGTTTACTTGTTGTTCCCAGAGTTTCTAAAAGTAGAATGGGAGGCAGAGCCTTCAGTTATCAGGCCCCTCTCTTGTGGAATAAGCTGCCAGTAAATGTCCGGGAAGCAGACACCCTTTCCACTTTTAAGATTAGGCTTAAAACTTTCCTTTCTGATAAAGCTTATAGTTAGGGATGGCTCAGGTAATCCTGAAACATCCAATAGTTAAGCTGCTATACGCTTAGACTGCTGGGGGACCTCATCTGTCACACCTTTCCTCACTTTGCTCTCTTTTTCCCCCTGTTTAATTTCTAAAATGATATTATGTACATGTGACATTATTGTGGTTATTAACTTGTGTTTCCCTGTTCCAACAGGTATCCTTTGAATGGTGTTATGGTGTTTTTCCCCCCTCTTTTCCCTCTTTTCTGTCTTCTCAAACCCCCGCTGGTCGAGGCAGATGGCCACCCTTCCTGGTTCTGGTTCTGCCAGAGGTTTCTTCCTGGTTCTGGTTCTGCCAGAGGTTTCTTCCTGAGTCTGGTTCTGCCAGAGGTTTCTTCCTGGTTCTGGTTCTGCCAGAGGTTTCTTCCTGGTTCTGGTTCTGCCAGAGGTTTCTTCCTGTTAAAGGGAGTCGTTCCTTTCCACAGTCCCTCAGGCTCAGGACGGGAGATTGGACTGAAGACAAGTTTTGGTACAATCTGTTGGTTTCCTTAGCTAGGATATTATTTTTTGAATTGGCTCTATATGAATTAATTGGATTATGAATTACAATGAATTGAATTCCAATTGGCTTGAATTGGACTATATTACTTAAGTGCCTTGAGATGACAATTGTTGTAATCTGGCGCTATATAAATAAAATTGAATTGAATTGAATGTTCATATGGATAAAGTGGCTGGATGGGAAACTTTTTTGCGTTTTGTAGAAAACTGCTTCTCAGTCTGGTGCAACTGCAAAGGTTTTGACATCACCTCCCTAAGGGTAGTTATTTGAATAGTTTATTCTTAGGATGTCAAATGTCATGCTAATGTCAATGTTATGCTAAGTGCACCCCCATGAAACATTGTTTGTGATGGATGTCGTCATTGTGGGACAGCTGGGTGCCAGTAATGTGCTGGGCAGTTTACACTACACATTGAAGGCTCACAAAAACAAAGTATGAGCAACAAAGCAGTTTACTTTTTTTTTTTTTAAAAGATTTTTTCAGCTCTAGTGGCCTTTATTGGAAATTTGCTTGACAGGAAATGGTATGCAGAGAGCGAGAGAGAGGAAGGACATGCAGCAAAGTGACTCAAACTGGGAACAGTTGGAGCTTAAAGGGCCCAGCATAGTTGCTGCGATGGCTCGAGCGAGCGGTGTTAATGATGTCACAGTGACATGCCTATTATATATAGTCGATGCACCAGTAGCTGCTACGTGAATGTTACCGCTAACTACAACGACGTAAGTGGAGAAGAAAACAATGCTCCCTTCAAGAGCAGGAGGAGTAGCACTGTCATGAATGATCAGCATTCTCACCTCTGCTTACATAACAGCTGATGAGCCAACAGAAGCTGAAATTTCAATAGGTGTGTTATCACCGTAATAGTGGAACTTAGAATATTGTTATGGGACTTTTAAGTGTGTTGCCTTTTCTTTGGTTGCTTGTTATGAAATAGTGTGCTTCAATGGACACTCTTTCAGGATGCAGTAATAATAATTACACATCAGTTTGCTGTTTTACTTGCTTATGCTGTTTCAGTGCAGTGTCGTACAGGTGCCTGTACAGACACACTTCCTCGCTGAGCCCGTTTTCCAATTGGTCCGTCCGGTTTGTCGTTCTCTGCACGCGCCAAGTTACAAATTTTGACTGGTGCACAACTACGCACCACTTTTTCATAGCATCATACATTTTGACTTCACGCGCTGTAAGTGATGCGTCAACTATAAAACAAGCTTAAGCCTCTGTATATGGGATGTCTGCTCAATCCATTGAGCTAACCGGTGCCCCTAAAGAGCAGTACTCAAACCACACTTAAATACAGTGGGCCAGTATCAATAGACCACGAATAAAAGTTCACCAGAATCCCTGCTGAACGTTTTTTAGTTTCCTCAAAAAGAACAGTTTTGTTGCTCTTTCTAGATAAGAAATGATGCATCCGTGGACCAAGGAAGATCCTCCTTTATACTGTATATAACCTTTATACTGTATGACAACATGATTAACCACCACACCATCGTATAATTCAATTAAATTCAATTCAGTTTTATTTATATAGCGCCAAATTACAACAATTGTCATCTCAAGGCACTTAAGTAATATAGTCCAATTCAAGCCAATTGGAATTCAATTCATTGTAATTATAATCCAATGAAATCCAATTAATTAATTCAAAATAATTCAATTCATTCATATAGAGCCAATTCAAAAACAATCTCCTAGCTAAGGAAACCAACAGATTGCACCGAAACTTGTCTTCAGTCCAACGACTCCCTTGTAACAGGAAGAAACCTCTGACAAAACCAGACTCAGGAAGGGTGGCCATCCGCCTCGACCAGCTGGGGTTTGAGAAGACAGAAAAGAGGGGGAAAAAAAGTTAATAATCACAATAATGTCACATGTACATAATATCATTTGTTAGTTCTCATCAGAACTCTGGCTGCAGCATTTTGGATCAGCTGGAGGCTTTTCAGAGAATATGTGGGACAGCCCAATAATAAGGAATTACAGTGGTCCAATCTTGAAGTAACAAATGCATGAACTAGTTTCTCTGCATCACTCTGAGACAGGATGTTCCTGATTTTAACAATATTACGAAGGTGAAAGAAGACAGTCCTAGAAACCAGTTTTATATGTGCGTCAAATGATAAATTCTGGTCAAAAATAACTCCAAGGTTCCTCACTGTAGAACTGGAAGCCAAGGAAATACCATCTAGAGTAACTATATGTTAGAAAAATTCTCTCAAAATTAGGCTCAGAGTCGCTGGATACGATTAACACAAAACATTTATTTCTTGCAAGAAAGAGACAAGTCCGCACAAATCCACACAACCTGTCGGGAAGATCGCTCAGAGTTGTCTCCCGACAAAATGGTGCTCCAGCTATTTATGTTGTTTATGCTTGCTGATCACACAATGTTATGAGAAAAGGCGCTTTTCTCACCATTCATTATTATGGGAAGGAACATTCAATGTTATGGGAAAAGGTGCTTCTCTCCCCATTCCTTGTTATGGGAAGGAACATAAAAGGTGCTTCTCACCAGTTAATATTATGGGAAAGACTAGTACCAGAGTCAAAACACTTTTGCTCGAATCATAGAAGAGGAAAAGATGGAGGGACTCTTCTGTCATAGTATAACTATATAATTTTTCCAACACTATATAACTAGACTATTTCTCCCTGAAGCGCTCAGGTCCAAAGAGAACAACTTCAGTTTTGTCTGAATTTAGAAGCAGACAGTTCTGAGTCATCCAGGTCTTTATGTCTTTAAGACAGGCTTGTAGTCTGACCAACCTGTTGGTTTCATCTGGTTTCATAGATAAGTATAGCTGAGTATCATCAGCATAACACTGGAAATTTATGCCATGCTGTCTGATAATGTTACCTAATGGAAGCATGTATAAAGTGAAAAGAATCGGACCAAGCACAGAACCCTGAGGAACTCCATGACTTACTCCGATGTGTGAGGAAGATTCCTCATTTACAAGAACAAACTGGAATCTATCAGATAAATATGACTTAAACCAGCCTAATGCAGTTCCTTTAAATCCCAATAACATGTTCAAGTCTCTGTAACAGAATGCTGTGATCAATCGTATCAAATGCAGCACTGAGATCCAACAGGACAAGCACAGAAACAAGTCCGCTATCAGAGGCTAAGAGGAGATCATTGGTAACTTTCACCAGTGCTGTTTCTGTGCTATGATGCACTCTGAATCCTGACTGAAACTCTTCAAACAGATTATTTCTATGTAAATGATCACAAAGTTGAACTGCAACTATTTTTTCAAGAACTTTAGACAAAAAAGGGAGATTGGATATAGGTCGATAATTAGCCAACACTTCTGAATCAAGAGTAGGTTTTTTAAGTAAAGGTTTAATTACAGCAACCTTAAAAGTCTGAGGTACATATCCTATCAACAAAGACCGATTGATCAAATCCAATATGGAAGTGTCAATTAAGGGGAAAACCTCCTTGAACAGTCTGGTTGGGATTGGGTCTAACATACAAGTTGATGGTTTAGAAGAGACTATTGCTGTTGTTAGCTCAGAGAGATCAACTGGGCAGAAGCCGTCTAAATGCAAATCAGGTCCTAAAGATACTTCTAAAGCTGCTGTACGTTCAATGAGGTCTGTGATTTTCTTGGTGTTCAGTTCCAGTTAGTTCTATCTGCCAAGTCATTAACTTCCTCCCTGTAGACAGACACACTGTTAGATGTTCTGCCCAACGCTGTTCTATTGTCTGTAAACCTGATATTAGCATTACTGTCGCAGCTTTGCAGTCAATAGCGAACAGAGAATAGATGAGGGGGCTGAGGACAGAACTCTGTGGTACCCCATTCATTTTAGTTAATCAAAGACATCAGGTCCCTAGTGAAGAGGAGATTGGATTTAATATATTTTCAATCTGTTTTCTGCTTCCTGGTTTGAATTGTGCTCATTTTCACCTGGACTATATTAACTAAATGAAATGTTAATGTTGTTGGCAACAAAGTCTGCTAGTTCTCTGGCTTCTTTGTCGAAGATGATGCCTAATTCTCTCTGTTGTTTCATCCATTGTATCTATTACTGTATCCATTACTGTTACTGTTGGCCCCATTTCAGAAGTTTTTGGAGGACTGCTCATCTGTCCATCTCTGTTGAAATAACCCAAATTCCTTATTCTGAGTGATCTGAGAGCAACAAAGATGGGTGCCTCCGTGCAAGAATAAAGTGGTTCTAAGCTGGCGTCCATCTTGCATACTGATTTTTCTCTTCAGCAAGTAAAAGCCAGTGGTGTTCCTGCTTTCATATTGCCTCATATAGCATTTTTTGGATCTCATCGCATCATCTGCCATGGTGTTCCCATCATGGCAAAAATGTTTTGTTATCCAGTTGTTGATTAATGGTCTATTATTGTAGAGAAAAATGCGCTTGTCATGAAATGTTTTCAGGCTGGAAACCAAAGATGTGAAGTGCAATTTGGGCAGTTTCGAATGGGATGAGAACAATGAATGTCAATGTGCCATCAAAGTGAGTCCGAAACACCTAGTTTCATGATTCATACCCTTGTCAGATTACTTGTTAGATAACTACACAGAGAAGATGTGTTTAAAGAACGTGTCCACTTTCAATGTGTTACTTAAAAAAGAATGTTATTGTATTCATAATTTCTTTACTTTGTCCATCCATTGCAATCTGACACAAACAAATGCAACGATGGCGGTATTGTTGCAGAGTAGGGGCATGGCTGGGGGACTGCATAAATAGTGACATAAGAATTTTATTTATAGGTACAAACTGCTGAGGTACTCCAAAGAGCGGCAACACTTGGATGGCCTCAACAACCTCCGTTACAGTCCTCACATCTCCCT
Organism: Leuresthes tenuis; assembly: GCF_036924035.1. Taxonomy (NCBI): domain Eukaryota; kingdom Metazoa; phylum Chordata; class Actinopteri; order Atheriniformes; family Atherinopsidae; genus Leuresthes; species Leuresthes tenuis. Next base: position 36,406,361 of record NW_027325361.1, on the reverse strand, counting down.
CAGCAGCCTCTACAAGAACATCTCGGTCGACCTGTATCCTGAGCTCGCTCCTATCACAGACTACTGAACGGCTAACCTTCCTGGACTCTCCAAGCTCACCCACCTCGCCTCCAGCCTCCAGCCTCGCCTCCTGGCAAAGCTGTGGAGGAGAGGAGGGAGACGCACATTGGTAGGGAAGTGCACAATGTAATGCTGCCAAGAAATCTTACTGTGGCAAAAAAAAATCCATATGGGGGGGCAATAAGTCCTTAAAAGTGAACTGTTGATTGTGTGTCAGTAAATCTGTCTGTGCGTGCGTGCGTGCCTGATGTGTTGCTGCATGTCTTTTCGCTCATTCTAGCGTAACTACTACAAGTGGACATGAGTCTTGGTTTCAGTTGGGGTAGCAGCAGCATCTCAACACTGATGTTTACTGCAAAGCCTTAATGTGGCAGAAGCACAGCTCTGCTCAGATCTGCACTGCTTCACTTCTGATCTATCACCGTCACCTTAAAAGCCAACAAACGACTTCTTCATTTCTATTCTAAATTGTTTCTACATATCACGGTCATGGTCACAGTATTCCTTTAAAAGGTGACATTGTATTTATTTTTTTCTGGTTCAGGACAGAGTGTGTAAAAGCACTCCTGTTCATTGTTTGCTGTTTATTTTGCTGCACTGTTGCTGAATCCACATTAACATGTATGTAAATATCAGCTTTTTAACGCTCAAACACAGATCACAGATATGTAAATATAGGCCTTTCAGTGATCGGTGATCCTCCCGTGGGTTTGAATTTTACTTTGGCAGCTACATTTGATTTAAGAACTTAATAAGAGTGACTAGTGTCTTCCCTAGTAGGAAGATCTTCTGACAATATGTTTGCCTCAGAAAAGCATCCAAATTTAAAGTTTTGCTATTATTTTTTGCATGCCTTAATTGATCAAGTTTACCTTATTTTGTTCCTTTAAGAAATGGATGATATCATCAGCTGGAGATGTGTATATTTTAATGTTGTTTTTTTTTCTGAGGTGCACTGTGTGAAAAAAGTAGAGCTGCTCCTCAGTACCAGAGTGACTGCGTCATCCTACATGATTTTGTTTAAGGAACAGAGTTGGCCTTTTTAAGCGTGTCCACACAAACATGCTTTAGTGCCAGTTCATGGTCTCTTGCCAGTGTGTGTTTTTGTGTCAGAGCCGGTGCATTCTTTATAAAAAAAAAGGTTATGATTTATTTAAATGTGTTTTAGTGCGGACCCATTGTTCCGTTCCATGCACTGAAGCATGGAGATTTTTGTTGGATGCTGTGTGTCTGGACTGTGGTTTCTTTCTCAGTCTTGATAGGCAGTGAGAGGAGCCAGGATGAGAGAACGTGCGTGTCTGCTCCCTACAACGGACACTATCGCAGTTCTTGAGTGGCTATGCTGTGAAAACTTTAATTTCCTAAAGCTTTGAGCACTTGAAAGATGGATAGAAACATGTTGAGAGAATTTCTGTCCAGATGTTCACTACTATGATTCTGCTCTGTGTCTAGGTTTTGAAATTGACCATAAATTCTGTGTTTAGACACTTTCTTTTCTTTCTGAGATGTTGAAAAAGAACTCGGGCCATTTTTTTACTTGGAAGTTCTTGGCTTGATACATTAAGCCCCTTCTTAAACTGGACAAATATAAAATGTTTACATCTGTTCTTCATTGATACGAGGGGAAGGATACAATCATCAATCAGTCCCACGTTAAATCACTCTACAGTATTTGTGGCACATACTGTCTTCTGCTACAATAGCCAGTGTTCTAAGTGTATGAAATAATGGATAAGATGAAGTGATTGCACCAAGTCCAGCTGTTTGGCTCATTTTTATGGTCCAGACTAAAGTTAGAAACAAAAGATTTCTCTGAAAACTGTGCTTGTCAGAAATTGTGGTTCACCACAGCCTTCAGGTTAGAAATACTTTGCTTTTGTATAGTAGTGTGTAAAAAACACCCTTCATCTTTTTTTATACTCTGATCTGATCTGAGCAGAGCATCCAGAATTTAGGTTGGCAGATGTGATGTTTAAATTGAGGTCCACCGACAACCTTTTTTACTTTGATCTGGAAATTTCACATTGACTCAATTTGTGATATCCAGGAAAACTTTCATCAGATCACCCTGTTAACAGAAAATCAAAATCAGTCCAGGGGTATGTGTATTGATAAAATGAATGATCCATACCCACTTTATCCTGTTAAGGTGGCAGGAGGGGTGGAGCCTGTCCCAGCCCCCATTAGGCGAGAGGCAGGTACAACCTGGACAGGTCACCAGTCCATCACAGGACAAACTGATACAAATTAGCACATTCACTCCTGTCGTCTGTTGAGCATCACCAGCAAATCTAACATACATGTTTTTGGGTGGTTGCAGATTCTAAACAGGAACTCCTTTGGTGTCAGGGGACAGTGTAGACTGCCACCTCAACCATGCTGCCCTCGTTGTCATGTATTTCAATGTTAACATAAAGTTCTGATAGGCATTGCTTAATATGAAAACCCCTAGCCAAAAATATTCTTGCTTTTAATTACATATTTACATACTTATGATGGTTCTGTAGTGTATCCCGTTTGTGGTATTGGTTGTGTATGTTCTCCAAACACCACATGTATGCATGATGCAATATGCAGGTAAAGGCAGTGAAAGGGTCACGTGTGACCGGATGTTCAATGTCCTGCATTTAGGGCCGTAAATACCAACTGTGGTACCACAGCTGTCTCTTTTTATACCCAATCTTATTGTTAACATTAACATTGAGTTAAGACCAAGAAGTCAATTCATATTGTTTGGGGAAGTTCATTTGTGTAATTTTTTATGTTAATTATCAGTTAATTGATTCTTTGGCACTTCATTTTCAACACTTGTCTGGTTGTTGTAAATTTGGGAATTACAATGTTCCCTGGAAAGGCAGTTTTTATTCCAAATTGTGGTTTTGTTTGGTAAGTTTGTTGTTACCTACTCCTTGGTCACTATTTTCATGCTTTACATCCTACTAATCAACTTTTTTTTTTTTTTACATATATGGTCCAGGTCCTCTTCGTTGTCCTGTTGTGGAATCCTGTGGAATTACAGACGGCAAATTAAACCAGCCTGTCTCTAAGCTACTAATTTCCACATTTACAGTACAAACTAGCTAATCAGTACAAGGTGTGAAGCACACAGTTCAACCATACAAAAACAGTGTGAATTAACATTACTGTTTAAGTGCAGTGTAGTTTTGTAGTATGAGATCAGATGTAGTATCAGTAAATGCTATCAGTGTGGGAGTTAAAACAATATGTTGAGAAATAAAAAAAACCACAAGGTTTATTTATTATGCATTTCTTTTTTGTAGTACACGGTCCTTATCTGGGGCTGCACGGCGGTGTGTTGGTCAGCATCGTGGCCTCACAGCAGAGGGTTCCAGGTTCAACTCCCAGCTGGTTCTTTCTGTGTGGAGTCTGCATGTTCTCCCCGTGTATGCGTGGGTTCTCTCTGGGTTCTCCAGCTTCCTCCCACTGTCCAAAAACATGCATGTTAGGTTAACTGGTGCCTCTGAGTGTGAGGGTGTGTGTGGTTGTTTGTCTCTGTGTGGCCCTGTGATGGACTGGTGACCTGTCCAGGGTGACCCCACCTCTCATCCGATGACCGCTGGGATAGGCTCCAGCCCCCCCGCAACCCAACTGATGGATTAAGCGGATATAGAAGATGGATGGATGGGTCCTCATCTGTAGTTAGGTTCCCTCTTGACATGGAACTCTAAATAGAAAGAACAGAAGAAATAATTGAGATCTCTAGAGCATCCATAAAGTATCCCATACAGGGATTATAAAAATAGTTACTAAGAAATAATCTGTGAGCAGGAAAAACCAAAAACAGGGAAATGGAAGCGGTTCATGTTTTTGATTGTATATTTAACATAGTAGTTGACAAAACTGTCAACTAATAGATTAACGAAGTTAATTCAATATAATCTTTATCATCAATGATTGCAATTTTAAGCATGATGCTAAGCATTTTCTAAACCATACTCTCAAATTTGAAAGTATTTTTGAAAGTATCACATTTCTAGACATTGATCACAACATTAAAACCTCGGACAGGTAAAGTAACCCGGTCTCTTGTTATGATGCAATGTTCTGCTGGGAGAACCTGCATCATGGCATTTACATATGATATTGACACTTCCTACCTACCTAAACATCTTTGCAGACCGATCAGACTCCCCTTTGACAATTTATTTTAGATCATTACAATAATGCTTTATTAATCCCTGGATCCCAGTATTAATTATTATTAATGATATGCTATCGTTATAGATGGGTAACAAAATAGAATATAAATCAGCTGACAAACATGTACGAAGTTGAAGTGTAGCAGAGAGGAAGGTGTGGTAACAATCTCCAGAGGTCACGATCAGTGGGTTGGGGTGGTTTTTTTTGTAGCTTGGCAATGATGATGAGTGACTCATGATGATGTCACACGCAGCGTCAGCAAGTTACTCAGGTGAACTCTCTCAGCAGACAACATGGACAGAAACTCACAGCCAGCAGTTCAACATCTGGGCTGCAGAGACGCTCCTTCTCAGTGACATGTCCAGGATTCCACCATCTGTTGTTAACCAGCTCTGTGATCCTCCTCCTTTACTGTTAGCGCTCTGTCTGCAGTCTCTGTCTGCCCGGATAGTCTTAAAGCTGAGCAGAGAGCTGTTAGAGTTGTTCCTGCAGCCAGGTCCAGGATTCCACCATCTGTTGTTAACCAGCTCTGTAATCCTCCTCCTTTACTGTTAGTGCTCTGTCTGCAGTCTCTGTCTGCCCGGATAGTCTTAAAGCTGAGCAGAGAGCTGTTAGAGTTGTTCCTGCAGCCAGGTCCAGGATTCCACCATCTGTTGTTAACCAGCTCTGTGATCCTTCTCCTTTACTATTAGCGCTCTGTCTGCAGTCTCTGTCTGCCCGGATAGTCTTAAAGCTGAGCAGAGAGCTGTTAGAGTTGTTCCTGCAGCCAGGTCCAGGATTCCACCATCTGTTGTTAACCAGCTCTGTGATCCTCCTCCTTTACTGTTAGCGCTCTGTCTGCAGTCTCTGTCTGCCCGGATAGTCTTAAAGCTGAGCAGAGAGCTGTTAGAGTTGTTCCTGCAGCCAGGTCCAGGATTCCACCATCTGTTGTTAACCAGCTCTGTGATCCTTCTCCTTTACTATTAGCACTCTGTCTGCAGTCTCTGTCTGCCCGGATAGTCTTAAAGCTGAGCAGAGAGCTGTTAGAGCTGTTCCTGCAGCCAGGTCCAGGATTCCACCACCTGTTGTTAACCAGCTCTGTGATCCTTCTCCTTTACTATTAGCGCTCTGTCTGCAGTCTCTGTCTGCCCGGATAGTCTTAAAGCTGAGCAGAGAGCTGTTAGAGTTGTTCCTGCAGCCAGGTCCAGGATTCCACCGTCTGTTGTTAACCAGCTCTGTGATCCTCCTCCTTTACTGTTAGCGCTCTGTCTGCAGTCTCTGTCTGCCCGGATAGTCTTAAAGCTGAGCAGAGAGCTGTTAGAGTTGTTCCTGCAGCCAGGTCCAGGATTCCACCATCTGTTGTTAACCAGCTCTGTGATCCTTCTCCTTTACTATTAGCACTCTGTCTGCAGTCTCTGTCTGCCCGGATAGTCTTAAAGCTGAGCAGAGAGCTGTTAGAGCTGTTCCTGCAGCCAGGTCCAGGATTCCACCACCTGTTGTTAACCAGCTCTGTGATCCTTCTCCTTTACTATTAGCGCTCTGTCTGCAGTCTATGTCTGCCCGGATAGTCTTAAAGCTGAGCAGAGAGCTGTTAGAGTTGTTCCTGGAGCCAGGTCTCTGTGAAAAATTTATCATATATATATCATATATACAGTAAATAAAATGTATTTATATAGAGACAGATTTATTTATATATATACATTCCTGTTGTGTCCTCATCAGTGGTCAAAGCCTGTCTGTTATCTGCCAAAGATCTCACACTTCCCATGATCAAGGGGAGAAATGGTTTAAACTTCTTGTCTCCATTTTCTTCCGGCTCTGCATCCTCAATGTCTTTTAAACATTGAATCTTGATTTTGGATCTTATTCTAGGTATTACATGGGATTTGGAAAGCTCAGTTAGGTCCTTCAACAGGTTAACAGCTTTCCTGTTGTCATGGTTATGCATCGCAACAGATGTGAAAAATGATCAGAATTACCAGCAGAAGTCCTTCCAGCAGCACAGCATCCAAACCGGCTCAGAAAAATGTTTCAGAAATCTGTATATTCACCAAAAAAAAGCTCAGTAGAAAATCTCAAGAAGATGCAAAGAAGGACAGTATGTCCTACTGTGTCTTTCTCAGTGTGAGCTACAGCAGCAGGCCGCCTGCCTCTCGTGCAGCACCATTCTGGACTCCTCTACTGTAGCAGCCCCAAGGAATGTCACAAGGAGTCTGAGGTGTTCAGCTGACCTCCAAACACCCCAGATACCAATTTTACAGGATCTTATGACATCTGTGAGAACCAAGTCCAGTCCACAAAGAGCCCACCCCACAACTCACAGGGCCCAAATGTCCCGGTAGCAGACCCTCCAGGGCGTCCTGCAATGTTTTGTTCACCTCCTGACTGGTCAGAGCTGTTTTGGTGGCATGCATAGAAAATATTCAGTTGTAAGTGGGTGGTTATATTGTTATGGCTGATTGGTGCGTGATGCAGTACTGTGACTGACTGGGTATGCTACCATGTCTCACTGTGTGATGGTTACTCAGACTCCATTAAATCCATCTTGTGTCACACAGTCAACTTTGCTATCACACACTGTGTAGGGTTATACTCTATACTCTGATCACTTCACACTTTTCTGTTAATATGTTCTTGAAAGTGTGTTTAGTGGTGAATAGATTGTAATTTTTAGTTAATTCAAGCAAGCTCTGGAGATGTGACTCTAACCCCCAAGAGTTAATGTGCACCAAAGCATGTTTGTTAAGTTTGATATTGACATACACTTGAAAGTCACATATTCACATTTAGGAATTGAATGATGAGTTATTGCTGACAATATTTGGAAAGACAAGATCAGCAAAAATATGGCTCAGGTTTGAAATGGCCAGAAAAATATTTGTCATATATTTTCTGTACTTTATGCATGAATGCATTAAATATTGAGCTATGATAAGAACCCCTACACAGATGCTGCATGGACTTGCAGTCCCAAACACCAATACATACAGCATGGTTAAAGTAGATGCTATAAGAAAAGCTGACCTGTGTGCAATCTCCAAGCCTTAACACCTGATCTGTGGATCAGATAGGAAGGAGAGCAGAGTCACTAATTGGTAATATTCATCCTCTTTGAGCTGTGGACTCAGGCTTTGAACAGTTTATTTAGCAGTTGATTGCACATGAGCAGCAGACAGTCCTGTTTATAGCTGACTGTTGAAGTGTTCCAAGTGTCATCAAAAGTTTAATTTGTGACATTCCAAAAGACTGGAAAGTAATGATTATGTTTTATTGTGCCACAAGTTTCTTGACTTTGCTTCATTTAGAGAGCAGCATCAAACTCAATTTGTGTAACTCTGTGTGTCCCTGTGGCAGGGTTGTTGGCACATCCGGCTCATTTCCATCTTCTTAGAAAGTAGTTTGCATGGCCAGAGCCAGACACCAAGTGTTAAACTAGGAAATAATTTATGTGCATTTGAAATTATTTTCATTGTTGACTCTTAATTGTTCATTCAGTTTGTCCAAGATGTCACTAAGTCTAAATAGAAACATTTTCAGAATTCTAAAAGTATTTCTGGATGTTCAGCTGGAATTCTTTTTGCAGTGTCTGTGCCTCAAGTTCTTTTTCTAGCTTTTAAATACACTCTGAAGTGAAGCTAATAAAAAGACCATTTTATTATTCTAAGGCTTTTCCCTTTCCTGTTATATATCTGTGTTTTGGTATATAAAAGGTCCTTAAAGTCACAAAGCCAAAGGTTATGCCAAAGGATTCGCAGTCTACTGCAAAAATAGTGCTCCTCAACTGCCTGATAAGCATTGCTGGCAGTCCAGGCTGTACTTTTGTTACATACAGTTGCATACTGCCCACTTAGTGGCAAGTTTGGCTCCTTAAGCAAAGCTACATAGGATAAAGGCTGGGATGAGCTTTGGTACTTGTACTGAGTTGAAAACATGCTGGTCTTTCCTTTCCCCACATAGTACCTCAAAAGGGAGATAATATGAAGAATCAGTGACAGCAATACATTTTTACCACTGTTGCTCTGCGGTACAATCCGAAACTTTCAGTGGGTTTCCCCAGCAGGCTTGGCTGGGCCTTTCAGCAGAAGGGAGACAGAAGCTGAAACGGAGTTGTTGTTTTTAACTGAGGATGAAGAGATGCTTCTGTTTTTTTTTTTACTCAGTTGGATCCTGAGAACAAAAATCTATTAATGTAAATCAGCATCATATGGCAGTTTTCTATATTTTCATATACATGATGCCTTTTTAAAAAAAATACTAATATCTTCCTGTGGGTTGTTAAACGAGCACCTCGCCAACATGCACTGATATGTGCAGACTGTGCACCTTTACGGCAGGTCAGAGGCAGCTGAAATTCAATTGGATTTGATATGAAACCACGTCAAACAAACTGTCGGGGGGACCCTAACGTTTAAAAGTGGGGCTATGTGAAGTATTTAAGAGCAGTCAGAGCGCTCACAGTTTGGAGAATCTAGGAAGAATTCTTACAGTGAGCTATGCTGGCTGTTGCTAGGAAGAAAAGAGAAAACTAAACTTTTAGTTTGAGTGACCACTACATTCAGTTAGTATTGTGCCATTTTCCAAACCGAACAACATCTGTGTTTCTCCCTGTTTCTGCATGCACAGTGGCGGCCCAACACGTCCTGCTGAAGATTAGCTGGGTTTGTCCAGAGCTGTGGCATATTTGTCGGATAGCTCACTGCTGGCCATGACTTTTGCTGAGATGAAAATATGTTATGAGTTTGTGCTTTTTCCAGACTTTTCTCTCAGTTTTATTGTCTTGTTGTAGGTCTTTTGGAAGTAGACCTGCAGAATTGTCAGTCACAGCTGATCAACAGCACAGTGTACTGACCAGCCAGCATACATGCAACGACACCAAACAACTTGAACCTTCTATGGTAGAGAAGAAAGAGACAAAATAAACAACTGCCTGATAGAAAAGGGATGTTGTGAAAAAATCCATATCTATATTAGAACTGACCTGAACTGCTATGAAGATAAGTTCATCGGGAATCCTCCGTGCTTCTGGCACGGTCTTCTGCAGCCACTGCATACAAACCTCTAAATAATATTGAAATATCTTAGCTCATAACTCATCCCCTTCTTAGAACTTCTGTATGGCCCCATTTAAAACAAATGAGCTCATTTACTCTACGTTTTCATGTGTGTTCATGCGTTGGAGCAGTTTCTGACCAGCATGGATGTGTTATGTGTTCATGTTGGTAGTTTGACACAATCAGCTGTGTCCAAATATTTTTACATCATCGGGTCTCAAATGCTTTTCTCTTTAATTGTCCATGTGCACCAGCCACTTGCAGAAGGCCCATACAACAAAAGTGAGTACACCCACTGTGTATTTATCATTTGAATATTAAAGAATAAAAAATGTGATGTCTACCTTATTTGATGAATAGCATGGTCATTACTTACAAGCCAAATTACCAAAAATTGTCACAAAAACAGGCCCCTCGGATGAAATTCAGTACACCTTTTATCACTGAGATTGCAGGAGTGTCAGATTTCTGAAACTGTATTAGATCATGTTTCTGAATTGCCACCATCACAAACACAAATCAGTAGAGGCGCTGATGGTATGTGTTGGTAAGTATTACCATGGCATAGAAACGGAGCAATGACAGTAGTTTACAGAGGCAGGCAGGTTGTGCACACTCACAGACTTTGAGGCACAATCCTGCGAAGTGTGTGAGAGCTCAAGGTCATCAGGGCGATGTCAGACATCACAATGCTGTTAGGAGCCCTTTCTGTCCTTGACTTTGCTGCTTTGTCCATAGTTCAGTACAAAATTGGTGACGTCAAGAAATATGTATGCTTGAACATTTATGTGCAAGTGACTGCTGACTGTTGATATGAGGTTCTTTGTATTTTCATCCAAACATCTATACAGGCTTGATTTTGTTCATGATTCACTTTTATCTACATGGGTTTCCCTTACTTCTGGTAGTTTGCTCAAATGTATCATGTATAAATGTGTCTAACAGAGTGATTCACAGATGCCAAATAAAATAATACCTGCAGTTCAAATGTGAAGTACATTCTAAAGTTGGCTTTCTTTTTTCTTTTCTTTTAACAACTGGTGGATGTATTGTTTCAAAATATATGCTAGCATGATGGTGTGTGGGTCACTCTGTGCTGACACTTCCCTCACAAACACACATAAGCTCTGCAGCTGTGAGGATTTAGAGACGAGGCCTTAGAGTGGAGATTGGGTTGGGCCAGGGTGTGTTCCAGTCATATGTTCCAGCCGCATGTCAGAGATGGAAAGTTTCCTGTACATTTTGTTCACAGGCTACACTAGCAATTTTCTTAGAAATATGACTTGAAAACAATGAATTATGTGGTATTTTGATCTTAAAACCATCTTAACATAATGTTCACAGAAAAAGGTTGGAAAGTATATATTTTTTTATTATTATTTTTATATTTTTCACATTATGATTATGGGTTTATAACCATGGTTGTGCCCATCTTCCCACCTGGTTCCAAACATAAACATTGGAACAAACAAAAAAGAATAAATAATTTGAATTCTAATCAGTTTTATAAATGTATTCATATCCACCTCTAGGTTGGGTACATTTGATAGTATCCCGTCAAGCTGAAAGAAAAGTCCAGCAGAACGAAGACGAGGAACAAAAGAATGGACTCATCAACAGCTAACAAAACACAAGGCAGCTTTCCTAGCAGAGTTCAACACAGTATTGTCTCGAAAAAATAAAAAGATCATAGATTTTTCTTTTTTTTTTTTCCCCCCTTGTCCTGTTCAGCATTATGGCAGCAGAATTGTAGTCTGAATACCTTTGATGCCAAACAGATTTGCTTTGCCAAGGGAAGTTTTATAAATGTAAAGCTCCCCTTGATGCCCATTTATTTATTTCTGTTTACAATATATGACATGTAATAGAACTGAACTGGACCGGGGGACAAGGAAAGAAGAAGAGGAAAGAAGAGGAAACAGAACAAAAATAGAAACAAAAACCAGACAACCAGCTGCTACACCTGTAAAAAAACATAACAGACAACAATCCATGGCCTCTGAGGGGAATCCAGCCTTAGCGCCACCAGGAGCACCTGAAAGCAGACAAGCAGAGAAAAAAACAAACACACAAACAAACAAAAACAAGCACAAGAAGCGGCAATCACATACAACACAGCTGTGGATATAGATGACCTGAGACGACATGATAATACATCAACTGCTTAGCGTGCATGCTACTGGACTAATGAATGTGTGTGTGTGTGTGTGTGTGAGAACATGCAACACCCATGGCACAGGATCTACATGGTAACCGTGCTTAGTTATGAGTGTATAAGCGTACAGGGCCACAATCCACAGCCCCCCCCCCCAAGCAATCAGAAGCAGGCAGAGAGGGCCACAAGACCCAGGCCACCAGCAGCCCCCACAGAGCACAGAACCCAGGAAGCCCACCGCAGGGACAACCACGCATCCACCCAGAAGACTGCAGAGGAAGCCCCCGGACAGAGCCCCCATAAGCATAGGGCAGAGGCCCTCCGGGAGCCAGGGGCAACAGCCCACCGACCCCGCCAGGCCCCAGCCGCCCAGACATGGGCCGTGCACTGGACCCGGGCCCCAGGAGCCCGAGCACCCCCAAACCCCCCCGGCAGAGGCCCCACCCAATACCCAGGAGGGCCAAGTGCCCCAGACAGCCACACAGTGGGTCAGCGCCTGCCCCAGCGCCCCTGGCCAAGTGCCCTGGGAGTCAAGACGTGCCCACAGGTGGGTGAAGTCGCGAGCAGCGGGGAGAGGCAACGCCGCCCCCCCATCGGGAGAAGCACAGGCAGGCCAGGCGACAGGAAGTCCCAGATCCAGGCCCAATCATTACCACACACACTTTCACGTCCCATACATCCACACATCCACAAAATCATAGATTTTTCTAATATACACATATTTACTATTTTAACATATTTAATTTTACCTATGAGCAGTTCCTATATATAATAAATTTATCTGATAAACGTACAAATACATCATAATCACTCAGTTCCAAAATTAAATTATTGGGGCATATATGCCATATATTACATTTTATAATCGTATTTATTTCTTCGTTTTAAAATATGTTACAACGCATTTAATAATATATTCACAAATATGAGTTATCCGCTCATTTTCTAAACCCACTTAATTGAATTCAGGGTCGCAGGGGTTCTAGAGCCTATCCCAGCTGTCGTAGGGCAAGTGGTGAGATAGACCCCGGACACGAGTCCATCACAGGGCCACACAGCCATGCTATGTACGCTCACACTCATTAGGGTGAATTTAGAGTCACCAATTAACATTACGTGCAAGTTTTTGGGTGGTGGGAGGAAGCCATGCATACGGGAGAACATGCAAACTCTACACAGAAAGGCCCCCGTTGGGCTTAGAACCAGAAACCCTCTTACTGTGAGGTGGCGGTGCTAACCACCACACCACCGTGCAGCCCTTTTTATTAATTAGATATATATATATATATTCATTGTAAATATGTATCTTGATCTATATATTTTATAGTAAATAAATATGTATTCATATTTACAAAATATATTTGAAAAGTTCATGTGAACACATGATAAACCTAATGATATCCCAAAATATGCAGTTTGGTGTAGACATATGTGAACATAGAAATATGTGAAATAAGTGTTCGTACATCTGCAATATATTTATTCAGAATAAATGTACATACATGTTTGTAGGTGATCAACAAAAAATTTCTGCTATGAAGAATTTGTAAGTGTTTGTGAATAATGCTCTGGAACTATATGACAAGAAAAGCATACAGAATCATAGACCGTTTAAGTTTGCATTTATTTAAGCTGAAAATGAACATATAGTTTTTGCACATAATGATATGAAACTTCATTTTAAAAAAAAAGTCACTGTTGATAAAACCGTGCAGGACTGTGTTGATCTTGGATCAGGAAGCTCACAACATTTGGAACGACACTTTCACAGTCCAGCGTCCTGCATCTGTGTCCTGCACCTGTTTCCTGCCTCCTGCGTCCTGCATCTGTGTCCTGCACCTGTTTCCTGCCTCCTGAGTCCTGCATCTGTGTCCTGCACCCGTTTCCTGCCTCCTGCACCTGTTTCCTGCCTCCTGCGTCCTGCATCTGTGTCCTGCCTCCTGCGTCCTGCATCTGTGTCCTGCACCCGTTTCCTGCCTCCTGCACCTGTTTCCTGCCTCCTGCGTCCTGCATCTGTGTCCTTTGATCTGCATCTGTGTCCTGCACCTGTTTCCTGCTTCCTGCATCTGTGTCCTGCACCTGTTTCCTGCCTCCTGCGTCCTGCATCTGTGTCCTGCACCTGTGTCCTGCCTCCTGCGTCCTGCATCTGTGTCCTGCACCTGTTTCCTGCCTCCTGCGTCCTGCATCTGTGTCCTGCACCCGTTTCCTGCCTCCTGCACCTGTTTCCTGCCTCCTGCATCTGTGTCCTGCACCTGTTTCCTGCCTCCTGCGTCCTGCATCTGTGTCCTGCACCCGTTTCCTGCCTCCTGCACCTGTTTCCTGCCTCCTGCGTCCTGCATCTGTGTCCTGCACCTGTTTCCTGCTTCCTGCGTCCTGCATCTGTGTCCTGCACCTGTTTCCTGCCTCCTGCATCTGTGTCCTGCCCCTGTGTCCTGCACCTGTTTCCTGCCTCCTGCGTCCTGCATCTGTGTCCTGCACCTGTTTCCTGCCTCCTGCGTCCTGCATCTGTGTCCTGCACCTGTGTCCTGCCTCCTGCGTCCTGCATCTGTGTCCTTTGATCTGCATCTGTGTCCTGCACCTGTTTCCTGCCTCCTGCCTCCTGCATCTGTGTCCTGCACCTGTTTCCTGCCTCCTGCATCTGTGTCCTGCCCCTGTGTCCTGCACCTGTTTCCTGCCTCCTGCGTCCTGCATCTGTGTCCTGCCCCTGTGTCCTGCACCTGTTTCCTGCCTCCTGCGTCCTGCATCTGTGTCCTGCACCTGTTTCCTGCCTCCTGCGTCCTGCATCTGTGTCCTTTGATCTGCATCTGTTTCCTGCACCTGTTTCCTGCCTCCTGCGTCCTGCATCTGTGTCCTGCACCTGTTTCCTGCCTCCTGCCTCCTGCATCTGTGTCCTGCACCTGTGTCCTGCACTGGTTTCCTGCCTCCTGCGTCCTGCATCTGTGTCCTGCCCCTGTGTCCTGCACCTGTTTCCTGCCTCCTGCCTCCTGCATCTGTGTCCTGCACCTGTGTCCTGCACTGGTTTCCTGCCTCCTGCACCTGTTTCCTGCCTCCTGCGTCCTGCATCTGTGTCCTTTGATCTGCATCTGTGTCCTGCACCTGTTTCCTGCTTCCTGCGTCCTGCATCTGTGTCCTGCATCTGTTTCCTGCCTCCTGCATCTGTGTCCTGCCCCTGTGTCCTGCACCTGTGTCCTGCCTCCTGCGTCCTGCATCTGTGTCCTTTGATCTGCATCTGTGTCCTGCACCTGTTTCCTGCCTCCTGCCTCCTGCATCTGTGTCCTGCACCTGTTTCCTGCCTCCTGCATCTGTGTCCTGCCCCTGTGTCCTGCACCTGTTTCCTGCCTCCTGCGTCCTGCATCTGTGTCCTGCCCCTGTGTCCTGCACCTGTTTCCTGCCTCCTGCGTCCTGCATCTGTGTCCTGCACCTGTTTCCTGCCTCCTGCGTCCTGCATCTGTGTCCTTTGATCTGCATCTGTTTCCTGCACCTGTTTCCTGCCTCCTGCGTCCTGCATCTGTGTCCTGCACCTGTTTCCTGCCTCCTGCCTCCTGCATCTGTGTCCTGCACCTGTGTCCTGCACTGGTTTCCTGCCTCCTGCGTCCTGCATCTGTGTCCTGCCCCTGTGTCCTGCACCTGTTTCCTGCCTCCTGCCTCCTGCATCTGTGTCCTGCACCTGTGTCCTGCACTGGTTTCCTGCCTCCTGCACCTGTTTCCTGCCTCCTGCGTCCTGCATCTGTGTCCTTTGATCTGCATCTGTGTCCTGCACCTGTTTCCTGCTTCCTGCGTCCTGCATCTGTGTCCTGCACCTGTTTCCTGCTTCCTGCGTCCTGCATCTGTGTCCTGCACCTGTTTCCTGCCTCCTGCATCTGTGTCCTGCCCCTGTGTCCTGCACCTGTTTCCTGCCTCCTGCGTCCTGCATCTGTGTCCTGCACCTGTTTCCTGCCTCCTGCGTCCTGCATCTGTGTCCTGCACCTGTGTCCTGCCTCCTGCGTCCTGCATCTGTGTCCTTTGATCTGCATCTGTGTCCTGCACCTGTTTCCTGCCTCCTGCCTCCTGCATCTGTGACCTGCACCTGTTTCCTGCCTCCTGCATCTGTGTCCTTCCCCTGTGTCCTGCACCTGTTTCCTGCCTCCTGCGTCCTGCATCTGTGTCCTGCCCCTGTGTCCTGCACCTGTTTCCTGCCTCCTGCATCTGTGTCCTTTGATCTGCATCTGTTTCCTGCACCTGTTTCCTGCCTCCTGCGTCCTGCATCTGTGTCCTGCACCTGTTTCCTGCCTCCTGCCTCCTGCATCTGTGTCCTGCACCTGTGTCCTGCACTGGTTTCCTGCCTCCTGCGTCCTGCATCTGTGTCCTGCCCCTGTGTCCTGCACCTGTTTCCTGCCTCCTGCATCTGTGTCCTGCACCTGTGTCCTGCACTGGTTTCCTGCCTCCTGCTTCCTGCATCTGTGTCCTGCCCCTGTGTCCTGCACCTGTTTCCTGCCTCCTGCGTCCTGCATCTGTGTCCTGCACCTGTTTCCTGCCTCCTGCGTCCTGCATCTGTGTCCTGCACCTGTTTCTTGCCTCCTGCGTCCTGCATCTGTGTCCTTTGATCTGCATCTGTGTCCTTTGATCTGCATCTGTGTCCTGCACCTGTTTCCTGCCTCCTGCATCTGTGTCCTGCACCTGTGTCCTGCACTGGTTTCCTGCCTCCTGCGTCCTGCATCTGTGTCCTGCCCCTGTGTCCTGCACCTGTTTCCTGCCTCCTGCATCTGTGTCCTGCACCTGTGTCCTGCACTGGTTTCCTGCCTCCTGCTTCCTGCATCTGTGTCCTGCCCCTGTGTCCTGCACCTGTTTCCTGCCTCCTGCGTCCTGCATCTGTGTCCTGCACCTGTTTCCTGCACCTGTGTCCTGCACTTGTTTCCTGCCTCCTGCATCTGTATCCTGCCCCTGTGTCCTGCACCTGTTTCCTGCCTCCTGCATCTGTGTCCTTTGATCTGCATCTTTGTCCTGCACCTGTTTCCTGCCTCCTGTATCTGTGTCCTGCCCCTGTGTCTTGCACCTGTTTCCTGCATCTGTGTCCTGCACCTGTTTCCTGCCTCCTGCGTCCTGCCCCTGTGTCCTGCACCTGTTTCCTGCATCCTGCATCTGTTTCCTGCCTCCTGCGTCCTGCATCGGTGTCCTTTGATCTGCATCTGTGTCCTGCACCTGTTTCTTGCCTCCTGCGTCCTGCATCTGTGTCCTGCACCTGTTTCCTGCCTCCTGCGTCCTGCATCTGTGTCCTTTGATCTGCATCTGTGTCCTGCACCCGTTTCCTGCCTCCTGCACCTGTTTCCTGCCTCCTGCGTCCTGCATCTGTGTCCTTTGATCTGCATCTGTGTCCTGCACCTTTTTCCTGCCTCCTGCGTCCTGCATCTGTGTCCTGCACCTGTTTCCTGCCTCCTGCGTCCTGCATCTGTGTCCTTTGATCTGCATCTGTGTCCTGCACCTGTTTCCTGCCTCCTGCGTCCTGCATCTGTGTCCTTTGATCTGCACCTGTGTCCTGCACTTGTTTCCTGCCTCCTGCGTCCTGCATCTGTGTCCTGCCCCTGTGTCCTGCACCTGTTTCCTGCCTCCTGCGTCCTGCATCTGTGTCCTTTGATCTGCATCTGTGTCCTGCACCTGTTTCCTGCCTCCTGCGTCCTGTATCTGTGTCCTGCATCTGTGTCCTGCACCTGTTTCCTGCCTCCTGCGTCCTGTATCTGTGTCCTGCACCTGTTTCCTGCCTCCTGCGTCCTGCATCTGTGTCCTTTGATCTGCATCTGTGTCCTGCACCTGTTTCTTGCCTCCTGCGTCCTGCATCTGTGTCCTGCACCTGTTTCCTGCCTCCTGCGTCCTGCATCTGTGTCCTTTGATCTGCATCTGTGTCCTGCACCTGTTTCCTGCCTCCTGCATCCTGCATCTGTGTCCTTTGATCTGCATCTGTGTCCTGCACCTGTTTCCCGCCTCCTGCGTCCTGCACCTGTGTCCTGCCTCCTGCGTCCTGTATCTGTGTCCTGCACCTGTTTCCTGCCTCCTGCGTCCTGCATCTGTGTCCTTTGATCTGCATCTGTGTCCTGCACCTGTTTCTTGCCTCCTGCGTCCTGCATCTGTGTCCTGCACCTGTTTCCTGCCTCCTGCGTCCTGCATCTGTGTCCTTTGATCTGCATCTGTGTCCTGCACCTGTTTCCCGCCTCCTGCGTCCTGCACCTGTGTCCTGCCTCCTGCGTCCTGCATCTGTGTCCTGCACCTGTGTCCTGCACCTGTTTCCCGCCTCCTGCGTCCTGCACCTGTGTCCTGCACCTGTTTCCTGCCTCCTGCGTCCTGTATCTGTGTCCTGTGATCTGCATCTGTGTCCTGCACCTGTTTCCTGCCTCCTGTATCTGTGTCCTGTGTACTGCGTCCTGCACCTGAGTCCTGCGTCCCGTGTCCTGCACCTGTATCCTGCGTCCTGTATCTTTGTCCTGTGTACTGCGTCCTGCACCTGTATCCTGCGTCCTGTATCTTTGTCCTGTGTACTGCGTCCTGCACCTGTATCCTGCGTCCTGTATCTTTGTCCTGTGTACTGCGTCCTGCACCTGTATCCTGCGTCCTGTATCTGTGTCCTGCATTTTTATTCTCTTTTATCCCTGACCATTCTTTTTTATCTGTTTTGATTTATTCATCCATGTTTCCTTATTTATTGTTGAAATTAACTGCACTGATCTGCAAACGGTGGATGTGTGAAACACAATTTCGTTTTTATGTGATGCATAAGAATGACAAATAAATTAATAACTAACAAACTAAAGCTTGCATACATTCCCTGAAGGAAGATTTTAAAAGTAAAAAGTCAAATTTTTCCTTTCAACAATGTATTATAATGTCAAAACTATTTTAAAGTGTTTATCTTATCTTATCTTGAATAAAAGGCCCGTCAGCCCTGACTTCAGGCTTTGCCCAGGTGCACTGGTCGCTCGTGTTGATGGATATGCACGGATTATGCACGAAAATCTGTGCATAACTTTTCATACGTTTTCATACGAACTGTGGGTGAGAGCAGCCTGGGTGGTCAGCACTGTCGCCTCACAGCAGAGGGTTCCAGGTTTAACTCCTGGCTGGTTCTTTCTGTGTGGAGTCTCCATGTTATCACTGTCCAAAAACATGCTGTCAGGTTAATTGGTGACAGTAAAATTGTCCTTAAGAGTGAGTGTGAGTGTGTGTGGTTGTTTGTCTCATTTGTCCCTGTGTGGCCCTGTGATGGACTGATGACCTGTCCAGGGTGTACCCGCCTCTCTTCCGATGACCGCTGGGATAGGCTCCAGCCCCCCCGCGACCTGACCGATGGATCAAGTGACTATGGAAGATGGATGGATAGTTTGGTAGTTTTCACTTTGAACAGACTCGTACAAATAAAATGTATTCTGGCTGAACATGTCATAGCCTTGTTCCTAATTATATGTAGTTTTTTCTCCTTCAGCTGATATGCTGTAAGAATTCAAGTTTTAAGATAAAATATCAAAATTTAGAATAAATTACTCATGTTTTACAGTTTTATTTCTTTTGTTTTTTTCTTCAAACATCACTTCCTCCCTCACAATAAATAAGTGCAGAAATGCTACTTGTTGTTTTTGTCCTTTAAAGCAGGGAATTCACCTCCTAGTGGCAGAGAAATTCACTATCAGAGAGTTCCCCTTGTGTTTAGATGGGCACAATATACCCACATCTATCAAATTCATTCTGCTGACTTGCTCTCCAGTTATTATTCCTGAAGTTTTCATTCTCCTGTGTTACTTTGTCCATTATAGCAGGAGTGACACATCCTGATGGCTGGGAAATTCACTGTGAGATACCATTCCATCTGTGTTTACAAAAGAAAGGAGGCTAAAACATGTTTACTCTGAATATTTTATTACCTACCATGAAAACCTTCAAACTGTGTAACTACTTAATAACAAACAAAATGGAACGATTAATGCAAAAATATATTTAAAAAAAACCTTAACAGAATGATTGTTAAATATATACACACTCCAAAATGGATGAAAATGGATTATTTTCAAATAGAATGATGTATTCATCATTTGATATACTTTTGAGTTGTTATTGAAGTATCTGTGACATGCCTTTGTCATAGTACAACAGAATGGCAGCTCACATCTCTTTTAATTGGAATTCCTTGTAGGGTGTGGAAGAAATTACACTCAAAAGCCCACATTCTTACAACAGTGCTTAATAATACAAACAACAAAGAACACTTTAGGTCTGAATTTATTTTTTTCTCTTTCTGACTTTCTTCTCTTTTTTTCATCTAGCAAGCAGCACAAACATATTCCTCTGTGATGTTTGGCCTTCTCATGCACACATGGTGGAACCACCTTTCACATTCATCACAGGATGTTTTGATAATGATAAAGTTTTCCATGTGTGTTGTCTTACCAATTTTATTTTTGGCTTTCTTAGTGTTTCTCCCCTCAAGTTGGGGGTAGTATGTCGCGGACAAGTGCAAATACGTGTAATTCACAAGGATGAATTAAAGCACCAATATAAATGTTGCAAGGTCAACAGCAGAAATCTAATCAACTCAATTAGGAAAAAATACAAAACAATAATAATAGAAAACATTGGTAAAAACAGAAATACTATGGAAAGATCCCAACACTGGGGCTAGCCTTGTATTCTGGTAAAAATGTTTTCAGTAGAAAATGAGCACTGATGCTTATATCTAGGAAGGTGTCAATTAGATTATATTCTTAAAATGTGGGATAGGAATCTAACTATCTATGAATGAACATGAATGTATTTAATACATGGTATATAGAATATAACATTAAAGTACCCATGTCAGTTCCTCCTCTTCATTGTCTTTCACATTTGCTTCTCCACAAAGGAAAGAGATATTTGTGAGATCATCTGTCTGAACAGATAACATCAGTAATTAGAAAAGCAGTATTTATGAGGATACTGAGATTTATGCTACTTCCGTTTTGTCAGAGATGTATTTTATTGAAATATTTCTTATAAGATCATGATTGTGACTTACCAGACTCCTTAAGAAGAGTAGTGGAAACCCAGCGCAGCTCCTCCACGTCATGTCGTCCAGTTGGGAACTGGATGTCTTGGCTCATCAAGATTTTTTCAATAAACTGGCTTTTAAAAACAAGTTATTTACAATCACATAAAAAAGCTCAAACTAATCTTTAACAAGGGCCAGTTTGAGTAATAATGGCAAATTCTACCTTATTCGCAAAAATACCACAGAATATGCTGCCTGGTTGTAGTGGATGTTGAAGTCTGTCACATTTCCATCTGGAGACGTTTAGTCCTTTCTTCCTCATTAATGAGCTAAAAAGATGAAAACATATTTACATATGGTAACCAGATTTAGTGGCCTAGAACTCATACAAGCGTCAACTGTCAATATAGAGTAATATAAGATGGCCAGCTGCAACTCAGGAGGAAGAGCAGTAGCCTATCAATGGGAAGGTCAGTGGTTCAAATCCCAGTTTCCCCAGGCCACATATCAAAGCAACGCTGCCACAGAACCCCACATTGCTAAATTATGCATCCATAAGTGTATAAATGTGTGTGAATGCATAGAAGAAAGCACTGCATGGCCTGTATGGACAAAGGTGTGCTGCGTAAGGGAATTGGTAAATTCAATTCAATTAAATTCAGATCACTTTATATATCCCCAAGGGGTAATTAAAAGAATGCGTGACAGTAGCTTAAAGAGAGACACAATCAGGCAACACACACCGCACAGCCACATTCAGCACATGAATGATGTGTTTTGATAATAAAGTGCATTTAGGTTTGTGTTCCAAAGTCTTAAAGTTTATGGCAAAGAAATAAAAAAAGTCCATGTCAGCATGTTCAACGGTGAGTCAGTGATCAGCATTAAGGAGGTGGACAGCCCTGGGGATGAAGGTTGCCTTCCTCCCCTGTGTGCGGCAGCCTGGACAGCGGAGTCTGCGTCCTGAGGGGAGCCACTCGAACTCAGGAAACAGGATATGGGAGGGGTCCTGTGGAATCCTGCGTGATGATTTTACAGTCTGCTGATCATATAGGGAAGTGAGAGTTCGAACAGGCTTCCCAATGATTTTTGAGCAGACCTTAACCACATTCAGCAGGCGGTTCCTGTTTTGTAGGGTGATGAAATGGAACCTGCAGGTGACAGAAAAGGTCATTATATTTTCAATGAAGGCATGGTAGAATGTTGTGAGAATGTCCTTGTTGATCCCTAGTGACTTCAGCTTCCTGAGTAGGTACTGTCTCTGATGGCACTTCTTTAGGATTTTCTCTGTGTTCGAGGAAAACCTTTGTCACAGAGTGTTCCCAGATGTTTATATTCCTCCACTATCTCCACTGGCTTCTTCTGTATTGATAGTGGTGGTGGACTCCGCCATCTGTCTCTGGTTTGGAGAAAATGTTACAATCATCTCCTTGGTCTTTTGTTGATCTCAAGGCAAGAGCTTCCACACCACTTTACAAAGTCCTGCAAAGCTGAGCTGTGATGTGTGTGGCTGGAGAGTAGAGACAGGAGGACTGTGTCATCAGCAAATTTGACAAAGTGATCATTTGGCTGGGTGGATCTACGTCATCTCTGTAGAGGATGAAGAAAAGTGGGGAGAGGACACAGCCTTGCGGAGAGCCAGTAGAGGTGAAGAGGGTGTCGGACAAGGTGTAGTTCACCAACATCCTCTGTGACCTGTTGGTGCGGAAGTCTATAATCCACACAGTGAGTTGTTGGTTGAGGTGGAAGCATGCGGTAAGCTTCTCAGCCAATACGTGAGGCTGCAAACAGAAGTCTGCAAACAGAAGTCTGGCTGTGGAGCTGGGGATTTCCAGATGCTTATGGATGGTATTTAAGATAAATATTTTTTTATCTTCGACACCTCAGCCAGCCCGCTAAGCAAACTGCAACGGGTCCATCATTAAGTCAGTTAACTTGGTGATGTGATCCTTGATGATCCTCTCAATGGCCTTCGTGACCAGAAAGGTGAGAGCCACAGGTCTAAGGTCATTCAGGACCTTGGTGATGCCCTTCTTCGGGATAGGAATCACTATTGGGTGCTTCACATTGCGGGGACTGTGCTGCTGGTCAAAGAGCCCTGGAACAGATGCTGGAACACACCTCCTAGCTGCTCAGCACGGTACCATAGGGTCCGCTCACGCGCAAAGAGTTGCTCCTAGTGGCCAAATTCTAAGAACATTCTTGGAATCATGATGTTTTCTTAGAATTTCCCCAAAAAGAGTAGATCCTAGTAAAGATAAAAGCTATTCCTAAAGAATCCTAGCTCTTAAGAGAGCTCCTAAGGTGAGATCTGTTAAGAGCAGGGAAGAGGACTTTTAAGCAGCTTAGGAGTTCCCTAAGCAGAGGACAGAATAGGCAGGAGAGATATTCTCCAAACACTGGATGACAGTGAATTGATAAAACGCTACAGATTGGATCGTGCAGGAATCATGTTTGTGGTTGATCTCATTTGACATGCACTTACTTCTGCAACCGAACGTCACAGTGCCATACCACCTGAAATGAGTCATCACAACACTGAGGTATTTGGACAAATGCAACAATGCAGCAGTGATGACCTGGGTCTGTCACAACCCTCCATCAGCAGGGTCATCAACCAAACACTGACAGCATTGTCACAACCTCATATTGTGACACAATTTGTTTCATTTCCGCTGGATGCCCGCACTTTATAAGCTCACAAAAGGGCATTTATGGACATTGCAGGATTCCCCGGTGTTGTAGGTGTAATCGATGGGACACGTGTCCAAATAATTGCAGAAGATGAAGACGTCTTATTGAACAGAAAGAGATTTCACAGTATTAATGTTCAACTTGTTTTCAATGCTGACTATAAGATTTTGGACACTGTTGCTAAATGGCCAGGCTCAACATAATCAAATAATGTCCATTTTGATTATGTCTGTATTAACTTGTAGGGCCCATAAGACAAAAAGGGCAGTGGTGGAGCATTGGCCAACTGAAGAGACGCTTTCATGTTCGCCACGGAGAGGTGCGGCTGACCCCTGATAAAGTCTGTAAAGTCATCATAGCCTGTGCAATACTACACAACATTTGCAAGGCTAGACAGATTGCAGAACCTCTTGAGGGTGATGGAGACAGCGATGACGATGATGGTGAAGAAAATATTCACTTTCAACAGGGGAACTTGACTCAAAGTGGACTGCCTTACAGAGCAAGTTACAGTATATGCAATTTGAAAACGTGTGACTGCATTGAACTAATATATCACTTAATTTTACTAAACATCACCTACAATAGTTAAATACACTGCACATACTACTCACAAAGACACAATATCTATTTGTCAGGCATTTATTTTTTAGGAGCTCAAGTTTTAGTCGATAGTACAACTCCTGTAGGCATAGAACTTTTTTCTACTGTCTGAAGACATCCATTGTCAACTCCAATCTTCTGTCCTGAATGGATGGTGTCGGAGCAGCAGGTGCAGCAGGCAGGAATGGTGTTTCAGCAGCAGCAGCAGCCAGGCTGAATGTTTCAGGCTGAGGGTCGTACACAAGCAATGTTGAGGGGCTCGGTTCCTCTGATGGCTCCATGCTACAGAAAGGGAAATATATTTAGTTTAATTATTGTTTTGTTTTAATTGATTTAGTAGAATGGGCAAGGATATGAGAAATGGCTTATACAATGAATAAACACTGTTTGTGATATTTTGTTTACCTGCCCGTTGATATGTGCAAACTCATTTGTCCTACCTTTGTTGCATTACAATGGCCTGTGTGGCATACAGAGCCATTAGTGATATACCCACATTGTTATTATTTATATGTTTAATATTACTTGCATTAAGTATAGGTCATGAGTGTGTTGAGAATTGTCTGTTTGTTGTCTGATCGGGAAAGGTTAGTTTATTGTTTAACATGGTGATGCAGTGTCTACGTCTCACCAGCAGATGGCGCGTTCGCTACACTATGAACAGGGACAAGGGAAATCTCGCGAAAATGCGCTGTGAGAATGAGAACACACACCTGAGTGTGAAGATGTGTGTGGCGTAACGTTGATAAATAATATATATTTTTTGCTTTTTGCAGAACAAAAATAAAAGACTTTTTCAAATCAAATGTGTAGTGGAGGACAACTTCACTTTGTACCACACTACATATTTTGGTAGCAGAGGATGGTTGATTCAACCCACGGCCCAGTCGCATAGAAATATAGACGGACAGAGCAGAGAAGGACCATGGAGGAAGCAAGGGACGAAGTAAGCAAAACAAGACGCACCCTTATCAGGTTGGTGGAGACGACATTAGATGAAATCGAGGGGGATGAAGAGTCCACAAAGTCATATCAGCACTATCTGCAGCAGGTACTGTCCTATCTGGCTTCTCTAAAGCCGACACCAGAAACTGAGGCTGAGATTGTAGCTCAAGAGAAAAGTGAGTTAAATAAGTTGAAAATGCAGTACCAGAAGTTACAGCAGCAGATGGAAGAGGAAATCAGGGCGTTGGAGGAAAAGATACAAGCAGCAGGAGGAGACACTGCGCCTGCCATTGTGACTGCAAAGGAACAGGACACAAGGACTGCCACCACAGCACCAACCAGACTGCCCGAGGTGACGCTGAGACGGGAGTTCCGGATAATTGGACAGATTGGGGAAGCTGGTCAAAAGGACAAATTGTCCTACACAAGCCTCATCAAACAGATCGAGTCTGGACAGCGGAAAGGACATGGAAAAGCGGAGATTATTGAAGCAGTCACACGTGCTGTGAGCCCAGGTCTTCATCTGCATAGATGTTGGAGATAAAGCGAGAGCTGACGTGGCACACCCTCAAGACCATACTCAAGAGTCACTACAAGGTGGACTCCTCCTCCGACCTGCTGCATTGCCTGATGAACATGAAACAAGATCCAAAGGAGTCAGCACAGAATTTCTTATTCGGAGCAATAGAACTGAAAGAGAAGCTCATGAGAAAAGCCAGTGATGATGATGCAGGTGAGGAAGGTGAGCAGTTTGGTCCAGAGCTAATCCAGAGAACATTCCTCCGCTCCATAGAGACTGGTCTTTACAGTGGTGCGATTAAGTTCCAGCTCAAGCCGTATCTCAGTATCCGTACTGTCACAGATGAGGTGTTAACCCTTTAGGCGCCAAAGGTCTTTTTCTAAAATCCATGATTTTGACAAATAAATTTCAAAAGGCTATATCTTAAAACTGATAAGAGATAGAGACTTTCTGCAAATTAGAGAAATGTAGGATGCAAATTTACACACCTAATGTGCATATTATGACGTCATGGGCCATCTTGGATTATAGAATTTTTATGAAATTTTCATGTTTCAATGATGAAATGCAGACTTTCTCACCAAATATGCCCCTATGTATGTGCTATATTCAATATTCTATATTCAATGTGCTAGAAAATGCAAAATGTTCAGGGAAATAGCAAAAGGTAAACCAACACTGTAAATTATTTCTAATAGATGGCCGAAAAAATGCACATGAGCGATAACCTCATGTTTGCCTGCAAAGGTCAAACTAGGCCTATGCCTATCCATCCAGGTGACACTGTTTGTAGTTTTTTATGGTGTGATACCTTTCATTGCATGGTACCACACAAAGACCCACCCCACACTGCCTACACCTGTATTTTTTTCTGACGGCCTTTAGGTCGGGTTCAATCAGAACATACGACACAATCTGGGTGGTCATCACTCTTATACAGAAAGTGACATTCTGTGAGTCTCCGTGGCATTTCTCCCGATGACTTGATTTCATGGGAAGCTAAAATCTGATGGGCATAACGATTTGTTTCTACAGTCAATGAATTCCAGAAAACGTCATTGAGAAAAAGGGACAAAAAATCTAGGGCCGAATCAGCATTGGATAGTTCTAAGATCATGTTACCTTGGTTGCTCGTTCATGCCGCTTTGCATTACTAAACATAAGAAAGATCAGACCATACCCAACCCAACATGCCACCCAACTCCTGGTGCAGGCCATGGTCATCTCTCGCCTTGACTACTGCAATGCTCTCCTAACTGGTCTCCCAGCCTGTACCATGAAACCTCTGCAGATGGTCCAGAATGCGTCTGGTCTTCGATCAGCCTAAAAGAACACACGTCCCCCCTCTGTTCATTGACCTCCACTGGCTACCCTTAGCCACCCGCATCAAATTCAAGTCACTGATGTTAGCTACAAAGTGCTTAATGGAATGGCTCCCATCTACTTGAATGCTCTTGCAAAGGCTTATGTCCCAACTGGGTCCCTCCGTTGGTCCCAGGATTGTCGTCTAGCAGCTCTTACACCACGCCTAAGACAATCCAAACTCTTTTCATGTGTCGTCCCACGATGGTGGAATGACCTAACGAGTGCTACCAGAACAGGGGCGTCCTTGTGTATCTTCAAGAAACTCTTGAAAACCCACCTCTTCAGAGAGCATCTCCTATCCTAGCACTTACCTTGTACTTCCCTACCCCCTCTATCTCTGCACTTTATCTTTCTGCACTTCCCTCTATGCCTGCACCCTATCTCTACTCTGTCACCTCTGACAGAGTCGGACTCCTGGGTTCCTTCTATGTAGTTTATTGTTAGCTTTTTATATAGCTTGTTATATCTTCATTTGTAAGTCACTTTGGATAAAAGCGTCAGCTAAATACATCAACATCCTCTGTCCCCCTGATATCCAACTGTTTCATCAAATAGTTTTATCCGATTTTGGTATCCCACCTCATCAGTCAAATACTCAAAGCCTGCATGTCCATAACCTGGCTTAGTGAGACGCATGTTGGCTCTTTTGCCTCTAAATACACCACTTGTGCCACCTTGGGCTCCTGTCATGTCTCCACCAAGTGCGCCAACACGCACTCCGGTCAGTGAACAGACACAGCATGGCTGCGGCTGCATGAACTTACATTTTCCCACAGCTCTCCCAATGGCACTTTGACCACGTCTGATATGTCCATCAGATTTGTCAAGCTACTGGCTGGGCGATCGCAAACACTTTGTGAAGGCACCGTGTCAGAAAGCACAGCGTTCACTTGGCGAGCTCGATAAAAAGACAGAACACACACATTACTCCCAGCCTCGTTCCCTATATAGAAGGATGACGTTTTTTGCATTAGAGGTGAAGAGTGACATGTCTGCCAACCAGAAGTGGAGAGTAGGAACAAAATATGACGTTATTTTTGCCACAATGGGCCGTTTTATTCAAGGCGCCACCTTGTCGACTTAAGTCGACCATGGCGCTTAGAGGGTTAATTGCGCGAATCAGTGAGGCTGCAGACTTAGAACAGGAAAGACAGCAAAAACTGAGAAAGATAGTCACAAACAAGCTCCCAAAAGTTAGTGACGTGCAGGCGGAGGTGTATCCACCCGACGCCTCAGTGACAGTAGTTGACACTGTTAGTCACCGTGAAGCAGGGGGAAAGCGTAAAAGAAGTCAGGTACCCAAGCCAGAGATAGACCCAATAGAAATGCTCAAGGCTCAGGTCCTAGAAATTAAAAAGTTGATGTTACAGACAGTGGAGGCCACGCAAACTAGACTGACAGAGAAAACGTTCACACCCAGCGGTAGTCGGCCCAGGCGTTGTAGGGCGTGTCAGGAAGCTCAGATAGGTGACTCCTGCAGACATTGCTTTAAGTGGGCAAGAAGGGCATCTCTCCTGAGGATGTCGACGGACCAGAGAGCAGCAGGGAAATGAGACTGGGCTGCTGAGCTGGGACCCTCGGTAGCCCGTGAACCATCCAGTCTCAACATGCATCAACCTATCCCTCCGCCCGCACCAACTAAAATCTCATCAGTCAACTACCTCCCACCACGACGCAAGGAAAGACTCATCAAATTGATTGCGGGCGGCTGTAGCTCAGGAGGAAGAGCAGTCGCCCACTGTCACTTCTAGTACCTATTTTAGTGTCAAGTGATCCACACATAGCAGCAGAGCCCATAACTGGCTACAATGTGATAGAGGAAATAATAGGAGAGGGTAGTCAGACAACAAAGACAGAGACAATCCATACTGTGTGTCAAGCCTTCCAGATAACAGTCAAGACAGCACAAGCAGTACTGCAGCTTATCCATTCCCCTATTAGTGAGGAAAATGTAGGAACTGTACATACAGGAAAAAGAACACTCACTCTAGGCGCTGAACAGGTCACTACAGTGTATGTGAATGTCAATACAGGGGCTCAGTATTAAGACCTGCTTCTAGTCCCAAGCAAAGAGCCGACATTGCCAGAGGGGGTAGTGATAGAGGAGGGTCTAGTCAGTGTCCCCAGAAAAAGGTCAGGTTATGTAGCAGTCCCCATCGCCATCACAAACAAACAGTGTGATCCTGACCCAACTCACTGTTTTGGGTCACCTGTAACCAGTAAAAACTGCCTATGCGGCCAGTGTTGAGCAGATAACCAGAGGAGAGAGATTAAAACCACCAACTAACACAGCATCAGCCCCAGGTGACAACTCAAAGAAACATAAACCTGCCTGGTGGGACTCTCCAATCGGCCTTAGTCACTTAAACGAGGAGCAAAAGAGGATCACAAAACAGCTGCTGAGAAAGGAGTGTCATTTCATGATGATATCGGCTCAATCCCCTCTCTGAAACTCCACATCACACTGCATGACACTACCCCAGTAAGAAAAACGTACTTGACAGTTCCAAAACCATTACACCAGGAGGTGAAAGAGATATCCAGTACTTATTGAATCGGGGCTGGATTACTCCTTCACTCCGCACGCTTCACCGGTCGTCTGTGTACGAAAGAAGGATAGGACTTTAAGACTGTGTTGTGACTACAAAGAACTGAACAAAAAGTCAGTCCCTGATCGCCACCCCATACCCAGAATATAAGACATGCTTGACTCCCTCACTGGCAGCTCCTGGTTCTCTGTACTGGACCAGGGGAAGGCCCATCACCAGGGGTTCCTGGACAAGGAGAGCCAGCCTCTGACAGCTTTCATCACCCCCTGGGGCCTGTACCAGTGGGCCTGAATCCCGTTTGAGTTGAGTGCGGCGCCCGCAGAATTCCAGAGGAGCATGGAAGACTGTTTGCGTGGCTTGAAAGATGTAATGTGTCAACCGTATCTGGACGACAATCTGGTCCATAGCCCAAGCTTTGAGGACCACATTGAGCACCTGAGAACTGTGTTACAGAGATATCAGGAGCACGGAGTTAAACTCAGCCCATGAAAGTGTGATGTGTTGAAGAGGACATTGAGGTTTCTTGGACGGATGGTGTCTGGACACCTATGGACCCATCTGAGGTGGCCCCAGTCCAAGTACAATCCTCAAAGGAGAAAGCGCCTACCACAGTGGGAGAGCTGAGAAGAGTAATGGGATTCCTCTCATACTACCGAACATACATCCCAAACTTCTCCAGAATAGCCCAGCCTCTCTACCAGCTGCTCTCAACAACATCTGATCAAAGGAACAGAGAGAAGGTCAGGGCTACAACCAGGAAGAAAGGTAACCTCCCACCTAACACTCCCATACAATGGACAGATAACCACCAAAAGACATAGAACTCTCTCATAGACAAGCTGATAGAGCCTCCCCTTCTGGGCTACCCAGAGATGACTCAACCATTCGTCCTCCACACAGACGCATCCCAGGAGGGATTGGGAGCAGTACTGTATCAGAGACAGAACGGCAAGATGGTAGTTATAGGCTATGGTTCCAGGACTCTAACACCACCTGAAAAGAACTATCACATGCACTCAGGAAAATTAGAGTTTTTAGCACTAAAATGGTCAATATGTGAACGTTTTCAGGATTATCTGTATCATGCCCCACACTTTGTGGTATATACAGATAACCTATATCCCTTAACCTATATCCTCTCAACAGCTAAGCTGAATGATACAGGTCATAGGTGGGTGGGTGAGCTATCTGAGTTTGATTTTTCCATTAAGTATAGGCCAGGAAAGAGTAATGCAGATGCGGATGGCCTATCCCGCATGCCATTAGACATTAATACATTCATGACACAGTGTACAGTGCAGGTGGGTCAGGAAGTGTTCAGTGCAGCAGTGCAGGG
The DNA here is from genome assembly GCF_036924035.1 of Leuresthes tenuis. Lineage (NCBI taxonomy): Eukaryota > Metazoa > Chordata > Actinopteri > Atheriniformes > Atherinopsidae > Leuresthes > Leuresthes tenuis. The sequence goes on along the minus strand of NW_027325361.1, from coordinate 36,375,960 downwards.
AGTCAGTGTGCAGGGAGACACGTCCCCGGTCTGGGTAACAGCAGTCTCCATAGAAACACTAGACTGAGAGATGCGAGTGCACACCCTCGAACCACGTCCCTAACACCAGAACAGATACGAGACAGTCAGCAAAGAGATCCTATTATAGGCCAAGTTCTGCATTATAAGAGGGAAAATGGTGAAGAGAAGGAGCAGTGACAGCCCGGTGTATGAAGTCGCACCAGAGGGAGGAGGTAAAAGTTGCGTGTTGCACAGGAACCTCCTACTTCCATGTGACAGTCTACCCTTGGGGAAACCGGAACCTGCCCCTGTCCCTACAAAACAAGAGAGGAAAACACAAGACTTAAACAGCGAAAGCAGTGATGAAGTTGAACTGGTGTGCTGTTGACTAAGCCAGAGAGCTGCAGATTTGAATCCAGAGGCAGAGCCATTTGAACCAGCTCTGACGATACAAGACAGAGCACCAGTTCTGGAAGATCCAACGGTTGATGAGGAAACAAAGACTGATAACAGAGGCATCACAGCTGATGGAAATGGTGAGAACGACACTGCAGTGCGTGGGGAAAGTCTACAAGAGACATCAGAGGAAGATGATCCTGACCCTCCACCAGCTAAAAGCTACCCGCAGCGACACAGGCACTGTCCTCAAATGCTGACTTACAATGCCTTGGGTGAGCTGACATGGTTGGAAGCGGGTCCCGAGAGCTTGCATGTCACCAGCCTGCAACCCACCTGTCATGTGGCGACCATGGGCATCACTAGACATTGGGGTAATGAGTTGAACTCACATTACTCTAGTTCTACTGAAAAGTCGAATGGTGAAATTATATGGACCGTGAAGAAGAGTCAATTCCGGGAGAACATATTGAACTGAGACTGTACAAACTAAGAGACTGGTAACAGACTAAAAGAACCGTGGCCAATATGAGTTCTGTTACACTTGAGGGTTGATCTGATTGGGATCCAGAGTACAGTAACTGAGGTTTAGTGTTATAGATCTAAAAGGGGTCAGATACTTTGATTAATGGGTACTAATTTAATTGAATGTCAAGTGCCATTTTAAAATAAGTAATACCATAGTCAGTGAAAAAATTCAATGTGTGAAAAAGTACACTTTGTGTATCTGAAATGTCTGGAGACATTTTTTTTTTGGGGGGGGGGGGGGTGGCATACAGAGCCATCAGTGATATACCCACATTGTTATTATTTATATGTTTAATATTACTTAGAATAGAATAGAATAGAATAGAATAGAATTGTCTGTGTGTTGTCCAAGAAAGGTTCGTTTATTGTTTGACAAATGTGGTGATACAATATCTAAGTCTCACCAGCAGAGGGAGCGTAAGCTACACTATGTACAGGGACAAGGGAAATCTCGCAAGGATACGCTGTGAGAACGAGAACACACACCTGAGTGTGAAGATGTGTGTGGTGTAACGTTGATAAATAATATATATTTTTTGCTTTTTGCAGAACAAAAATAAATAAATAAAAGAAATAAAAGACTTTTTCAAATTAAATGTGTAGTGGAGGACAACTTCACTTTGTACCACGCTACACCTGCATCATTGAAGGGTTAAAGCCTTCCCTCAGCCCGGTGATACTAACCTCTGACTCAGCTACCTAGCAGGTGGTCCATCTCCTGAAAAGAGATCCAGTAATTAATATGTACACAATAATTAGGCATTCAAATAAACTTTGCCAGCAGGTGTAAGTAAGTGATATATCGCTCACCTGTGCGTGAAGATTCACATTTGTGTGCTGCAATCTCCACTTTTGCTTTTGACTGCAACACATACCACCGCTTCTTGCAATCCTCAGTTGTCCGCATAACCAGTGAAAAGGAGGCATTTATCTGTTGTGCTATCGTTTCCCATGCTTGCTTCGTGGCTTGTACTGTGACACTGGGGCCAAATTTACCTCTCAAAACACTTTTATGCTCATTGACCTATTGAGCCAGAAGCAGACACTGTTCCTCTGTCCAGTTGAGTTTCCTTGTTCTTGTTCTTTTCTTCTCCATTTGAAAGCCAACCAACACTGCTTCTTATAGGCCGGTCAGCAATCACAGTTGTTGATGAAAGCTGAGCCATTTTACCCTCGTTAATACCAAATTGAGTTGAAATGTTGAAAGTACAAAAATTACCAGCATGGCAATTAATATAAGCAAATAAATACAACTATCACTATGTGGATACTGTGCAAGTGAGCCTAAGTTTTCACACATTTTGTAGGATGATTTTAAAGTATAGCTTACCGTTCATTTAACATATATTTTATTTTATTTTAAATATATCTTACAATTACACATTGTAAGTCTTCATAGTCTTCACAAGATTAGATTCTATGAATAAGTTTATCGATTTGAGCTATCGTTTATCGATCACAGCTTTTGAAATGATGGTTCATATCTAGCAACGGGGGTCGACCACACCTCCTCACTAAGATAGGAGTTTCTGTCCATTCCTTGCTCACAGTTCTCTGAGAATGTTCTGGAATAAGCTTCCTTGCTAGGAATTTTTAGGTCAAGTTAAGTGCTCTTTGGGAGGGTTCTCATGATCTTTAGGAATACGGGCCCAGATCTTTGGTTGGTTATTGATCACTGTTACCTTGCATGTATGCTTTGACCTAAAGACCCAGATCAGCTTTGATACTCTCACTTTTATTCTCATGATTGTTTGTGATAATTTTCTTTGCTCTGAGCAGTTTTGGAATATTAGCCAAATTGTTCAGGGTCCTTTTTGCTTTTCCTTTGACATAATTTAGGCCTTTAATCGTGTAGTTCAAAGTTCTGTGCTTTACCTTACTTAGTGCAGCTCTACCTTCAGTTTATTCTGTTTTACTTCAGTGCACCAGATTAAACAGCACAGGTAATTTCTCTAACTTTTGTAATGAACCAAAACACATAAATAAAGCTTTTCTCACAGAACATTTCATTCATCCCATTCAAATCCTCCCACATTCTGCACCTCACACTCACTATTCTTTCCATCGATAAGAATATGTTTTGATCTGTTTATTTAGCAGGTGTTGGGTTTAGTGGGTGGGTTTGAAAACTGATATAAAATCACTCATCATAAAGTAATCAACTGTTTTGTCCTTTACATTCCTTCCCACCTGCCACAGTGTGTATATACTGTGCGCCTCTAAAATCAAAATAATCAGCTAACTCCAAAGTAGGGGTCCTTTCAAGAATTCTCCTCAACTATGGTGCTGGCATGAGAATGTCAGCAGTAACACTTTAATGCAAAAAAATACGCCCGGTACAGTTCAGAGATCATATCATTTCATCGTTTCAGTAATTCTCTCAGCCATGCCTTAACTTTGTGCTAAATGAACATCTTCTTACCTCTGTATGAATGCTAACAAACACTGAGAGTCCTCAGCCAGAGAAACTCTGAAAAACACTAAATAAACATAAGCAGAACATTAATGATCCAGAAAATTATGCATAAATATTGTACAGAACTGCATCTGACGCTTTGCATAGCACTTGGTGATGTATGGCTTGGATGCAGCTCCTCTGCCATGGAAACCCATTCCATGAAGCTCTCTGAGCTAATCTGAAGGCCACATGAAGTTTGGAGATCTGTAGTGATTGACTCTGCAGAAAGTTGGTGACCTCTGCGCACTATGCACCTCAGCATCCGCTGACCCCGCTCTGTCATTTGATGTGGCCTATAACTTCGTGGCTGTTATGCTGTTCCCTAACGCTTCCACTTTGTTACAATGTGGCTTAGGAACACCAGAGGTCTTTGTGGAGTTGGTTTGCAGCAATCCAGATTATTATTACAATTTCTGATAATTATGCCAAAATGTTAAACCTACAAAAACTGATGGTCTACAACGAAACTGAATGATACATTTTTGCATTGGTTCCTGAGGCAAAATCCTAATTGTAAATAGGTTTTTTTTATTTGTTTTTTGCTTCTTGTACATGGAGGATTTTGTTTGTGATATTTATTCTGTTTTGGCCAAGATGCTCAACTCCACATTGCCCCAAATATGTTCCTGTATGTAATGTAATGTGGCTTTTAACAGAATATTTCAGTGTATATGTAACACAATTTATGAAATTTGCATGCAGGGAAGCTCTAATTACAATGTACAAGAATAGAATAGAATAGAATAGAATAGAATAGAATAGAATAGAATAGAATAGAAAGCGACTTAATTCATCCCCCATGAGGGGATAGTCAGATTGTCATGTAGATCAATTAAAATATGTACAATGATTGTATATTACAACAAAAATGATATACCAATAAATTGATAAATAAATTGAATAATAATAAATAAATGTGAGAAGAACATGTCAGCAGTCACTGTTAAAAAACCTTGTGGATGTGGGGACAAAGGACCTCCTGAACCTCTCAGTCCTGCAGCGCAGTAAGATGAGCCTTTCACTGCAGCTGCTACCTGGTTAGAGAGTGAGGTTTTTAACCAGGTCTTCTCTTTAACACCTGCCCTGATGCCCGGGGGTTCAGTCAGTGAGCTCATCAGTAGCTTCAATGCTAAAATGTTAAATGTTATGGATACTATTGCTCCCATTAAGGTGAAGGTTATCTCTGGAAGGAAGAAGTCTCCATGGTGAAATTCCACACTGGTGAAAAATGGGAAAAGAGAGTGTCAGAAAGCTGAGCGCAGATGGAGAAAAACAAATCTCCAGGTTCATTATGACATCTATAAAGAGAAACTTCACTCTTATAATTTACAACTGAGGAATGCAAGGAAATCCTACTTCTCTGACATCATCACCAAAAACAGTCATAATGCTCGGGCCTTATTTGCTACAGTTGACAGGCTAACAAACCCTCCGGTGTCAGTGGCAAATGAACTCCATTCCACCATGGCCTGCAATGACTTTGCCAAATTCTTCATGGACAAAGTCCAAAATATTAGACAAGCAGTTGGTACATCAGCAGCAGGTTCAGCATATGTACCGTTTCCACCGAAAACCGGTTTAAACACCATGACACTATTTCAACCCATTACAGTAAAGACCTGGAGGACATCTTACGTCACCTGAACTACTCCTCTTGCTGTTTAGACATCCCACCAACAGGTTTTTTCAAAGGGGTCTCAAAGACTTTGGAGTCAGACCTGTTACTGATTGTGAACTTGTCCTTAACGTCAGGTGTGTTTCCAGAGCCACTAAAAACTGCTGTAATTAAACCTCTGCTGAAAAAGGACAATCTTGACAAGACGCAAATGAACAACTACAGGCCCATCTCAAATCTCCCATTTTTAAGTAAGATCATTGAAAAAGCGTTTTTTCAACAGCTTAGTTACTTTTTAACACAAAATAACTGCTATGATACCTTCCAGTCAGGTTTTAGACAGCACCACAGCACTGAGACTGCTCTGACCAAAGTGTTTTATGACATATGTCTGAATACAGACGGTGGAAAAATGTCAGTCTTAGTTTTACTGGATCTCAGTGCTGCCTTTGATACAGTTGACCACGATATATTACTCAAACGGCTGGAGAACTGGGTGGGTCTTTCCGGAACTGTACTAAACTGGTTTAAAACATACTTAGAGAACTTTACATCTGAGCAGACAAGAATCACATGTGGAGTTCCCCAAGGTTCCATCCAGGGACCTCTTCTGTTTAACATCTACATGCTCCCACTGGCACAGATTATAAAAAACAACAAAATAAACTACCATAGCTATGCAGATGACACACAAATATATATTACAATGTCACCAGGAGACAGAGGGCCTGTACAGGCCCTTGGTAAATGCATTGAGGAGATTAATGACTGGATGTGCCACAACTTTTTCCAGCTAAACAAAAACAAAACTGAGATAATTGTCTTTGGAGCCAAAGAGAAACGATTGCAGGTCACCACAGAGCTTCAATCTATAAACCTAAAAACTACCAACCAGGCCAGAAATCTGAGTGTAGTGATGGACTCAGACCTAAATTTGGAAAAACAAATTAAGGCAATAACAAAGTCAGCCTACTATCACCTTAGGAATATATCAAGGTTAAAAGATCTGATGTCTCAGCAGGACCTGGAAAAACTAGTCCATGCATTCATCTTTAGTAGGCTTGATTATTGTAACAGCATCTTTACAGGTCTGCCTAAAAAGTCAGTCAGACAACTGCAGCTCATCCAGAACTCAGCTGCTCGAGTCCTCACTAAGACCAAAGAAGTGGATCACATCAGTCCAGCTCTGAAGTCTTTACACTGGCTGCCTGTCCATCAGAGGATAGACTTTAAAGTTCTGATGCTGGTCTATAAAGCTCTGAATGGTCAAGGACCAAAATACATCAGTGACCTCCTGACCCACTATGAACCTTCCAGATCCCTCAGGTCATCTGGATCTGGTTTTTTATCAGTTCCCAGAGTCAGAACCAGACCTGGAGAAGCTGCATTCAGCTTCTATGCTCCACATGTCTGGAACAAACTCTCAGAAAGCCTCAGATCAGCTGAAACACTGTATTTAAGTCCAGGTTGAAGAAACATCTATTTTCAGCTGCATTTGAAATAAAGCTCCAAATAAGCTTGAGTTTCAAAACGGAATCATATTTAATCTATTGATTTTATCTTTCATATATATTATCTTATTGTGATTTTATCTATTGTTCTTATTTCTTTCTTTGTTTAAATTTTAAATCATGCTTTTTATTTATTTTGTTTTAATTTCTCTGTAAAGCACTTTGAATCACCTTGTTGTTGAATTGTGCTATACAAATAAACTTGCCTTGCCTTGGCTCTGTCCTGCCAGGATGCTGTGGAGTGGGTGTTTATTGTTCGCCAACATAGGATATAACTCCTGCCTCATCTGCTGCTCCACCACAGTTCTGAGAGGGTCTAGCTCCCTGCCTATCACAGAACTGGCCATTTTCGCCAGTTTGTCCAGATGCCTACAGTTTTTTTCTATAGTCCCCCAGCAGACAACAGCATAGAACAGTGCACTCTCAATGACAGTATGATAAAACATGACCTTAAGATCTAATGATGATGAAAATCATGATCTAAAACATCATCTATTAAGTATTTGTGATGTGATTTGAATCAGTGAGGAGGATCACCTCTTGTTGTAATACTGAATTATGCCAGAAGATGACACCAAATTAATAGTTTTACAAGTAAAAACATTATTCTGTTAGGTTATATTAACATTAGATGACTTTATTTTTATTGAATAGATAATGGCAAAATGTATCTTGTCATTTTTTTATGTCCTAATATATAAACCTTTAGAGCTGAAAGCGGGTGTACTTTTAATTACGACTGCCATTAATAAATATAATTCACAAAAAAAAAACCATCTATGGACACTTACCAGAGAAAGTGAACTTCTCCAATACAAGTGTCATAGCTTGACAGTATCAATCTCCAGCCCTCTGTTTCCCATTCCCTCTTCTGTTCTTTATCTGTCACTTCTGTTGGTCTCTTTCTCTCCCACTCTCTGTGTATGTGTGTGTGTTGGTATGGCTGACTGGCAAGATGCAGTGGCTCTAGTAATGATAGTAATAATAGTAATGACTCTAATCTAAAAGCATTTTTTGTTCTTGGGGCTTCTTTCCACTCATCACCACTTTGTCAGTTTACATCGGATGGTTTATAAAACGTCAAATATCAACTTTAAGACATTATGGCATGCTCAACCAATGTTTCTGTCTTATCTGCAGTGTTAAAACAATGTGTCATCACAAGCTCAAAAAAATATTGTAGGCATGTTTAAGTATTTTTATGCAGAAGGTACTCATTTCATCCAGTAGTCTCAAACTCTCTCTTTTTTTCTCCATCCTTTACAGTGACATTACAGTGAGTGAAAGCCAGGATTTCCTTTAATGGTCAAATTCTTCAGGCCAAGGGCCTCAGCCAGAGCATGCAAATTATCTACTGAGACCGTTTTATTATCGGACATTTATGCACTGGAAGAAACAAGTGATCCACCATTACTTCTTTGAGCTCAGGACTTTGTTTTTGTTTTCGAGATATCTTTAGGAAAATATGTTTTGGTTGAGGAGGGCTAGTTTTTTTATGGCCAGCACCACAGACGTGAAAAAAATTTGATTTGTTTGCCATTCCTCCAAGACCCAATAGGACCCTGGGGTTATAGAGACTGAAATTAAGAGTCTAAGCTGTTCAAACAATAAAAGAACATGAGTCTTAACCTCTTAAGTGGTGAGTGAAAATGTTTCAGATGTTTTCAAAGTGCGGCTTTGCTTTGCGGTAAGACGTATTGCATCACTTCCTGTTGCTTTGTGTGTGCACTGTGATATTTCTTGCTCCTCTTGAGCTACTAATAATCACCTTATTTCTCCCTATAATTTACACATCTTACATAGTTAACTCTATCACATACTTGTTATATTCTAACACTCAGTCTTACAGATCTTTAGTCTTTATTTTTCACTTTTTAGCGGTGTGTCGGGTTCTCTAGCTTAGCATGGCTACCAGTCCTCTTCCTCTATCTCCTGCTTTCACCTGCTCCGTGTGTCAGATGTTTAGTTACTCCTCTGCCTCCTTTAGTGGTAATGGTACATGTAACAAATGTAGTCTTTTTGTAGTTTTGGAGGCAAGGTTATCTGAATTGGAAGCTCGGCTCTGCACTGTTGAAAACCACCTGATAGCGAGCCAGGCCCCTTTAGCCAGTGCGGAGCCACCTAGCGTAGCTAGCTCTGTTAGTCGTCCCCGAGCAGACCCCGAGCAGCCGGGACTTAAGAGTGGCTGGGTGACTGTCAGGAAGAGGAGTCATAGTCCTAAAGTCAAGCCCGTGGTTCACCATCAACCTGTCCACGTTTCAAATAGATTTTCCCCACTCAGCGACACCACCGCTGAGGACAGAACCCTGGTAACTAGCAGCTCTATAGTCAGAAACATGGCATTAGCGACACCAGCGACCATAGTCAAATGTATTCCAGGGGCCAGAGCGGGCAACATAGAATCTTATTTAAAACTGCTGGCTAAGGATAAACGTAAATACGGTAAAATAGTTATTCACGTCGGCGGTAATGACACCCGGTTAAAATTTTGTTTGTTAACTTTCATAGCTGCACTCATCCTCAGACATATTTATTGAGGAGAGCGTTTTTCACAGCCTGATCATTTGCTCTGTGAGGAGATCCTCAAACTGCCTTGCTGTGTTGACGAAATTAACCTCTTTGCATCTGAACCAACCCTGCACTTGTGTCCTGTGTCTTGAGGCCGTGACAATTGTTGAACACTTCAGGGAGATTTCCAAAAAATAAATCATTGAGAATTCACTCGGGTTCATGCAATACACTACTTTGCACTATAAACTTCATCTGCATCCTTGTCTCCATTCTCATTTTGCTCGTTGTCATCGTCACTCTCTACCTGTTGAGACATTGTGCGGGTGGTCTCAATCAGTCTTTGGAACAGTTCTCAAGCATGGGATACAACAACAACCACAGGTAACTAGTATGGTTGCTACAACAGATAGATATAGCAGAACTGAAGCAAGCAGTCCTCTCCATCCAGCCAACCCACTTCTCCATCATGCCAGTGAAGGGTTCGTTGATCCCTGAGTTAACCGTGCAGCCCGACATTGATGGATTCTTGACAATAATCTTAGATGAGTGTACCCACCTTCCTACCTGTACCCCTGCAGATGAAACATCTATAATTACCCTTATAAGCCAATGCTGAGGACGTTACATCTCTTTTCTTAACTGCTGGGAACAACAAAGAAAGAGTTTAGCATTGCTTTGTGTTAGGTACAAAAGATTCATTATACAATTGCAATGCACATTTTAAACCAGTTGGGTCAGAGTGATTGCTTAATTTGAATGGTATAGTTCCTAAATGTGGTCTGGCTTTAGCACACGCGATACAATTAGATTGATTACTCTGACGTGCTGTATACATCATCCATTCCAGCCATTTATTCCAATCAGTATTACCTGTTATGGATCACAATTCGTTATTACAAAATTTCAACGGACACACCAGTGATTCTTCGGAAATCTGGGGGTGGTTCCTTGTAATACATCATCTTTAGTTTTGTTAATCTGTGCTTCGTACCACAGAATTGGGAAAACTATAATAAGTTTGCTCAGGGACTTTGCAATGACTAACAATACACAGCTGGTTCCTTTTAACCCAGAAAATCCTGGTAGTCGAAATGGATGCCACGACCCGTGCTTGTCCATTTTTCCTGTTCTATTTTACTAGTTTACAATGTGATAAGTGAATCCAGGATGGCCTTTCTGCTATCTTGGTGTAATGGGGATGGTCGCCTTCAAACAGCCTGTGTGTAGATGATGCAAGAAGAACTCTGCTGACACAGACTTGGTTGAACACAGTAACCTTGATTGTTAACCAGGTCCATATCAGAATTACAGAATGATGCATCAAGTCTGGAGAGATGTGTCAAGCCTGGATTCCCTAAAATCTCTCCCTTCAGAATCAGAATCAGAGTCAGAAACAAATTTATTGCCAAGTAAGTTTGCACTTACAAGGATTTTGACTTGGTGTAGTTGGTGCAGACAATATAGATATGTATACATAATCGGGATATATATACACAAAAAACTTGTGTTAATGTAACGCAGAAGGTCTGGACAGGGGAGGGAGAGAGTCAGTGTCAAGGGGGGCTCCGGGCTTTGTTGATAAGGCGAGTAGCGGATGGGAAGAAGCTGTTCTTGTGACGGGAGGTTTTGGTCCTGATGGATCGCAGCCTCCTGCCAGAGGGGAATGTCTGAAATAGTTTGTGACTGGGGTGCAAGGAATCAGTCACAATCTTACCTGCACGCCTCAGAGTCCTGGAGCCACACGGGTCCTGGAGAGATGGAAAATTGCAGCCAATCACCTTCTCTACAGACCGAATGACACGCTGCAGTCTGCCCTTGTCCTTGGCGGTGGCAGCAGCGTACCAGATGGTGATGGAAGAGGTGAGGATGGACTCAATGATGGAGTAATAGTTTACCATCATTGTCCTTGGCAGGTTGAATTTTTTCAGCTGCCCCAGGAAGTACAGCCTCTGCTGGTCTTTCTTGATGAGGGAGCTGATGTTTAGCTCCTACTTTAGGTCCTGAGTGATGATAGTTCCCAGGAAGCGGAATGACTCCACAGTGTCAATTGTGGAGTCACAGAGGGTGATGGGGGTTGCTGAGGCTGAGTCCTGAAGTCCACAACCATCTCCACTGTCTTTAGAGCGTTGAGCTCCAGGTTGTTCTCTCTGCACCAGGTCGCCAGATGGTCAGCCTTTCATCTGTAGGCGGACTCATCACCATCAGAGTTGGTGTTCAGGGAGAAGAGCAGAGGAGAAAGAACACAGCCCTGGAGGGAACCACTGCTGATGAGCTGTGAGTCGGAGACGTGTTTTCCCAGCTTCACATGCTGGTTCCTGTCAGACAGGAAGTCTGTAATCCACCTGCAGGTGGAGTCAGGCACACTCAGCTGGGAGAGCTTCTCCTGAAGCAGAACCGGGATGATTGTGTTGCAGGCAGAGCTGAAATCCACAAACAGGATCCTGGCGTAGGTACCTGGGGAGTCCAAGTGCTGGAGTATGTCGTGGAGGGTCAGGTTGACTGCATCGTCTACAGACCTGTTGAGGCAAACTGTAAGGGGTCCTGGAGGGGTCAGTGATTTCTTTCAGGTGTGAAAGCACAAGGCGCCCAAAGGACTTCATAACCACAGAGGTCAGGGCGAGAGGTCTGAAGTCATTAAGTCCTGTGGACCTTGGCTTCTCGGGAACAGGAATGATAGTGGCGGTCTTGAAGCAGGTTGGTTCGTGACAGGTCTCCAATGAGGTGTTAAAAATGTCTGTGAACACCGGAGACAGCTGATCAGCACAGTGCTTCAAGGTGGATGGAAAGACAGAATTTGGTCCAGCAGCTTTCCGGAGGTTCTTTCTCCTGAAGAGTTTGTTGACGTCTCTGTCGTGTATGGTGTGATGACCCCTTCACTCCACAAGTTGTCAATGTTTTTGTTTTCTTCCCTTTTGCAGGAAATAAGACGGAGGGCTCATCAGGCTAATTGAGCCACACCTGGGGCTTGTGTTTTAAAAGCTTCTCTACTGCCAGTTACGGCCCCCTCTCTCTTGGTTTGACTTGGTTAGACCAGGTTATGGGGTGGCAGCTGTTTTTGTTCTTGTTTTCATAGATTGCACATCCACCCCCTCATGCATGTGTACACTATTGACAACTGACTTCCACGTTTCTTTAGTTTAGTAAATTTTGAGAATAAAGGTTATTCTTATAAATGGTGTTATAATTGGCTTTGATCTTAGACATTATAAATTCATATTCTGTATTTTCCTAAATAAATGTTCCTAGCTGGTACTTTTCCACTCTGCTCATACTGCACAATCGATTACCTTAAAAGGGTCCAAGACCTTAGAAGGACATAAACAACTGGGTCAGACAAAACATCTCTAGTAGAGTAGATAGGTCTATTACATTAGATCCACACCTAAAAACAGCACACACACACACACATTGTTTATCACATCCAAAGAACACAACAAGGACAGCAGCTGGCCTGATCCCGCCACTCAAAACTGGCCAATTATATTCTGACAAGTGTGAGTACAACCTGAATATAAATATGACATGTTTCCGGATATCGGGGCTCGGCATGACGGATTTCCTGCGGGAGCTCTGGCACTCCGAGACCAGCGCTGCAATATACTTTACTTGTGACCACTAATAAATACTTTTTTAATAAACGATTTCTCCAGCTTGTTCTTGGGCTTCCAATGAAAAAATCGGGCTAACAATGGAAAAACTCTTGTCTGTCTCCCATCATTGTTGCAGCCTTAGAGCCGGGCTGTGACAATGGAAATAATTGTCACTGAGGTGGGTGGAGGGGATAAGGGGTGGGCCTTTAAGGTCGGTATTGGTAGAGGTGCCCAAGCTCCTGCTGAGGTGGGGGAGGTGGAGGTGATATCAAGCTGGAGCTGTTGAGAGGTACCGTAGGGGATCGTTACAGGACTGTCCCTTTGTCTGTCGAAGCGACAGTAGAACTCGATGTTTAAGTGTTGGTCGTTCATGCAGTGGGGGGCTTTAGGCTTGTAGTTGGTGATCTGCCTGAGCCCTTTCCAGACATACGCAGACTCGTTGGCTGAGAACTGGTGTTGGAGTTTCTCAGAGCACAGTCGTTTAGCCTCTTTCACTGCCTTGCTAAACTTCTACTTTGCCTCTTTGAATCTGTATTTGTCCCCACTCCTGAAGGCCTCTTCATTATCCAACCCTAACATTCTAACTTTGGCTGTGAACCAGGGTTTGTCATTGTTGTAACTCACCCTGGTGCGTGGTGGAACACAGCAGTCGTCACAGAAGCCGATGTATGATGTCACAGCCTCTGTGTACTCATCCAGACTGTTGGTAACAGTCCTGAACACATCCCAGTCAGTAGAGCCCAAACATGCCTGAAGATCCTCCACAGCCTCACTGTCCTCACTACTGGTTTGCAGAGCTTTAGTTTCTGCCTGTAAGCAGGAATCAGGTGTACCATGACGTGGACGGAGTGGCCCAGTGCAGCACTGGGGATGGCGTGATAGGCATCCCTGACTTTGGTGTAACAGTGATCCAGTATATTCTCCTCTCTGGTCGGACATTTAATAAGCTGTCTATATTTAGGAAGTTCGTGAGTGAGATATCCTTCGTTAAAGTCACCAAGGACAATAACTAAAGAGTCCGGGTTGGTCCGCTCCACACACAGTCTCTAGTCAGTGAGCATGTACTGTGCATCCTGCACGATGGCATGCGGCGGGATATAAACACCAACTAGAATGAATGAAGCAAACTTGCAGGGTGAATAAAAAGGCTTACAGTTGATGATGAAGGATTCCAGGTCAGGAGAACAGTGCTGCTGGATCACTGTCACGTTGTTGCACCAACCGCTGTTGATGTAAACACAGATTCCTCCACCTTTAGCTTTGCCGGAAGGTTCTGTGTTTCTGTCCACTCTGTAGAGTTGGAAGCATGGCAGATGCAGCGCAGAGTCCGGTATTAATCCACACAGTCACGTCTCTGTGAAGCACAAAACAGCAGATGAAGAAAAGTTTTTTTCCCAACAGCAGTTGTAATTTGTCCAGTTTGTTGGACAGGGAAAGCACGTTATAGAGAATTATTTCCGGTAACGGTGTACGTAATCCGCGCTGGCCAAGATGCACAAGCTCACCGGCCCGTTTCCCTCTCCTCCGGCTTTTCACTGCGTGAGCAAAGATGAGTGCACCTTTGACCAGAATGTCCAAAATTTCCAGTATAGGGAGAAGAAAAGTAGAGGATAAATACTCTGGTGATGTTACCCTGATGTTTGTGAGCTCTTCTCTGGTGAAAGAGCTCCAGGTACCATAGCAAAAAACAGAGTTAAAGTGCAAAACAAAACAAAAAAGTTGGCACCAACATGCCGAGGCAGCGGCACCATCTTGATCTACTGTGGGTGCGCTCTTCGTTAAGTAGAATTTGCCCGTTCTTAGTGACCTTGAAGATATTGCATGTTCCCATCACCAAGCACAAAACCTGGATATGGTGTGTGCGCATCTATTGAGCCTCTTCTGGACAAACTAACCGGGGAATATGTTATTCTCAAAATGTCCTGATTTAGCCCAAGACTCCCCTACACAGCTGGTAGTTGTCAGACTTCTTTTCATGTCCTAAAACAACTTTGCACAGGTGGTAAATATCAGACACTACACTATTTTAGCTGCTGTGGGTGTTGTAAGTAGTACCTGATATGGACCTTCCCCCTTGGGCTGGACCAGTTCTTTTTCTTTATCACTTTGATCAGGATCCACTCTCCAGGTTTTAGAGATTCCTCCACAGGGTCACTTGGAATAGACTAGACAGAAGAGATCTCTCTACTTGTCAACATTTTAACTATGTATTCTGCTAAGGTTTCTTCTCTTTCTTCATCATGTCTGCTGAATGAAAAATCCTGTAGCATTTGTGCCATCAGGGTTTTTTCTGCTTGACCCATCTACATATATAGTTATTTCTGATTTTCATAAGGTATATCAGTCATGTCCGGCCTGGGTAAAACACTGACAGTTATTTCCGACATGCAATCATGAGGCTCTCCATTTTGTGCAGTGGGTACCAGTGTGGATGGATTAAGTGTAGCACACCTTTCTGCAGCGCGGTGTGGCTGTGAAAGGGGAACTGTCATGCAGGAGAGATATCTAGAGGGAGACGAATAAAATATTTTGTTCTGTAATAATATCATGACCACATGAGATACTTTATGTGTTAATGGGTGAAATAACACTATAGTTGCTGATACCTGCACTGCCATAGATGCTGCTACTTTTTCCAATCAGAGCAACTCAGACCTCTAATTAGGGATGGTAATTGTTAAGAATTTAACAATTCTGGTTCCATTATCGATATCGCTTATCGATTCGGTTCCTTATTGATTCTGTTATTGATTCTCATCCAGTTATATATAGTACAAATGGCTTTGGTTGCAGTAACACTTTAATTTCAAGTATGCACCAACATTTTTTTTTCACCTCTGTCATTTTACTTTTCCCTGACTCGATGAAAAGGGTAACCACAGGTTGCAGAGGTCTTGCAGTCCTCATCAACTAAATGTTAATAATAGATGGAAATTACTCATACAGTGTAAAAGCAGACCTGTAAAAGCAGTGAAGTTAAATGAAGCCGTATTTAACGAAGACCTGTAAACTGTGAAGTGAGTGTAAACAGTATTATATTCAACTGAGACCTGCTCATCCAGTGAAGTGAATATTAAAATCAATATTCAACTAAGATCTGCAAGACCATTAAAGTTCAATATAAATGTGTGATACTTAACTAAGACATGTTAAAAGCATTGCTATTTTTTTTTGCAAGCAAGTGCAGCTAAGTACCAGAGTGGAGTAGCGTTTAACTAAAACTTGTATAAGACCTATAAAACCAGTGAAGTTAAAGGTGAGTGAGTCCATAATCTGTGAGAGGACTATGGGAATAAAAAACTCTGTGGTATTTAACTAAGACCTGTACCAGTGCAGCTATCTACCAGAGAGGAGTAGTGTTGCTTTCGTCAACAAAAATTATGACTAAATATCATCGTCAACGAACCGTAATCACGTGACGAATACGAGATGAGATGCAACATAAATGTTGGTCATGTGACGATAACTATAATCAAATATATAATGCAATATTGTTAACGAATAAAAACGAGACTAAATGTGGTTTACAAAATGAAAAATCTGCTAAAATGTCTCTTTATTTTTGTTGACTAGAATGAGACGAAATGTTATGATGTAATTTTGTCTCTTTTAGTCACGTTGTTATTATTTTATTATTTTTAGTGTCTCACTGCGCAGTCGCAGGCGACATCACTTTCTCAACTCAGTCACGGCATTATTTAGAAGATGCAGCTGCGGTGGGTTGACACACAGACATATATATGTGTCTATGGGTTGACAGACAACCAACTGACACAGAGAAAGGCAGCGATGGCCGGCCAGCCAGGGTTCCTCATTGCGTCTAACATGTTTGGTTGGTAAAATAAATATGTTGTAAATTCAAATCAGGGCGTCTTCTGTGTCTGGAATTGATGTGTTCTTGAGTCTATAAGGTAACAATAATATAATAATAAGACAACCTTGTTTGAACTGTGAAATGGGTTTGGCTAAAAGAAAATTTTGGTTTCATCTATACTGCTAGGTAGTTATACTATATTGACTGGGTTAAATAGAATTGCATTACTAAAAAAATATAATTTTTATTGACTGAAACGAGACTAAAATGTCATCAGTTTTCGTCAACTAAAACTAGACGAAAATAGACGAATAATTTTGACCAAAATAAGACTAAAATGCTCAGACTTTTAGTCGACTGAAACTTGACTAGACTAAAAAGAGTATGAACGTGACTAAAACTAATAAAAACTGAAATGACAGCTTGACACAAAGACTAGACTAAGATTATAATTAAAACAGGCCTTCCAAAAACAACACTAGTGGAGTAGCGTTTAACTAAAACCTGTATAATATCTATAAAACCAGTGAAGTTAAAGGTGAGTAAGTTCATAGTCTGTGTGAGAAGACTATGGGAATAAATAACTTCATGCGCATGTTAAAAAACGCAAGGGAAATTGTGATGATAAACCCGCAATGAATAAATCCAGTTTTGTTTGTTTGTTTGCATATTAATGTGATGCATTTATAAACTGTGTTGGGTGGTAGTTATTCAGTAGTGTCTCAGTGAAACAACTGCTGAAGGGTAACCTTGCGGTGAAAACGAATCAACTGGTTGTGGAAACCTGACGGTGACAACAGAAGCAGTCTTTCACTGACCAGACCAGTTGCTTGGATTAATTCCTTTCAAGCTGGTTGGCTACTGAAGAGATAAAAAAATGGGGAATACTTGTTTTAAAGCTATCAGGGAATTAAGTGGGAATATTAAATACATATTTCAGCAAAGCCCGGATAATATTAAATACTTAGACAGATGGAAAAAAAGTTTGGTTTTAAAGGAAATCTCAGTCTAGAAGAATGCACAAATATAGTAAAAGCAATTGAAGAATGCCTTTCTGAAGGGCTGTTTGCCAGATAAGCAGCTTTGTGACCAAGCACATGGTAGATCACCGTACTGCCAGGTTAACAAATTTAATGGACTGGCCCAGACATGCAGAACAACATTTTAAAAACAAAAAGAAAAACAAGAAGGGACTAAACTTTATGTTGAAAGGTGATAAAGAAACAACTGTGTATGTGATGAGAGAGAGCAGAGACACAGACAGAAGCAGGAGCAGAGGCCGTAGGGGGAATAAAGGAGGGGGACCAGACAGAGATGGTGCAAATATCATAGTGGAGAGATAAGAAGTAATAAAATGTACAAAATAAATCCAGTTAAGAACATAATGTTTAAAACTAGACATTAGTACACATTTGTGAATTAAGATTTAAGAGCTCTCTTAAAGAGTTAAAGTTCAGAAGATCTCAGATAAACAAGCAGAGCATATAAAATCTTTGCTCCTATCACAGGAAAAACTGTCTGAGCAAAAGAATTGTAATAAACAGAGACTGAGTAGTTATTTTAGGTATTGGGGGGCATGTCCATAAATGCACTGATGAGTGAGGAGGGAGAGCTTGTACTCAATTCTAAGTGGGATGGAGAGCCAGTGTAATGATTTCAGAACGGGAGTGATGTGGTCGCATTTGCGGACTCTTAACAGGATCTTAGCGGCGCTGTTTTGAATATGTTGCAGTCTCTGGATGTTT
This sequence comes from Leuresthes tenuis, assembly GCF_036924035.1. NCBI lineage: Eukaryota > Metazoa > Chordata > Actinopteri > Atheriniformes > Atherinopsidae > Leuresthes > Leuresthes tenuis. The sequence continues at coordinate 36,357,792 of NW_027325361.1, read as the reverse complement.
TTGTTAGGGGTTCCGATGAGGAGAGCATTACAGTAATCCAGCCTGGAGGAGACAAAAGCGTGGACAAGCTTCTCTGCATCTGTCAGGGTGAGTGCTGGGCGGAGTTTGGCGATGTTCCTGAGGTGATAGAAAGCTGTCTTGCAGAGGTGTTTGATGTGGGTGTCAAAAGTGAGTTGGGGGTCCATTTTAACATCTAGACTGGTGACAGATGCGAATAGAGGGATGTTTTGACCAGAGAAGGTGATACAGGTGATGGTGGAAGAGTGGAGCTGATGTGGTGTGCCAACTAGGATGGCTTCTGTTTTTGAGCTGTTGAATTGAAAAAAAATTGAGTTTCACAGTTTCCACGCCTCCAGGCAGTTGGTGAGTGTGTATGTTGACAGAGGAGCAGGACAAGTGAGGGTGAAGAGGGTGGAGCCCAGCACTGAGCCCTGAGGGCCACTGCAGGTGACGTTCTGGGTGTATGATGCCCAGGGTAACGTATTCTGTTCTGTCGGTCAGATATGAGGTGAACTAGTTATGTATGTTTTCAGAAAGTCCAATGGTGTATTTCAGACGGTGAAGGAGGATGTTGTGGTCAACGGTATTAAAAGCAGCTGTTAGAACCATGAGGAATGAGTAGAGATGGGGAACTGGCATCTGCTGCCATCATAAGGTCATTGGTGATACTGACCAAGGCTGTTTCACTGATATGGCGAGGGCAGAAACCAGACTGAAACTTCTCAAAAAGGTTGTTCTGTTTAAGGTGATTGTGAAGTTGTGCTGCAACTGTTTTTTCCAGAACTTTGGGCAGAAATGGAAGATTTGAAATGGGCCTGTAGTTGGAGAAAACTTCTGGATCTAGGGTGGGTTTTTTTCAGCAGTGTTCTGATGACAGCAGTTTTTAACGCAGATGGAATATGGCCGGCCAGGAGGGAGTAGTTTATGATCTTAGTGATTAATGGAGAGATGGCAGAGATGTTTGTCTTCAGCAGAGCTGATGGAAAAGGGTCCAGAGCACAGGTGGTTGTTTTTTGTATTTTTGATTATGTGCTCCACATCAGAGAAGGAGTCAATCGGCTGGACAATCTCTGATGGCGGGTCGGTGGTTATGAGAGGCAGGGCAGCAGTGGCAGAAAGGGGTGAGTGGATGTTATTAACTTTTTTTTTTTTAAAAGTGATGTGCATATTGCACCTATCCTCAGTGGCCTCAGGATGTACAAGTGAAAGCGGTTTGAGAAGATGATTTACATTATAGAAAAGTTGTTTGGCGTTACCGGGGCTGTTATTGATGACGGTGGAATAAAACCTGGACTGTGCATCCCTCAGAGCTTCTGCATAGGCCTTCCTGTGCTCTCTATATGCCTGTTTGTGAACAGTCAGTCCAGAGGCTTTGAGCTGCCGCTCGATGGCACGCACAGCAGCCTTCATCTTACGCATCTCGCAGGTGTACCAGGGTGCTGAGCGCGAGACGGAGACTGACATGGAAGTTATGGGGGCGTGAAGGTCCAGAAGACGTGTGTGATCGGACACACCAAGATCGCAAACCTGTAGGTTGGTGATGGGGGCAGAGTTTGTGATGACCAGGTCGAGTGTGTGTCCCCTTTAGTGTGTGGGGACATCAACATGTTGTTGTCGGTTGAGGGAGTCCAGTAGCTGAAGGAAGTGGCATGAAGGGGTGTCAACATGAATATTTATATCTCCCAGGATTATGGTATTTGCAGATGTAGAGCAGTATTGTGAGGATATCAGACATTTCCAGGACAAAAGCGGTGTTGGGTTTGGGGGCCGGTAGATGAGGAGAACAGTCATGGGAAAGGGGGGCTTACATTTAAATGCAAGACACTTACAAGATGTTGTTGTGGGCAGCAGGGTGGGGGACAGCTCCAGGTTCTGTCGGTGGATGACTGCTAGGCCACCACCACGGCCAGTGCTGCGTGCTGCCTCCAGGTAACTGTAACCGTGGGGACAGGCTTCATTGAGGGCAGAGTAAACCTCTGGCTGATGCCAGGATTCAGTTAGGCACATCTCCCTGATGTGTTCTTCAATCAGGGTGGATTTACTGCTGATGGATTGAGTATTGAATAGTTAGATTTTGACCAACGAATGTGGGATAAATCTGTGAATAGGTCACAGAACACTGAAATCCGCTCCGTGCAAACTGGAATCCCCTCCATGAATCCCATCCAGCCTAGTGCGCCGGGATCTCGCGGTGCTTCCTGAGTTCATGGCAGATGGTGCGATGGCAATCTGATTACGCTTTAGACGTGCGACAAGTGACCATAGAGATGGGATGTTTGTAGCAGAGCAGCTTGGCAGGTTATGGAAAATAAATTATCGACCAGAGCCTCTGTGAATGTAATGAGGGCGGCGTAGAAGACCAAGCTCGTTGATGATGGGGATGTTGAGTCCAGGAGTAATTGCAGGTTTTAGTTGGCAGAATTGTGAGATGGAACAGCAGAAAGCCATGCTGACCAACAGAAGGATTCTGCCTAGCCACGCTAACTGGTAGCCCGAATGCCTCTCGGTGGAAACTCAAAGTAAAGTACGAGAAACGGTGGTGGAAGATAGGAAAATTGCCCGTCTCAGGCGATGTGATGGTTGAATCCAGAGAGCCTTTTCCAGGTGGGACACAGTTTATGTTTATGTTTATGTATTTAGCAGACACTTTTATCCAAAGCGACTTACAAATTAAGATATAACAAGCTATATAAAAAACTAACAATAAACTACATAGAAGGAACCCACGAGTCCGACTCTGTCAGAGGTGACAGAGTAGAGATAGGGTGCAGGCATAGAAGGAAGTGCAGAAATATAAACTGCAAAGATAGTGGGGGGAGGTAAGTACAAGGTAAGTGCTAGGATAGGAGATGCCCTCTGAAGAGCTGGGTTTTCAAGAGTTTCTTGAAGATAGACAGGGACGCCCCTGTTCTGGTAGCGCTTGGTAGGTCTTTCCACCATCGTGGGACGACACATGAAAAGAGTTTGGATTGTCTTAGGCGTGGTGTAGGAGCTGCTAGACGACAAGCCTGGGACCAACGGAGGGACAGAGTTGTGACATAAGCCTTTGCAAGAGCATTCAAGTAGATGTGAGCCGTTCCATTAAGCTCTTTGTAGCTAACATCAGTGACTTGAATCTGATGCAGGCAGCTAAGGGCAGCCAGTGGAGTTTAATGAACAGAGGGGTGACGTGTGTTCTTTTAGGCTGATCGAAGACCAGACGCACCGCCGCGTTCTGGACCATCTGCAGAGGTTTCATAGTACAGGCTGGGAGACCAGTTAGGAGAGCGTTGCAGTAGTCAAGGCGAGAGATGACCATGGCCTGCACCAGGAGTTGGGTGGCATGTTGGGTTAGGTATGGTCTGATCTTTCTTATGTTTAGTAATGCAAAGCGGCATGAACGAGCAACCGAGGTAACATGATCTTTGAAGGTAAGTTGGTCATCAATCATGACACCCAAGTTTCTAGCAACCTTTGATGGAGCAAGAGATAGGGATTAAGTTTGGATGCAGATGATGTGGTGTATGGTTGGTTTGGCTGGGAAGACAAGCAGTTCAGTTTTTGGGAGGTTAAGTTAGAGGTGATGGGCTTTCATCCATGTTGATATGTCAGAGAGACAGTCTGAGATTCGTGCTGAGACCGTGTGGTCCTCAGGTGGGAATGACAGATAGAGCTGGGTATCATCAGCATAACATTGGTATGAGAAGCCATGCGATCAGATGATATACCCAGTGAGGTGGTGTATATGGCAAAGAGAAGAGGTCCCAGTACTGAACCTTGGGGGACCCCTGTGGCGAGGTGGTGTGCTGCAGAAGTGTGACCAAGCCAGGATACTTTGAAAGACTGACTAGTGAGGTATGATTCAAACCAGGAGTGTGCTCTCCATGTGATGCCCATGCTAGAGAGTATGGACAAAAGGATACTGTGGTTGACAGTGTCAAATGCAGACAATAAGTCGAGCAGGATAAGTACAGAGGACTTAGCTGTCGCTCTGGCTTCTTTTAAGGCTTCTGTCACAGCCAACAGAGCTGTTTCATTGGAGTGTCCACTTTTATGTTTAATAGTGGGGGGAGCTTGTGGCACATCTCAAAAGTCTCAGGTAATGCAAGGCTCTCAAGTCTCACATATTCAGCATAACAGTCAGGCTTTTTGGTCTTTTGTCACGTACTCCTGCCACACATTGTATTTCTCACACTGAAAAAGAGATTTTCTGTGGCAAATTTCTTTGGCACGCTGCTATCACTATGGAAACGGCAGGAAACAAGCCCTTCTCCTATGAGTCTGAGCAGAGCAGTTATTAATAACAACAACACAAATAATAATATTATTAATGAAAGACCTCCAATCCTGCGACTCGTCCAACCAGCCCGCCCAACGGGGGGAGAGATGTCACTCTTGTCTGCATTCAAAACTTGAGAGCCTTGTAACGTAAAACTTCCAGGTCCTGTTGATTGTAATAATGTTAGCGACATACTGTATTAATAATTTTCATCTAATATAAACATTTAGTTGACGAGAACTGCAAGAGTGAGGCAGGCTCAGAGGCAGGCTCCCGCATACCTGTAGCTACCCCTTTCATCGAGGTAGGGGAAAGAAAAGTGACAGAGATGAAAATAGATAAAATGTTGGTGCATATGTGAAATTAAAGTGTTACTGCAACCAAAGCAATTTGTACTATATATAACTGGATGAGAATCGATAAGAGAATCGATAACCGACTTTTTTGACAACCTTTTATGTGAGTTGCTGGGTTCTGCTCACCTCCCCACCCTGATAGAGGTTGATAGGGCGCACAGACTTGGACAGTCACCTAAGGCCGGAGGACGCACCCATATCATGATAGCTTGGAATCATAGCTTTCAGGTGAAGGAGAAAATACTGCGGCTGGTGCAGGAGAGCTCTCCTCTGACCTACAAATGGGAGACGGATCCACATATTGTCAAAGTTTATGTTTTAATTATTGTTATGTTTCACGTTCTTGTCATGTTTCTCCCCTGTCATGTTAGGTTCACTCATGTCACCTGTTTCTGTTCACAGCTGCACGTCATCACTGATCACTTCCCCACATTATTTAGTTTCCTGGTTCACTCATGTCCATTGCAGAATCCTTACGTCCCCTTCATGCCACAGTTTGTCTTGCTAAGTCTGGTTTTGCCTCATAGCCATAGTTTTTCACAGTGCCATAGCCACAGTTATATTATAGTCTTGTTTTCCATAGCCTTGTTTATCCACAGTCTTGTTTTGCTAAGTGTTTTTGATTATCCGGCTCAGCCGCGTCCTGTGTTTGTGCCTTTGTGCTTTGTGGAATAAACCTTTTTGATTTTTGAGAAGTACTGTATCTGGGTCCTACCGCAACCACCATACTGTGACAGAAGGATTTTGCCATCATGGACCCAGCAGTCTTACGCGCTCTCCAGACCCGACTCGCAGCCATGACCCAGACGGTTGCAGCCATGAACCAAGCGACTGCAGCCGAGCTCCTCCACGCCTGAGCCAGCCTTCTTCCAGTCGGTCTTCTCCACGCCTGAGCCAGCCTTCTTCCAGCCGGTCTCCTCCACGCCTGAGCCGGCCTTCTTCCAGCTGGTCTTCTCCTCGTCCGAGCCGGCCTTTCCGCCGGGCTCCTCCTCGCCAGAGCCGACCCTTCCCTTCCATGTCCAAGCCGGCCGCCGAGGCCGTCCTGCCACAGCCCCCTGCCGCCGAGATCCTGCTTCAGCAGCCTGTTGCCACAACCACGCACGACCGAGCCTGTTGCCACGACCATGACCGAGCCTGTTGCCACGACCATGACCTAGCCTGTTGCCACGACCACAATCAAGCCTGTTGCCACGACCACGACCGAGCCTGTTGCCACGACCACGACCAAGCCTGTTACCACGCCTGTGGTTCCTACCACGACCAAGCCTGACCCACCCATGATCCAACCTGCTTCAGCGTTCAGATCCCCTCCATCCCACCCTAAATTAGGAACATCTGTGAGCCGTTCCTTGGGGAGGGGGCTGTGGGCATCACTGGGGGTGGGGCGGGTAGGCGCACCGTCATCCTCGCCATCACCCACGGCAGCCCAGGTGGGAGCAGCATTGTCCTCATCCAGGTGGGCGCACCCCCACAACTGCCTTCACCAGTGGGAGTCCAGGTCCAGGGGAGTCCCACGCCTGTCCTCTCTGCTGCCAGGGGGAGCCCGGGCTGGTCCACGGATATCCTGTCCTCTCCTCGCTACCCTGATGGGGTGTCCGGGTCGCCAGTGGTTTGAACATCCGCCAGACGTCGCAAGAAGTCTGGCCCGGCACGAGGCCCTTCAGAGCCCTCCCTCCCACCCTTGTTGGATGTCTGGGAGCCATCCTTTGGGGGGAGGGCTCTGTCACAGTTTAGGTTAAGTATTGTTATGTTTTAGGTTCTTCTCATGTTTCTCCCCTGTCACACCTGTTCACTCATGTCACCTGTTTCTGTTCACAGCTGCACTTTATCACTGATCATTTCCCCACAGTATTTAGTTTCTAGGTTCACTTGCACTCATTGCAGAATCCTCACTTACCCTCTCATGCCACAGTTTGTCTTGCTAAGTCTGGTTTTGCCTCATAGACATAGTTTTTCACAGTGCCATAGCCACAGTTATGTTATAGTCTTGTTTTCCATAGCCTTGTGTATCCACAGTCTTGTTTTGCTACCGTTAAGTGTTTTTGAATCAAAAACACTTCCGGCTCAGCCGCATCCTGTGTTTGCGCCTTTGTGCTTTTTGGAATAAACCTTTTTGATTTTCGAGAAGTACTGCATCTGAGTCCTAATTTCACCACCGTACTGTGACGCATATACCCCGATTTTTCTGCAGAGATAATGATTATTATTTTTTGTTTGTTTTGTTATTTTGAGCTTTACTGTTCAGGGGGGATATTGGGGGGTAAGTTGATGTTTTTGCTGTTACCATACTTTGGGAAACAGGAGTTGAACTTGAAACTGCTAATTAAGAGAGAGGTACACATATTTTGTACTCTGTCTGTCACACCAGTGGATCAGATTGCCCCAACTGCTGACACTATATTTTATCATCAGGTATATGGTCGATTACTTTGAGTTCAGCATGCAGTAATGGGTGATTTATCTGTTTTGGTTTTTGAATTGCAATGGGTTAAATACACCAAGAGGACCAGCATCCTTACATCCATCCATGACTTTAGGTTTTTCATGTTTTAGATTTCTGTTAAGTTATTAGTTTTACCATTGTTTTTCCCCAGTCACTCTTACCACATCATTAGGTTCATCCATGTCACCTGTCTTTGTTCACAGCTGCACTCCATCACCAATCACCTCCCCACAGTATTTCGTTTCCAGGTTCCCTCATGTCATTGCGAAATCCTCACTGTCATTAATGTAACCGTCATTCATGTCTTGTCAGGTTTTTTTTTTCACAGCCATAGTCAAGTTTGTTTGTTTGTTCTCCACAGTTTAGCTTATTGTATTCCGGCTCAGCCTCGCTTTGTGTTCTCTTTGTTTAAATAAATCGAGTTTTGTTTTGGAATTCTCTGAATCTGGGTCCTACCTCCACCACGCCATGCACAACCTCACCCGGTTGTGACTCCTATTGCTTTATCAGACCACAAAGGAGAATTTTGCTGTTCAACCTTGGGCTGCCAAATGCGCTGCTAGGTGCTTTAATACCACATTGTCAATTCAATTCAATTCAATTTTATTTATATAGCGCCAGATTACAACAATTGTCATCTCAAGGCACTTAAGTAATATAGTCCAATTCAAGCCAATTGGAATTCAATTCATTGTAATCATAATCCAATTAATTCATATAGAGCCAATTCAAAAAATAATATCCTAACTAAGGAAACCAACAGATTGCACCGAAACTTGTCTTCCGTCCAATCTCCTGTCCTGAGCATGCCTGTGGCGACTGTGGAAAGGAACGACTCCCTTTTAACAGGAAGAAACCTCTGGCAAAACCAGACTCAGGAACTACTCAAAAATGATGATTATAAATATCAGTTTTTGTCCCAACTAAAATAATTTTTAGACTTCAATTTAGACTCAGTCAATGACCCCAGGATTTTTTGGGATGCAGTCAAAGGGTTTATAAGAAGCAACACTATCTGTTTTGCCTCAAATTTGCGTAAGGATAGAACAGCTAAATCGCAAACTTTGGAAGCTTACTTGGCAAGAATAGATTTGACCTTACAAAATAACTATTCCCATCAGATTGAATTACAATGGGAAATCATTAAAAAAGAAATTAATGATATTATTAAAAAACAGTCAGAATTTTCGATTCATGGAAGTTGATAACGTTACTATTTTCAGGGGTTTAGTAGTAAGTAGCTTTGCTTTGCGGTAAGACATATTGCATCACTTCCTGTTACACCTTATTTCTCCCTATAATTTACACATCTTGCATAGTTAACTCTATCGCATACTTGTTATATTCTAACGCTCACTCTTACAGATCTTTAGTTTTTATTTTTCACTTTTTAGCGGTGTGTCGGGTTCTCTAGCTTAGCATGGCTACCAGTCCTCTTCCTCTATCTCCTGCTTTCACCTGCTCCGTGTGTCAGATGTTTAGTTACTCCTCTGCCTCCTTTAGTAGTAATGGTACATGTAACAAATGTAGTCTTTTTGTAGTTTTGGAGGCAAGGTTATCTGAATTGGAAGCTCGGCTCTGCACTGTTGAAAACCACCCGATAGCGAGCCAGGCCCCTTTAGTCAGTGCGGAGCCACCTAGCGTAGCTAGCTCTGTTAGTCGTCCCCGAGCAGATCCCGAGCAGCCGGGACTTAAGAGTGGCTGGGTGACTGTCAGGAAGAGGAGTCATAGTCCTAAAGTCAAGCCCGTGGTTCACCATCAACCTGTCCACGTTTAAAATAGATTTTCCCCACTCAGCGACACACCCGCTGAGGACAAAACCCTGGTAATTGCCAGCTCTATAGTCAGAAACGTGGCATTAGAGACACCAGCGACCATAGTCAAATGCATTCCAGGGGCCGGAGCGGGCGACATAGAATCCTATTTAAAACTGCTGGCTAAGGATAAGCGTAAATACGGTAAAATAGTTATTCACGTCGGCGGTAATGACACCCGGTTACGCCAATCGGAGGTCACTAAAATTAATGTTGCATCGGTGTGTAATTTTGCCAAAACAATGTGGGACTCCGTAGTTTTCTCTGGACCCCTGCCAAATCTGACCAGTGATGACATGTTTAGCCGCATGTCGTCATTCAATCGCTGGTTGTCTAGATGGTGTCCAGCAAACAACGTGGGCTACATAGATAATTGGCAATCTTTCTGGAGAAAACCTGGTCTGATGAGAAGAGACGGCATCCATCCCACTTTGGAAGGAGCGGCTCTCATTTCTAGAAATATGGACGAATTTATTAGTCATCCAAAAACATGACATCCCAGGGTTGAGACCAGGATGCAGAGTTGTAGTCTTACACACTTCTCTGCGGCTTCCCACCTGATGCTGCCCCCCCCCCCCCCAATCAAAAAACACAAAAGGAGCAAATCCTCTTAAAACTATTAAACTATTAAATGTGGTTTGCTGAATATTAGATCTCTCCTTTCGAAGTCTCTGTTAGCGAATAATTTGATCTGTGATCATCATATTGATATATTTTGTTTTACAGAAACCTGGCTGCAGCAGGAGGATCATGTTAGCATTAATGAATCAACTCCCTCTGACTATTTAAATGTTCACGTTCCTCAAACCACAGGCAGAGGAGGAGGAGTGGCAGCTATCTTCAGATCAGGGTTACTAATCGGTCCTAGACCCAAGATTAGTTTGAGCTCTTTTGAATCTCTGATTCTCAGTTTTTCCCACCCAAAGTGGAAATCACAAAAACCTCTTGTGTTTGTTGTTGTGTATCGTCCACCTGGCCCTTATTCTGAGTTTCTGTCTGAATTCTCAGAGTTTTTATCCCAGTTAGTGCTGAATACAGATAAAGTCATTATAGTGGGTGACTTTAATATAGAATTAAAGTTAATATTTAGGCTGTCATTTTCAACATCTACATGAATATTAGACTCTATTGGATTTTCTCAAAGTGTTCACAGACCTACTCACTGCCTTAATCATACCCTTGACCTTGTGCTGACTTATGGCATTGAGAGTGAACAGTTAACAGTGTTCCCTCATAACCCTGTCTTGTCTGACCCTTTTTTAATAACTTTTGAATTTAGATTACTTGACTACACGGTTTCTGAGAAGAATTCTACTAATAGAAGGTGTCTGTCAGAGAATGCTGTAACCAGATTTAAAGAGTTGATTTCATCATTCTTTTCTTCGGACGGCTACCTAAATTTTACTCCAGTAGAACTTGACTCTCTTGTTGACAGCACTATAGCTTCAATGCGTACAACACTGGACAATGTTGCCCCTCTGAAAAGGAAGGTAATCAGTCAGAAGAGGTTGGCTCCTTGGTATAATTCACAGCTGCGTGCGATAAAGCAGACTGCAAGAAAGCTGGAGAGACAGTGGCATTCCTCTAATTTAGAAGAGTTCCAATTAGTCTGGAAAGATAGTTTAATAACGTATAAGAAAGCCCTTCGTAAAGCTAGAACTGCTTATTATTCATTATTGATAGAAGAGAATAAGAAGAATCCCAGGTTTCTTTTCAGCACTGTTGCCAGGCTGACAAAGAGTCCAAGCTCTGTTGAGCCATGTATTCCTTTAACTCTCAGCAGTGATGATTTCATGAGATTCTTCATCAATAAAATTGTTTCTATCAGAGAGAAGATTAATGGAATCCTTCCCACTATTATCACTGATGTATCATCAAGTACAGCAGCTTTAGAAGTATCTTTAGAACCTGATTTGTATTTAGACGGCTTCTGCCCAGTTGATCTTTCTGAGCTAACAACAGCAATAGTCTCTTCTAAACCATCAACTTGTATGTTAGACCCAATCCCAACCAGACTGTTCAAGGAGGTTTTCCCCTTAATCAATACTTCCATATTGGATTTGATCAATCGGTCTTTGTTGACAGAATATGTACCTCAGACTTTTAAGTTTGCTGTAATTAAACCTTTACTTAAAAAACCTACTCTTGATTCAGAAGTGTTGGCTAATTATCGACCTATATCCAATCTCCCTTTTTTGTCTAAAGTTGAAAAAATTGTTTTTTGCTGAACTTTGTGATCATTTATATAGAAATAATCTGTTTGAAGAGTTTCAGTCAGGATTCAGAGTGCATCATAGCACAGAAACGGCACTGGTGAAAGTTACCAATGATCTCCTCTTAGCCTCTGATAGCGGACTTGTTTCTGTGCTTGTCCTGTTGGATCTCAGTGCTGCATTTGATACGATCGATCACAGCATTCTGTTACAGAGACTTGAACATGTTATTGGCATTAAAGGAACTGCATTAGGCTGGTTTAAGTCATATTTATCTGATAGATTCCAGTTTGTTCTTGTAAATGAAGAATCTTCCTCACACATTGGAGTAAGTCATGTAGTTCCTCAGGGTTCTGTGCTTGGACCGATTCATTTTACTTTATACATGCTTCCATTAGGTAACATTATCAGACAGCATGGCATAAATTTCCATTGTTATGCTGATGATACTCAGCTGTACTTATCTATGAAACCAGATGAAACCAATACGTTGGTTAGACTACAAGCCTGTCTTAAAGACATAAAGACCTGGATGACTCAGAACTGTCTGCTTTTAAATTCAGACATAACTGAAGTTGTTCTCTTTGGACCTGAGTGCTTCAGGGAGAAATTGTCTAGTTATATAGTTACTCTAGATGGTATTTCCTTGGCTTCCAGTTCTACATTGAGGAACCTTGGAGTTATTTTTGACCAGAATTTATCATTTGACGCACATATAAAACTGGTTTCTAGGACTGCCTTCTTTCACCTTCGTAATATTGTTAAAATCAGGAACATCCTGTCTCAGGGTGATGCAGAGAAACTAGTTCATGCATTTGTTACTTCAAGATTGGACTACTGTAATTCCTTATTATTGGGCTGTCCCACATATTCTCTGAAAAGCCTCCAGCTGATCCAAAATGCTGCAGCCAGAGTTCTGATGAGAACTAACATGAGAGATCATGTTTGTCCAGTTTTAGCTTCTTTTCATTGGCTCCCTGCTAAATTCAGAATAGAATTTAAGATTCTTCTCCTCACATATAAAGCTCTTAATGACCGAGCGCCATCATATCTTAAAGATCTCATTGCAAGGTATTTTCCTAACAGAGCACTTCGCTCCCAAACTGCAGGTTTACTTGTTGTTCCCAGAGTTTCTAAAAGTAGAATGGGAGGTAGAGCCTTCAGTTATCAGGCCCCTCTCTTGTGGAATAAGCTGCCAGTAAATGTCCAGGAAGCAGACACTCTTTCCACTTTTAAGATTAGGCTTAAAACTTTCCTTTTTGATAAAGCTTATAGTTAGGGATGGCTCAGGTAATCCTGAAACATCCCATAGTTAAGCTGCTATACGCTTAGACTGCTGGGGGACCTCATCTGTCACACATTTCCTCACTTTGCTCTCTTTTTCCCCCTGTTTAATTTCCATCCATCCATCCATCATCTGCCGCTTATTCAAGGGTCGGGTCGCGGAAGCAGACGCTTTAACAGAGAAACCCAGACGTCCCTGTCCCCGGCCACTTCCTCCAGCTCTTCTGGGGGGACCCCGAAGCGTTCCCAGGCCAGCCGAGAGACATAGTCTCTCCAACGTGTCCTGGGTCTTCCCCGGGGTCTCCTCCCAGTGGGACGGGCCCAGAACACCTCACCAGGGAAGCGTCCAGGGGGCATCCTAACCAGATACCCGAGCCACCTCATCTGGCTCCTCTCGATGCGGAGGAGCAGCGGTTCTACTCCGAGCCCCTCCCGGATGACTGAGCTTCTCACCCTATCTCTAAGGGAGAGCCCAGACACCCTGCGGAGGAAACCCATTTCGGCCTCTTGTATTGGCAATCTCGTTCTTTTGCTCACTACCCACAACTCGTGACCATAGGTGAGGATGGGAATGTAGATTGACCAGTAAATAGAGAGCTTCGCCTTCTGGCTCAGCTACTTCTTCACAACGACGGGTCGGTGCAGAGACCGCAACACTGCAGACGCCGCACCGAACCGTCCGTCAATCTCACGTTCTATTCGTCCCTCACTGTGAACAAGACCCCGAGATACTTGAACTCCTCCACTTGGGGAAGGATCTCATTCCCGACCCGGAGAGAGCATTCCACCCTCTTCTGACTGAGAACCATAGTCTCGGATTTGGAGGCACTGATTCTCATCCCAGCCGCTTCAAACTCGGCTGCGAATCGCTGCAGTGAGAGCTGAAGGTCACGGCCTGACGACGCTAACAGAACCACATCATCCGCAAAAAGCAGAGACCCGATTCTGAGTTCGCCAAATCGGACACCCTCAACGCCCTAGCTCTGCCTAGAAATTCTGTCCATAAAAGTTAGGAACAGAATCGGTGACAAAGGGCAGCCCTGGTGGAGTCCAACCCTCACCGGAAACGTACCCGACTTACTGCCGGCAATGCGGACCAAACTCTGACATCGGTCATACAGAGACAGAACGGCCCCTATCAAGGGGTCCGGCACTCCATATTCCCGGAGCACCTCCCACAGGACTCCACGAGGGACACGGTCGAACGCTTTCTCCAAGTCCACAAAACACATGTAGACTGGTTGGGCAAACTCCCATGCACCCTCCAGTATCCTGCCGAGGGTATAGAGCTGGTCCACTGTTCCACGGCGAGGATGAAAGCCACACTGCACCTCCTGAATCCGAGGCTCGACTATCTGACGGATCATCCTCTCCAGTACCCACGAGTAGACATTACCAGGGAGGCTGAGGAGTGTGATACCCCCATAGTTGGAACACACCCTCCGGTCCCCCTTTCTAAAGAGGGGGACCACCACTGTGATCTGCCAGTCCAGAGGCACTGTCCCCAATGTCCATGCGATGCTGCAGAGGCGTGTCAGCCAAGACAGCCCTACAACATCCAGAGCCCTGAGAAACTCAGGACGGACCTCATCCACCCCCGGGGCCTTGCCACCAAGGAGCTTTTTGACCACCTCGGCAACCTCAGCCCCAGAAATGGGAGGCCCCGTCTCCTAGCTTTCCGACTCTGCCTCCTCCAAGCATGTGTTGGTAGGATTGAGGAGTTCCTCGAAGTATTCCCCCCACCGACTCACAACGTCCCTAGTTGAGGTCAGCAAAGCCCCGTCCCCACCATACACAGTGTTGACTGTGAGCCGCTTCCCCCCCCCCGAGACGCCGGATGGTGGACCAGAATCTCTTCGAGGCCATCCGGAAATCGTTCTCCATGGTCTCACCGAACTCCTCCCAGGCCCGAGTTTTTGCCTCAGCAACCGCCGCAGCCCGTTTTGCCTGCCGGTACCTATCAGCTGCTTCCAGGGTCCCACTGGCCAAAAAAGCCCGATAGAACTCCTTCTTCAGCTTGACGGCTTCCCTCACCACTGGTGTCCACCAGCGGGTTCGGGGGTTGCCGCCACGACAGGCACCGACCACCTTACGGCCACAACTCCGATCAGCTGCCTCGACAATGGAGTCACGGAACATGGCCCATTTGGACTCAATGGTTGAAGCTCTGCCGGAGGTGAGAGTTAAAGCTCCTCCTGACAGGGGATTCCAACAAACGCTCCCAGCAGACCCTCACAATACGTTTGGGCCTGCCAGGTCTGATCGGCATCCTCCCCCACCAGCGGAGCCAACTCACCACCAGGTGGAGATCAGTTGACAGCTCCGCCCCTCTATTCACCCGAGTGTCCAGGACATACGGCCTCAAGTCCGATGATACAACCACAAAGTCGATCATCGAACTGCGGCCAAGGGTGTCCTGGTGCCAAGTGCACATATGGACACCCTTATGCCTAAACATGATGTTCGTTATGGACAGTCCATGACTGGCACAGAAGTCCAACAACATAACACCACTCTGATTCAGATCGGGGGGGCCGTTCCTCCCAATCACACCCCTCCAGGTCTCACTGTCATTGCCCACGTGAGCATTGAAGTCCCCCAGCAGAACGAGGGAGTCTCCGGTAGGAGCATTCTCTAGTGCCTCCCCCAGGGACTCCAGAAAGGGTGGGTACTCTGAACTGCTGTTTGGCGCATAGGCACAAACAACAGTCAGGACCCGTCCCCCCACCCGAAGGCGGAGGGAGGCTACCCTCTCGTTCACTGGGGTAAACCCCAATGTACTGGCACACAGCTGGGGGGCAATAAGTATGCCCACACCTGCTCTGCACCTCTCACCACGGGCAACTCCAGAGTGGAAGAGAGTCCAACCCCTCTCAAGAGGACAGGTTCCAGAGCCCAAGCCGTGCGTCGAGGTGAGTCCGACTATATCTAGCCGGAACCGCTCAGCCTCGCACACCAGCTCTGGCTCCTTCCCCAACAGAGAGGTGACATTCCACGTCCCAAGAGCTAGCTTCAGTAGCCGAGGATCAGACCACCAAGGCCTCCGCCTTCGGCTGCTACCCATCTCACAAGGCACCCGACCCCCTTGGCCCCTCACGGGACCCATGTCATGATTTCGGGCTATGCCCGACCGAGCCCCATGGGCACAGGCCCGGCCACCAGGCGCTCTTTGCGGGGCCCCACCCCTGGGCCTGGCTCCGGGGAGAGGCCCCGGTGTCCCACATCCGGGCAAGGGATGACGAGGTCCAAATTTATTTTTCATCATAAGGAGTCTTTTGAGCTGTTCTTTGTCTGGTCCCTCATCTAGGATCTGTTTGCCTTGGGTGACCCTACCAGGGGCTTGAAGCCCCGGGCAACATAGCTCCCAGACTCATTGGGACACACAAACTCCCTCACCACGATAAGGTGACAGCTCATGGGAGAGCTGTTTAATGTGACATTATTGTGGTTATTAACTTGTGTTTCCCTGTTCCAACAGGTATCCTTTGAATGGTGTTATGGTGTTTTTCCCCCCTCTTTTCCCTCTTTTCTGTCTTCTCAAACCCCAGCTGGTGGAGGCGGATGGCCACCCTTCCTGAGTCTGGTTCTGCCAGAGGTTTCTTCCTGTTAAAAGGAATTCTTTGGAATTCCACAGGCATGCTCAGGACGGGAGATTGGACTGAAAACAAGTTTCGGTGCAATCTGTTGGTTTCCTTAGCTAGGATATTATTTTTTGAATTGGCTCTATCTGAATGAAGTGGATTATGATTACAATGAATTGAATTCCAATTGGCTTGAATTGGACTATATTATTTAAGTCCCTTGAAATGACAATTGTTGTAATTTGGCGCTATATAAATGAAATTGAATTGAAAATATAATTGAAAGGTGAAGGAACTAAAATCCCAGTTTTTTGGACAGTAGTCTCAGGAGGAAGAGCAGTCATCCACCAATCGGAAGGTCGTGGTTCGACTCTGGCTTCCCCGGGCTACATGTCGAAGCGTCCTTGGGCAAGACACTGAACCCCACGTTGCCCCCCCAGTGTATCATTGGGGGTATGAATGTGTGTGAATGATTAGAAAGCACGTAGTTATGTGTATCTTAAGGCGTGCTGTATGAGTGTGTGTGAGTGGGGTGAATGTGGCATGTAGTGAAGCGCTTTGAGTGGTCAGTTAGACTAGAAAAGCGCTATACAAGTACAAGTCCATTTACCATTTAGTCCTTTTTCTCACAGCTGACCAGAAGACAGCCACCAAAGCATCTTTCCGAGTGAGTCACTTCCTTGTTAAGCACAAGAAGTCCTTCCAAGACGGAGAGAAGGTAAAAGAGGCATTTGTTGAAGCAGTTGACTTGCTGTTCGGAGACTTTAGAAACAAACCAGAAATATTATCTTCAATCAAAGCTCTCCAGCTATCATGAAGTATTGTTACACGGCTCAGTGAAGCCATGGCTGAGGATTTAACCCAGCAACTTTGGAAGGATATCGTGGACTGTGATACGTTTTTGTCACTGCAGTTGGTCGAGTCTACAGATGCAAGTGACACAGACCAGTTGTTTATTTTTATTGGGATGGTGTTTACCGATATGACTGCAAAAGAGGAGCTATTAACACTACTGCCCATGAAAAAACACACGCGCGGAGAGGACACTTTTCAGTATTTCAAAAACTTTATCGAGAAAACCCAGCTCCCAGTGTGCATATTTGTGTCCATCGCCACGCCAGCGATGGTTGGCCACTCAAACGGATTAATTGCCAAGTTCAGGGAGGATGATGCTTTCCCAGATCTCCTCAATTACCACTGCATAATACAGCAACAGGCATTATGAGCAAAAATGCTCATCATGAAAGAGATAATGTATGTGACAACGAAGATCGTGTGTTCTATTCGCGCCAAATCTCTTCAAAGACCAACATGTTGAATGACCTTAATGAAGAGCTGCAAGGAAAAGACAAAACTGCGATTACTATGATCAGCTCAGTTAATGCTTTCAAACTCAAAATGCAACATCTGTCCTTAAAGCTGCAGCACCATGATTTGGCAAACTTCAAGAACCTTGTGTCAGAGCAGGAGACTTAAGAGAAAGTGTATGTGCAACTTGACAGTGCATGCTACACAGAGCAGATTGATAACTGTGTCAGAATTTGACAAACGCTTTCAAGACTTTGCTTTACTAGAGCCACTTGTTACATTCACAACACTGTTTCACCTGAACTTATCTGGAGTGGAGGATTAGATTTTGACACTACACGGTAGTGATGACACGGTCCAGGGCTCAAGGACAGTTCTGGAACTTACTCACAAAGGAAAAGTACCCCAACCTGAGGAAATGTACTACCTCCATGACTGCCTTTTCCCACATGAAGATTATTAGTTTGGTGATGACAAAACATGTATAGAGTTGTATTGTGCAATATAGGTTCATGTAGTTATGCAAGGTACACCAACATATATTGTACAGAATACTTAATGTAGTTATAAATAAATCTTTTGTTATAATAGTTGGTTGATCATTCTGATGTAGTAATTTTATAAGTAGCTCGCATGCTGAAAAAGTGTGAGCACTCCTGCCCTAGATGCAATAAATTGTTGTCTAGGACAGTCTATATTTCCACCAATCTCTTCTCGTCCAAAACTAGTTTCATCAGCATCCACAATTTGCAACCAGGTACCTTCCACCGCACCCTTCTGTCTTAAATCCCATCAAAGGTTTTTTTCTCAGCATGGGAAAGAAAGAAAGAAAGAAAGAAAGAAAGAAAGAAAGAAAGAAAGAAAGACAGAAAGACAGAAAGAAAGACAGAAAGAAAGAAAGAAAGACAGAAAGACAGAAAGAAAGAAAGAAAGAAAGAAAGAAAGTAAGAAAGACAGAAAGAAAGACAGAAAGAAAGAAAGAAAGAAAGAAAGACAGAAAGAAAGAAAGACAGAAAGAAAGAAAGAAAGAAAGAAAGAAAGAAAGAAAGACAGAAAGACAGAAAGAAAGAAAGAAAGAAAGAAAGACAGAAAGAAAGAAAGAAAGAAAGAAAGAAAGAAAGAAAGAAAGAAAGAAAGAAAGAAAGAAAGAAAGAAAGAAAGAAAGAAAGAAAGAAAGAAAGAAAGAAAGAAAGAAAGACAGAAAGAAAGAAAGACAGAAAGAAAGAAAGAAGCTTTGCAATCTCCATCCCTTTGTTCACTGTGATCAGACTGATGCAGTATCTGTGCTTGGAGGGATTCATAGTCAAGGTTTTAACTACTCTTTCTTACCAATGATAATTAAGCCTGCAAGAGATGATGAGAGATGAGGAGGAGCTGTTTGCTTTCTCTCTATTGTTTGGTCTTTTTTGTTGTTTCTTTTACTTCAATTGCAACGGATAAAATATTTTATGCTTTTCTCTCTCCAAATGTGTTTCCTGAGCCTACAGTGTGGTTCTAAATGTTTTGTTCTGTTGGTCAGTAATTGTCTTGAGTATATGGAAAGAAAGCAGCAGGTCAATGCTTCCATCAGTCTGCAGAACTGGTCTTGTGAAATGTTTTGTAAATATGTTTTTATTCTTTCTGCTTAATGATCAGGATTGTAGAAACAGTGTGTTATGATTATTTAAGCACAATTTTGAAAACGGGGCCAAATTTGTCAAAATACTACACACAATTAGCACAACTATACACACAAGTAGCAGAACACCTCAGATCTTTTACCAAATTAAACACTTTATTGAAACTCTACAATTATATCTAAAAACAATATTTCATCATCATAATGCACAACCAATCAACAAATACAAACAAACAAACAAACAACAACAAAAAACAAATGTAAATGTGGGCACTTCATAAATTACCTTACTTGTTTAAAATTTTGTAGATTATTCTCTTCATGCCGGCTAACTTAGTCATCATGTGATCCATCCATCACCTCAGACATTGCTGCAACATGACCAAATGTAGGTAAATCTCTGTTGTTGCTCAGTTTGACTGACATACATAAAAAATGACCACCTTTGCTTCTTTCAGGTGGCATTAGTAAAAATGTAACATGAATTACATATGCATTATATATTACATTACATTCTGAAATGCAATATTATCATTTATTTTTATAATCACCTTTTGTACCTATACTTTCTTGTGTTTCTGGTGTTATTCATTGTCATGATTAAATTAAAACTGTGGTTTTTCTTCAGAAATAGAGCCTGTTTTTCTTGTAGTGCAAGAAAACATATTGTTGCAGTCACTTTCTTGCCACTCCTGGATTATGGTGATGTTGTTTATATGGATGCCTCTGCTCACTCCCTACTTCTACTGGTTGCTGCATATCATGGATCTTTGAGATTCAGAACTGGTTGTAAAGCCCTCACACATCACTGCACATTGTACTCTCTCACTGACTGGTCTTCACTTTCCATGCTCAGAACCACCCACTGGTATCTATTTATCTACAAATCCATCATTGGACTACTCCCCTCCTATTTGTCCACATACTTGACACGGAAACAGTCTGATCATAGCCTCCGGTCCCTGGATTACATCACATTTGCCCTCAGTGCTGTAAATTATCATATGTTCCTGTTTTGTTTTTGTCTCTTGTACGTTCAGTTAATCTGTAACTTTGTGTTTTGCTGCTGCCTAAAACAGGTCTCTCTCGCAAATGAGACCCTGGGTCTCAATAAGATTTTACCTGTATAAATAAAGGTCAATAAAAAAAATAATAAAAAAAATGATCACATACTAGGTCTTATGCTGTTGTTCAGACAAGCTGTTTGAAATGATTGGCTGGTTAAACTGTCCAATTTACTGAGTATCATGCTTGCTAATGAGGGATGTATCTTACAGGTTCACTGATGGATGTTTGATGTCATCTATAGTATCTTTTCGTATAAATGTTTTAGGTCTTATACACACACACACACACACACACCACTCTTTATTTCCCACATTAGAGTGAGATTGATGTCCAGGTTGCCTTTGTCTGACATACTGGCTCCAGTCAGACGCTGACTGGCGACTGTTGGCTGTGCATTTAGATTTATCTGTACTTGTAAGCATCCAGTTTTAATAGCTTCTGTTGTTGTAATGATATTTTGGCATTTTCCTTGCAACAAAGCCATTTGGACTTTGTGTAAAGGATAGACAATTATGCATCATGGGTAGTCTTAGGGAGGATATGACAAGCCCTTCTGAAAAAACTAAAATGTGTTGTCCTCTTAAAGATAAGTGTGTGATCAGTGGTGCAAGTTGAGAATCTGCATCCCCAGTGAGATACAAAGTAATGTTTTTGTTCCCCCTCTTTTTTAGGTCTTCAAGAAAAAAAAATCCAGTTCCTGTATTCAGTATATTTCATGTAAGAAGCAAATTTGTATTTTTTTTCCCATCATTTCCAACAGGAATAAAATCATACATTTCTGGACGTCCAGAAGACACAGGCAGCTAAAAACAACTGAAAGTGTACAACTAGCCATTATCTGTTCCTGCAGTATGTATGTTAAAATGCTGATGTATTTGGCTCCAGTTATAGTTTTATTATAATTATTGTATTATATTATTATATTATATTATCATAGGTAACATAATAACATAACGGCTGTAGCTCAGGAGGAAGAGCAGTCGCCCACCAATCGGAAGGTCGGTGGTTCGACTCTGGCTTCCCCAGGATACATGTCGAAGCGTCCTTGGGCAAGACACTGAACCCCATGTTGCTCCCCCAGTGTATCATTGGGGGTATGAATGTGTGTGAATGCTTAGAAAGCACGTAGTTATATCCTAAGACGTGCTGTATGAATGTGTGTGAGTGGGGTGAATGCGGCATGTAGTGAAGCGCTTTGAGTGGTCAGTTAGACTAGAAAAGCGCTGTACAAGTACAAGTCCATTTACCATTTACCATACTGTGGAAAAATCCCTTTTTTATGTGCTTGAGAGGGTTAGGGTTTCTGACGTCACCAGTAAGAGCAAAACTCCTCCAAAACACAACCATGGCATTTTTTTCAGTGCCCCATTGTTTGAAATTTACTCAGTATCGCAGAAATAATTCCTCATGGTTTACGTATTTGCTTTTTGTTTAGCTGTAGCTAATGGTTTAGGTAAGGACGATGACATAAACCCACTTCGAAGGAGTTATTGCTGTTACTTTTTGAAAAATTTTAATGATTGTTATGACATCACTTTGTGAATTGAATGCATAGTTGAATGGTTACGTTCTGTAACTCAGACTACAGCTGTGTGGATAAGGTGGGTTTCCAACACAACACCGGTCCCCTCCTTACTCTTGTTGCTACACTGAACGAAGGATACCACTCTCCGTGTGTTTACATTATTGGCATGTTTGTGGGTCTTCAAGTACAATTGTTTAATGACATTTACATATACAAAATGTCTAAATGCAATATTAACGGTAGACATGCATTAGTTTGAGTTACATGGTGTACATCTCCAACTTAGTCCATTACATTTGATGCATGCACGTCTCATACATCTAAATAAGACTTAAGAAATTATGTCAAACTGTTGTAAAAAAAAAAAAAAAAGGGCATTTAATATATTGTGTCACCTTTAAAGACATCTCTGCTCATCCTCATACTTTCTTTGAGAGAAGAAACTCAGCAACACACTGGCTGAGGAAAAAAACCCTGGTAACTATAGTCAAAGTCAAATTTATTTGTAGCACATTTCATGTACAAAACAATTCAAAGTGCTTTACATAAAATAAAAGCATTTCAGCAGGGAGCAGAAACAGCGTTAAAAAGATGTAAAATAATATAAATAAAAAAAATAAAATGAATTAAAATGAATACTAACAAGCAACTGTCTCGATAAGTTAAAAGATACCGTGCAGATTTCATGCATAGACACATGAGAAAAGAAGTGTATTTAACCTGGATCTAAAAATGTCTACATTTGGTGACAGTTGAATCTCCACTGGCAGTTTGTTCCACTTGTTTGCAGCATAACAGCTAAATGCTGCTTCTCCAGGTTTAGTCTGGACTCTGGACTGGACCAGCTGACCTGAGTCCTTGGATCTAAGAGCTCTGCTGGGTTTATATTCTCTGAACATATCGGCTGTAGCTCAGGAGGAAAAGCAGTCGCCCACCAATCGGAAGGTCGGTGGTTCGACTCTGGCTTCCCCAGGATACATGTCGAAGCGTCCTTGGGCAAGACACTGAACCCCACGTTGGGCAAGACATGCTCCCCCAGTGTATCATTGGGGGTATGAATGTGTGTGAATGATTAGAAAGCACGTAGTTATGTGTATCTTAAAACGTGCTGTATGAATGTGTGTGAGTGGGGTGAATGTAGTGAAGCGCTTTGAGTGGTCCATTTCACAGATGTATTTTGGGCGTTCCGTCTTCCGTAAACCCCGTCTTTTTGGGAGAAAGAAATTCTGTTGATGTTTCTGAGTTGGTAAAAAGCTGCCTTGGTGACAGCTTTGATGTGGCTGCTGAAAGTCAGATCTGAGTCTATCAACAGTCCAAGGTTACGAACTTGATCAGTGATTGTAAGTCTCAAGTCTCAAGGTGACCCTCTTCTCTTTGCTACCAAACAGAACGATCTCAGTTTTGTCTTAATTTAATTGTAGAAAATTCTCTCTCATCCAGGTGTTTATTTCCTCCAGACACTGACACAGTACATCTGCTGGGCTGCAGTCGTCTGGTGACAGAGACATAAAGCTGTGTATCGTCTGCATAACTGTGATAATTGATGTTATTTTTTTTTATTTATTTATTTTTTTTCCCTTGTCCTGTTCAGCATTATGGCAACTGAATTGTAGTCTGAATACCTTTGATGCCAAACAGATTTGCTTTGCCAAGGGAAGCTTTATAAATGTAAAGCTCCCCTTGATGCCCATTTATTTATTTTTGTTTACAATATATAACATGTAATAGAACTGAACCGGACCGGGGAACAAGGAAAGAAGAAGAACAGAGAAGAGGAAATAGATACAAAAACCAGACAACCAGCTGCTACACCTGTAAAAACAAAACAGAAGACAATTCACAGCCTCTTTGGCGAATCCAGCCTTAGCGCCACCAGGACCGGGAGAGAGAAGCACCCCCGGAGAGGGCAGCCAGAGACTGGCTGCAAAAGGCACCCCCGTTAGGATTAGGGATAGGGTTAGAAGGGCAGAAGGGCATGATGTCTACCAGGCTCGGGTTCTGCAGCGACCATATTCGGGGTGCTACTGTACCTCCAAAAGCACTGCCCCACCCCACCGCACACCTCAACACCCTAAAAAAACAACAACCTGCGGACACATCGGAGGTCCCAGAGCAACCAGACCCCCCAGGCAAAGGCAGGGACACTTTATCACTGCCATCTTGGAGGGGAGCGTCATGGCTGCAATCAACTCCTTTATTCCCCATGTTGCACTGGACTCCCAACTGCACTGCAGAAACCTCTCTGCTGCCAGGTAGGGTTAGGGTAACCCTAACCCACACAGCTGCAAACAAATAGCAGATAACATGAGCATATGCTGAATCTGTGTACACGTTTGCAATCTGGCATTTTGCCAGCCTTCATGCTTTTGTTAATGCCTTCAGTTAAGCCGTCTGTGCTGAACATGGCTGTTCACACTTCTCAGCCTTCACCATCACAAAGTCTTCACCTTGTTGTTTCACAACAGCATAACCTGCATGATTACCCAAATGATCTCTAAAACATGATCCACCCACAAAATAGGTGACATCAGCCTGCATCAGAGGAGTTGCCTCTAAGTCAGGTCTCAGTTTAGTGTACCACATGTTTATTGCCATACACTAATGCAGTTCTCCTTCAAACTCAAGTGGGATAACATACTGATGCTTAAATTTGAAAAACTTTGTATCCTCCTTTTGCCAGCCTCTGGAGGATCTTTGTGGAATCTTGATAGCAATCCTCAATCTGATTTGGGACATGAGATATCATTATAGGATGGGACACATTTAATATTCACAAATACCAGTCCAGATATCATTAGCCAGCACCCAAAGGTTGCAGAATTGTAAAAAAAAAAAAAGCATCCATCTCTTGTTTCTTCTCAGAAGACCTATTGCTAAACAGAAAAAAGGTTTTAGTTGTATTTTAGTTGTAGTCATATCATCACTTTGCAGAGTTGACAGAAAAAAGCTTGAGTTGTAGACTCATATTATTACTTTGTAGAGTTGGAAGAGAAAACGTTTCCGTTGTAGTCATACCATCACTTTGCATTACTTTAAATACTAATTAATAAAAAAAAAGTATTAATAGGGTAATTATTAGGGTAAAAAAACAACAAAAAAAACATCTATACAAAGACTAGGAGAAAAGATGAGCTTAGAGTAAGTAATGTGTGATAAAGCACATGATCAGAGTTGCCCTCGCACCGGGGCTGTTAACCACTCTATGACAGTGGCTAGGGACATTGTCTAACTGTGTGCTGTGCTTTGGGCCCATCTCATGCTCATAAATGATTAAATTCTTTTCAATAATTTCCATTTCAATTAATCTCAAATCTCACTCTCAGCCCAAAATACCCCAATATTATTTTACTTCATTTTATAGAGTCATGTTGAGTTGCTGTGTAAGGTTTACAGTAATATTTGGAGGCTATTTAAATCAATTTAGTCTTTAGTCAGGCGTCAGCATGGCGCCACAGACTCAGACTTGGCTGCAGCAGTTTAAATGCTCTGCCATCAGGACTCACTAAACGTGTTAGACATTATTAATTGCTTGCTTCAAATGCAGCCACTAGCAAGAGATTAAATCAGTCCAACAGAATTTAATCTCATTACTTTCATACACTTTTACAATTATAATACCAAATTCAGCTACAAGTTAGATTATAATACATACATCACAAAAATAATAACTTTCATTTTAAGCTTGGAAGATGAGCATTTTCAGATATTTAAAGATAATCTTGAAATAATGGAAATAAAAGACACAGCCTTAGATGCAGTCTAACTGACTGAAATTTAAGTCCAATCTACTGCTCAAACCCTGTAGCTCCAAAGAATGGAGGAACAAAAAAAGGGGAATGGTTGTTGGTAACAACAGGCCATATTGTGCCAAACAATGTGGAACAATAAGCAGTTGTGATTGAAACTTTGGGATGGTCTGAGATAGAGGTTTTCACTTTTAATCAGATTACAGGCCCTACTTCTGTGGTCATATAATTGTTACACCATATCTGAAAACAAACACAGAAACTTTTTCGGAACACATCATGGTTGTTTCTTCTAAAACATCTGTTAAATATGTTTTGCACATTTTTAGCTATTTAATTTGCCGTGAAAATAATAGGCCAACTAAAAGACTGGAATGTACAGAGTTTAAATCAACAAAACACGCAGATACTTCTACATCTACCAAACTTCTATCAATCTGTCAAATGCCCCACAAGTAACAATAAAACACTGGTATCACTGCATACACCAAAGCACACACTGTGGCTGCACTTAGGCAGTTTTCAAATTAATTATTCATTTTTAGATTCATATTTGTTACACAGTAGGCATGTATATATAAAATGGCAGCATTTTGGATATGTTGCAGTCTACGGATGTTTCCCTTACTCATCCCAGAATATAGAGCATTGCAGTAGGCTAGTCTTGAAGATATAAAAGCATGATCAACCTTGTCTGCATGTCAGAATTTTTTTCCTTTTTATCCTTCGTTTTCCTCAGGGTCTGTAAGCATCATAAAAGTTTCCCACAGTCTGTACGTAAAGGAAACACTATCTCTTGACTTGTCTCTTGCTTTTGTTAAGGTATTTATATCATCTGACAGTGTAATTACACTTAATGACATTTTAATGAAATATTCAAATCATTCCACTTTACTTGAATTCAAAGAAAACAGTCGTGACACTGGTATAAATGTATTTGACTATGTAATTACACAATGGCATCTTAATTGAAGAATCTAATTGTTCCACTTTACTTGAATTCAAAGAAAACAGTCATGACACTGTTATAAACTTGTTTGACTATGTAATTACACATAATGACATCTTAATGAAAAATTAAAATCATTGTTAAATTCCTGTAGGAGGGAAATGTAACAATTATAAAGTCATTTGGTAGTGTAGTTACACTTTACGAAATCTTAATGAAAAGGACAACATTTATGACACAATTGTAATGGTTTTGTGGCAGCGAGTGTCAAAACCA
Organism: Leuresthes tenuis; assembly: GCF_036924035.1. Taxonomy (NCBI): domain Eukaryota; kingdom Metazoa; phylum Chordata; class Actinopteri; order Atheriniformes; family Atherinopsidae; genus Leuresthes; species Leuresthes tenuis. Next base: position 36,331,353 of record NW_027325361.1, on the reverse strand, counting down.
TCCATATATGACGGTTTAATGTTGCGCTAAGATATCAAGCTAAACATTTTTCTTAAGTTTGACAGTTAGGTCTGCTATGACATGTTTATGACAGGTTTTTTTGTCTTGGTTTATGTCAAGTTGTCATAATAAGGACATATCAAATAATGTCACCTTTGCATCAAAAGTGACATAACTTACTGAATGACACTTAATGACAACTGTCATAAATATTGATTGATGTTTATGACAGGTGTCATGTCATGGTTATGACAATGTTATGTCAGTCTTATGAATGCCCATTCAAGTAAAGTGCTACTCAGGACCTCATCTAGCCTCATCTAGAGTGATCAGAATGCTAAAAAAGAAACAAACAGAAAATGGTCCTTTTCTGCATTTTCACAAGTCAGAAAAAGGTTTCACAAATCCCAAATAAGGTATTAATGAATCTACATCATGTTTAGAATAATTATAGCCTTAATAAGTCAGTTTGGTCTGCATCGCCGGCGGTAAGTCGGGTTGTACTCCGCCAGGGCTGCCATTTGTCAAATTCAAATTCAAATTTGCTTTATTGGCATGAATGGTAACCATTGTTGCTGAAAGCTGAAACATATTATGATACAATTTTACATTATATATTGATACAATTACATATTATTTACATTAGATACATTTAATTTTAAATAGGTAGATAGAAATACATTAACTATTCTATATTATGCACGTTCTACACCAAACAGGTAGTGTTATTAGGTAGGTTATTTTTGACCAGAATTTATCATTTGACGCACATATAAAACTGATTTCTAGGACTGCCTTCTTTCACCTTCGTAATATTGTTAAAATCAGGAACATCCTGTCTCAGGGTGATGCAGAGAAACTAGTTCATGCATTTGTTACTTCAGGATTGGACTACTGTAATTCCTTATTATTGGGCTGTCCCACATATTCTCTGAAAAGCCTCCAGCTGATCCAAAATGCTGCAGCCAGAGTTCTGATGAGAACTAACAGGAGAGATCATGTTTCTCCAGTTTTAGCTTCTCTTCATTGGCTCCCTGTTAAATTCAGAATAGAATTTACCGTACAGTTCAGTTCTTTAGCAGCCCAGAGTAAAGGGAAGGACCTTACGGGAGACGAAGCAAGATGTCCAAAGCCAGTTAATGAGCAGATAAGCCGTGGCCAGGCAAAGAATTCGAAGCTAGAAGAACAGACAGACGCCGGAGACACTGAGGCAAAACACGTGGTCAGGGACAGAAGGCAGGTAAGTTCACCGGGAGGCAGGGGAGGAGGGCAGGTTGGAGGCAGGCAGGGTCGGCAACAAGAAATCAGGCTGGTAATGAATGGATGTAATAGAACAATCTGGTAAGAATGAGAGTGCTGGAGAGTGTAGTTGGGCTGATTAGGGAGGAGTGGGTGGCAGGAGGAGCAGAGGCAGGTAGAGTGGAAAATGATAGGGGCAAAAGCATAGAAGGGGAGACAGAGAGGATGAAACCGCTTTTTGTCACTGTCAGATTGCTAGTGTGGTGAGTGGGGTACGCGAGGGGGGTGTGTTGGGTGGTGACACAATACCAGGAGTGTAAAAAAGCTCGACAACACCAACTGGGGGGACCTAAACCTCAGGAACTCCACCTAGGGCGTCTTAAGGTTACACAGGTTCGAATTAATACCACACTCAGACAGGCATGATTTCCAGTACAAAAGTTTATTGTATTTAAAAAACTTTTAAAAACTAAGTGACAACTGAAAATAAACAACAAAAGCAGTTGGCTATGAGCATCCTCTGCTGTGGAGAGATGAGAAGACGGACTCGTCATGGTCAGCCTCTTATGGGGAATTTATTGAACAGAACGTCACAGAGACATTTACATTTCAGCAAGCACAGAAATTCCCAATGACCTCAGTTCGTGACATCCTTTCTATATTATTCAGTGTGTTTGTAGCCCAAACCCAATCTCTGTTCGGCACCTGCTGTCTGAGGAAGCTACTACATCTTCATCATTGTCTAGACAGGGTTCATTCTGACCTCAACAACATCTGATTCGAGCAGTGTCAGCACACAATATGTTGTTGAGATGCGTTAAGGCACAATATCTAGAGCAGTGTCAAGGCTCTGCTCCCTCACATATTTCCCCCAGAAATCACTTATTAGTGATTTTAAAAAAAAAACATACAAAATTATTCTAAAAAAAGATATAAGTATCACAAAATTTTAACACAAAATTATACTAATAATAAAAAATGATCAATTGAAACATATCTTCCATAATGAAATGAAATAGAATATATTGAATAAATGGAAGTATTGCGAAAGAGAATATATGTGTTGCAAAAGCAATGGTAAAACAAGGAAATCACAATAATAATGACTGAATAATAAAATGACTGAATGATGAAATGACTCCACTAAAAATTAAACTGAAAAACATATATTATGTGAGTTTTACACCTCGAACCAGCAACTTAAACGCTGTAAAAGCCGATCATCTCGTACCAATAATATTGAATCGAACAATCATAATTTAAAACCTTTAACATTACCATTAGATTGGAGTGAAAAACCCGTCAGCTGCTACTTTTGTAACTCATGTTCTTATTCACAGGAAAATTCTTCTATGGCCCTATCCCCACTTGGCGTCCAACCACTCAATTACTCTTTCAGTACTAAAGGTCGCACTCCGAACAGTTGACTGACACGAATGGCAATGGACATATGTGATTAGTTATGACTGATGATAAACATAAAATGAATACACAATCAATATCCAATGAATAAATCACAGTTTGGTACCATGTACAATACAGAAAATCAGGAATAATCAAAGAATAATAAAAATAATAAACTGTAATGTAGCTCATCCAGTCCAGTCCCGTCACCAACTCTGGAGTCGCCCGGTTCTGGCCGAACATCAGTCCGGCTAGGTCTGGAACTGCTAAGCTACCTTGGAAGGAGAGGTTACTAGCTCTTCACTTCCATGAAAGAAGTCTTTACCACATATTCTCCCGTTAGGCTATATTTGGTTCTACACAGAAGGAAAGAATTTTGTGAACAGTTCATCGGCAACCTTTGTTCACTGACCAGTTATTTCACGTGTTGGTCCTTGCACCAGGCCTCACAAGGTCAGGTGCAGTCTGGCTACTTCCTCTCTCTGTCTGAACACCAATTGTAGCACCCACCTCCTCAGAATGGGTATAATACAACACACCAATAGGGAGATCATTATCAGTATAACCAATACAGTCATTCCCACCTTAACTGCCATGGCTCCCCAAGTTCCCAAAATTCCATCCAGACCACTCCACCTGTCTGAGTGGATGTGTATTGTTGCATCATACTCATCTGACCCACGTTGGCTACTTCCCCTCTGGGGTGGCTTCATCACGGGACCCCTTCCAGACCCTTCTGTTTGTGGGATCCTGTCCATCATCTCCAGACTCTGCTTTCTTTAACGGATGCTGTCTGCCCACACCCACACCTGGATGCTTATCACTGTCAGAGATCTTAACACATTCATTTTGTTCATCCTTTCCCTCAGACTTAACCTTGTCACGTGGTTGCCTGGTACCACTGGTCTCTCAACCAGCTGTTCGAGATCCAAGTCTCTGGCCTTCTCCTGCAGATAGATTGTTCTATGGATAGCAGTTAGTTTCATATAGTTTTACATTGGATCTCAACTGTACTTCCATTGGATTAGCAGATTTCACCAAACCAACATAATTTTTAGACCACACTTGGTTTGGGACGTGAGAATCATTTCCTTCAACAAATCACTTTCACTGGTTTTTGCGTCTTTTGCTTTGCTGTTTGAACTATTTGGTTTGCCGATGCCATTATTGACTGTGGTTTTGCCAATGCTGATACACTGCACAGGATTTTGATCGTTGTTGCATCTTGTGATTGGAAGATTAATGGATTCTCTGTTTGTTCCCACTTTACTCCTAAAGCTGTTTTCATCATGGGCCCCAAATCCTTTGCTTTGAAATTCTCATTCACCAACAAAGTAACATGTGGAGCAGATTCTGGCACGTTGTACCATTCAGAAATAAATGCATTTGGTTCCACATTCATGGCTGCCCCTTGTTTTTCAATGGTGATATACTGAGTTGTCAAATTTATCTCTGTGTTCTGTCTGTTTGTCCCATGGCTCTTTGAACTCTCCACTTTTTGAAACATCATAATAAATTGTACAATGACAATCGAGTGTGGGTTCTCTTGCTTTTGGACACTGGACTCAAATGTATTTTTTCCATTTGTTAAATGCAACTGTTACTGGCTCTGTCCCCTAACCAATAGATTATTGCTGTGTCTGTTTGTGTCAACTCTGGAAACTCCAGATGTTCTTAATCCATGACTATGCCCTGTGGGGAACACCAAATCTCAATTTTTAGTTTATACAAAGCCTCTCTCCCCAGCAAGTTAAGGGGAGTCTAACAAGATACACCGATTGGTATTCTAATTTCACTTCTCTCTGTAGACATATACGCACTGGGGCAGTTATTTGTACTAGCTGCTTAATTCCTGAGAATCCGATTGTCTCAACAAATTTGTTTGACATGAGGAGGTAAGTAGCATATTGCTGACTTACACAAGTGTATGTGGCTCCAGTGTCCAGCTCTGTTAATCCATTTTTCACCTACAAAATTCTTCTTAAATAACGTAAATTGTGACAGAACACCCCCCCCACACACACACACACACAGACCCCCCTCAAGGATGGCTACCAGACATCCATATAGGGTGGGAGGGAGGGGCTCTGAAGGGCCAAAAGCCGGGTCCGTCTGGTGGGCCAGACCTCCGGCGACCCGGGCGCCCTTCAGGGCAGCGAGGCGAGGACAGGACATCTATGGACCAGCCCGGGCTCCCCCTGGCGGCAGAGAGGACAGGCGTGGGTCCCCTCGACTCCCACTGGTGAAGTCAGTGGTGGGGGTGCGCCCACCTGGGCTTCCGTGGGCGACGGCAAGGACAAAGCTGCGCCCACCCGGGCTTCCGTGGGCAACGGCGAGGACTAGGCTGCGCCCACCCGGCCCATCCCCGGCAATGCCCACAGCCCCCTCCTCCAGGAATGGCTTCCAGACGTTCCAAATTGGAGTGGGCGGGCGGGACTCTGACTGCCGGAACAGGCTTGGACGTGGCAACAGGCTTGGTCGTAGCAATAGGCTTGGTCATGGCAGGAACTATGGTCTTGGTCGCAGGAACAAAGGTCATCGCAGGAACTATGGTCTTGGTCATAGGAACAAAGGTCGTGGCTGGAACCACAGTCAGGCTCGTGGCAGAGTCAGCGGGCTGCTGGTACAGGACCTCGTCAGTGGGCTGCTGGTACAGGACCACGTCAGCGGAGTGCTGGTACAGGACCTCGGCGGCAGCAGACGGCTGGGGCAGGACCTTGGCGGCAGCGGCAGAGTGCTGCCACAGAACTGCCTCAGAGGAGACCAGCTAAGGCGTTGAGCCTGGCTGGAAGGCCGGCTTGGACGTGGAGGCGGCGGCGGCCAGCAACACCGGAGCAGACACTGGAGAGGCAAAAGGAGAGGTAAGAGTCTCGCGGACAGCGCTCGACACTTCGGCCGAGTCAGCGCCGAATACGTCCACCAGAGCCTTATGGTGGACGGCTATCACGTGCTCCCTGACGGCCTGGATTGCAGGTGTCCCAGGAACAAATCCCCCCCAGAACACCTCCAGGACCTCACCAGACAGCCACCACTGGTCAAACATGTCGCCTCCCTCTGCAAAGCATTTAGACAGGGCCGCGAGTCGGTTCCGGAGGTCGCCCAAAACAGCAGGCTCCATGCTGGCAAGATCCTCGCTGTAGATGGACCCTGCTGTGACCTTACTGGCCAGTATGTACTGTCAGGGACCTCAGGACTCAGAACACAGATGAAGAGTCGGTTTAGATGCAAAGAGATGTTTATTAAATAAACATAGCACAGTAAGGCAGGGCAGGATGAGGATCTCCAAGCAGAGCAAAGGAATCAGGCTGTGAAAGTCCTAAGCGCTCTCCTCAATAACCAAGGCTGGGGACGAGTGCAGCTATGAAAGTTATTCAATTCAATTCAATTCAATTTTATTTATATTGCGCCAGATTACAACAATCAAGGCACTTAAGTAATATAGTCCAATTCAAGCCAATTGGAATATCAATTCATTGTAATCATAATCCAATTCATTCATATAGAGCCAATTCAAAAAATTTATATCCTAGCTAAGGAAACCAACAGATTACACCGAAACTTGTCTTCAGTCCAATCTCCCATCCTGAGCGTGCCTGTGGCGACTGTGGAAAGGAACGACTCCCTTTTAACAGGAAGAAACTTCTGGCAGAACCAGACTCAGGAAGGGTGGCCATCCGCCTCGACCAGCTGGGGTTTGACAAGACAGAAAAGAGGGAAAAGAGGGGGGAAAAACACCATAACACCATTCAAAGGATATCTGTTGGAACAGGGAAACATAGGTTAATAATCACAATAATGTCACATATACATAATATCATTTGAGAAATTAAACAGGGGGAAAAAGAGAGCAAAGTGAGGAAAGGTGTGACAGATGAGGTCCCCCAGCAGTCTAAGCGTATAGCAGCTTAACTATGGGATGTTTCAGGATTACCTGAGCCATCCCTAACTATAAGCTTTATCAAAAAGGAAAGTTTTAAGCCTAATCTTAAAAGTGGAAAGGGTGTCTGCTTCCCGGACATTTACTGGCAGCTTATTCCACAAGAGAGGGGCCTGATAACTGAAGGCTCTACCTCCCATTCTACTTTTAGAAACTCTGGGAACAACAAGTAAACCTGCAGTTTGGGAGCGAAGTGCTCTGTTAGGAAAATATCTTACAATGAGATCTTTAAGATATGATGGAGCTCGGTCATTAAGAACTTTATATGTGAGAAGAAGAATCTTAAATTATCTAAAAATTATAAAACATAAAAACTCTCCACGCTGGGAGGAAAGCAAAGGGCTATGAACAATAACAAACATAAACTCGCACTCTCCTGATGAGGCGGATTTAAACAAAGGACGCTCTCAAAAAAACAGATGCACTATGAAACTAAAACTATAATCTTAAAGCACTCCTTTAACGGAGGTGTGACAGATCTTACAAGAACACGAACAGAAAACGCTCCACTAGAGGAGGAACTATGAAACTTACAAATCGATAACTCTCCAAAAACGGAGGAACAAAACAAAGCTATGAAACTTACCGTGATGAGTAAATAAACTATGGCTATGACTATTTGAACACATGAGGGACCAAGGGGAACAGGAGGAAACACTTGGGAATCAGGGAAGACAATCAGACCCTTGACACGGCAGGAAGGGCAAGATACCTGAAACAAGAGGAGAAAGTTAGTGATTTCAAAACAAGACATGAAACAGAACGTAAATCCTTCCTTTTCAGAGGGGCTACATTGTCCACTGTTGTATGCATTGAAGCTATAGTGCTGTCAACAAGAGAGTCAAGTTCTACTGGAGTAAAATTTAGGTAGCCGTCCTCTGTCATATCAGCACATGGCAGTGAAGAAAAGGATGATGAAATTAACTCTTTAAATCTGGTTACAGCATTCTCTGATAGACACCTTCTATATGTAAAATTCTTCTCAGAAGCCGTATAGTCAAGTAGAGTAAACTCAAAAGTTATTAAAAATGGTCAGACAAGACAGAGTTATGAGGGAACACTGTTAACTGTTCACTCTCAATGCCATGAGTCAGCACAAGGTCAAGGGTGTGATTAAGGCAGTGAGTAGGTCTGTGAACACTTTGAGAAAATCCAATAGAGTCTGATATAGAATTAAAGTTAATATTTAGGCTGTCATTTTCAACATCTACATGAATATTAAAGTCACCCACTACAATGACTTTATCTGTACTCAGCACTAACTGGGATAAAAACTCTGAGAATTCAGACAGAAACACAGAATAAGGGCCAGGTGGACGATACCCAACAACAAACACAAGATTTCCACTTTGGGAAAAACTGAGAATCGGAGATTCAAAAGAGCTAAAACTAATCTTGGGTCTAGGACTGATCAATTCAATTCAATTCAATTTTTCAATTCAATTAGTATTCAATTAGTAATCCTGATCTGAAGATAGCTGCCACTCCTCCTCCTCTGCCTGTTGTTCGAGGAACGCAAACATTTAAATAGTCAGAATGAGTTGATTCATTAATGCTAACATGATCCTCCTGCTGCAGCCAGGTGGACGATACACAACAACAAACACAAGAGGTTTTTGTGATTTCCACTTTGGGTTAGGGTTCATCCATATTTCTAGAAATGAGAGCCGCTCCTTCCAAAGTGGGATGGATGCCGTCTCTCCTCATCAGACCAGGTTTTCTCCAGAAAGATTGCCAATTATGTATATAGCGGACACACGTACCGTGATGTGATAAGATATAAGGATTTATCCGAAAGTTCTCACTATCTGAATAAGCCTTATTTAACCTTGTTTTGGGAAATACCTTCAATCGAAGGAAAAAGATAGAATCTTACAATTCTGGTATGTTAAATGAATAATCAATTATTAATTAATAATCAATAAATTCCAGTCTCATATAGTCGCTACTCGTGAATTCTCGTTTTGTTGGATTCACAAATACGTAAAGAACACACACAAAAAACGGTCGATTGTATATATGTATTTATATATATATATATATATATATATATATATATGAACCATTTATTAAAATTATATGACCAAAGACATAAACCTTAAGACAACAGTAGAAATGCTTTGAATATAGGTGATTATATAAGAAACACTTAGTGAATTGAAATGAACTAAGGGGAGGGTATGGATGGATACCGGAATTATTCAAATAGAGTAGGTTGGTTGCTTTTTGAATTGAAAGGCTAACAGCTTGGATTAATTTATCAATTTAACAGCAAATTCTCTCGACACCCACCGCATACCGTCTGAAATGTAAGAATAGGGCAGTTCTTACTGTTAAGTCAGCTCCAAACCACAAGTAAAGCCAACGTGTCCAACTGGGTCTCTCTTGGTTCTGCGTCTCGCGGCCTTCGTTGTGGTTAACTTTCAGGAACTTTTATTAAAGTGACTTGGATCGGTCGCTCTCCTGTGCTTCTGGTGGCTTCTCTTCTGGTGGCTCAGAAGTCAAACGGGGTGGTGTGTAGGACTTCACTGCAAATAATGACAAAATTGTCTGTTGAGGGTTCTGCCCTCTGCTTTTGATTTTTTCCTAACTGACCACTGCAGGGCTTATGCCAGAAAACAGACGGGTCATCAGTGGAGTGTAAGATTTTACTGTGCAGCTATACATTCAGATACAGTGTAGTTTCTGAAATACATGTAAAAGAAATAAAGGCTGATTTATCACTGTGTACTCCTGTAACTTAAATACTGTAAATAAACAATGCCAGTAGATAGACTACATTTGTATCAGTGTCAATCACATAACATTCATAAATATTGTTTAAACTTAATTATGTAGCACACACGTAAACCGAAAGTAATATGAAGGCTGACAGTCATAGAACACTCATTCAACTCTGTTAGCTTAAAGATGCTAATTCGCAATCCTTTTAAGATTTGAAAACGGACATTTTAAGGAGTACAAATATACACCAGGAGAAACACAACATTATCAGAAAAGGTGAGTAACATGTACACATTCTTTTCACTTTCTTACGAACACAACTTACATCTTCAGTGACTACTGTACCACTGTAAACAACAGGTGAATAGGCGAACGTGAGGCAGGAAGAGGAACTACATTACACCGTTTTCAAAATAAAACCCACATCAAATAGAAAAGCATGAACGAATGACATTTATAATGTGAAGAATTCTTAAGAGTCGCCCCGACATTTTCCTTGTAAATGTGTAAGACCGGGAATTCTTAGAGTGTCGTTGGTGTCATCCTGAAGTACAGGAAGCTCGATAAGTCGAGCAACTGGTTTCATGTAGACTTTGTCTTTGACTTTGACCTCTGCTGTTCTGATGCACCCATCTGGGCTAGCAATGGCCTTGATGACTCTCCCGATGGGCCATTGAGCTCTTGGAAGCGATGGGGCAATGATTAGCACGACAGATTCCACATCGATGTTCTTTGAGGACCTTTGCCACTTTTGCCGCGTCTGGAGATTTGGCAAGTAGTTCCTTGTGAACTGAATCCAAAACTGATCCACCAGTGTCAGACAGTGTCGCCATATATGCCGTCCCATACCTACTGGAGCGTACACCACCTGAGGCAGAGCTGCATCCCTCCGCCTCATCAAAAGGCTGTTTGGGGTAATTTAGTCTAGGTCGGCTACATCAGCTGACACGTATCCCAGTGGCTTTGAGTGTAAGATCCCTTCTACTTCCACCAAAGTTCTATGGAGATCATCTTCTGAAACAGATTGGCTGCCCACGGCAACTTGGAGACCACATTTGATAGAACGTATTTCTCTCTCCCATACTCCACCGAAATGGGGAGCGTTCAGTGGGTTGAACTCGAAAACAATCTGGTATTCTGTCAGTTGCTCTTTCAGCTATGGTTCCATGGCTGCAAAAGCCTCCCTGAGTTCTCGCACCGCACCGTGGAATTTGGTACCACAATCTGATAGCACTTCCTTTGGTCGACCTCGTCTGGCAATGAAACAACGAAGAGCAAGGAGGAACACATCCACATCCATAGAATTCAGAAGCTCTATGTGCACTGCTCGAGTCTTGAGGCATTTGAATATCCCGCCCCAGCGCTTATCCGTCCTCCTACCCCTCTTCACCAGGTAAGGACCAAGACAGTCAACGCTAGTTGAATAAAAGGGTGGACAGAGAAGTCTGAGGCGTTGCGGGGGCAGATCTGCCATCCGCGGGACCTTTGGCTGAGCTCTCCAGCGCTGACAGGTGGAGCAGTTGAGTTGGTGGTGTCGGATAGCCTGTCGTCCCCACAAGATCCAATACTGCCTCCGTAATTCAGCATAGACTCGTTCTGTGCCTGGATGCAGAAAACGTTCATACATGTCTTTTATGAGAAGTTTCACCAATGGGTGCTTTGGATCAAGCACAATTGGGTGGATCTCCCTGACGCTTGGATTCCGCAATCTGCGCAGTCTCCCCCCACATGGATGAGACATGTTGCAGCATCCCACTCTGGATCAAGGCTGAGCGATTTTACACAGATTTCTGTGCTTTGAGGGTGGAGACTTCTCCTGAGAAGCTATGCGCTTGGCATCCTCTCAGCAACAAGACCTCCGCATCTCGATGGCTAATGAACTGGTTGTGCGCTAGACCTATTGCAGCTGCCCCATGAACTTGTTGCGTTGCCTCCACCAGTTCCCTCCATGAACTGTACTGGGTAGCATCTGGGATGTTATCATTGGGCTCCACGGCTGTGAAGCGGCAGAAGGCGATACCTTCCAATTCAGATGAGCCTACTGTGGAAGTTTGCTCAGGTTTCTTCGGCCAGTGTTCTGCACTCTGTTTGAGGAGTGAGGGCCCTTGATTACAGCAACCAGGTCCTGCTAGCTCAATCAGTGGTTTTGCCCTTCTGCCGGATTGTTTGGACTCTCGATGTATTGCCAACCCTGTCGGTCAGTTAGTTCTTGGATCTCTGTCACACGGGTTCCGACAAACACCTTATACCGACAGGAGTCTGATTGGAGCCACTCCAATACTGTGGTGGAGTCAGACCACAGCACTGTTTGTCGAATGGGAAGTGTCATCTCAGTCTCTATGAGTTTGCACAGTTGAGTTCCAGCTAGTGCAGCGCAGAGTTCTGGCCGGGGTATGGACTATTGCCTTTGGGAGCTACCCTGGACCTTGCCATCACGAATGTAGTGTGGATGGTGTCTCCTGCATCGACTGTGAGGTAAGCCACTGCTCCATATGCTCGCTCCGAAGCATCACAAAAGATATGGAGATCATACTTTGCATCTGCACCTTCAGCAGGGAGTGGCGAGTAACAGCGGGGAATGGATACCCTGTTAATTTGTTTCAGCTCGCTCTCCCATATTTCCTACACTGGAGGTAGGTCTGGAGGTAGGTCAGTATCATCCCAGCCCTTTTGTTTGGACCAAAGCTGCTGGATCAACACTTTGGCATGGGTTGTGAATGGCACCATGAATCTTAGAGGGTCATATTGACAAGCTAGCACTTGATAGGCCGTCCTCATCGTTAGCTCAGAGTGCTAAATGATCCGAGACTGATAGCTGAGGGTGTCAGCAGCACAGTTCCGTCTCAGTCCTAAGGTAGGTTCAAGTGGATCTGTACGGCTCTGGCTCAGCCACTGCTCTGTGGCTGAAGATTTGACATCGGTGAGAAGATGGGCTACTACTGTTGGTTGATTACTGGCCTGAGGTCAAATCCTCCTTCTGCTAGTAGGGTACGGAGTTGGTCCACTCTTTCCTTGGCCACAGTTATGGTAGGAAAGCTTTCGAGGCAGTTGTCGACATAGAAACTCTGCTGCACTGAATGTAGCACTTCAGGACGCTGTCTTGGTGGTTACGAGCATGTTGCTGTAAGGCGAAGATAGTGCAGCATAGCCTGCTGGTTGTGCTAAATGGTAGCACTTGCCATTCGTACAGCACTGGTGATTCTTCACACCGCATGTCCCTCCAGATGAACCGAAAGAGTGATCTATCCTCAGGCAACAGGCGGATTTGGTGAAACATAGCACAAATGTCACCGCTCACTGCAATCTGGTGCTGCCTGAACCGGATAAGGACACCCACCAGCGATGGACCCGGCGTAGGCCCAAGCAAGAGTTGCTCATTCAGGGAGACATTTTGGTACAGAATTGAACAATTGAAGACCAGGCGTGGTTTGTTATTGTGGCACACAAGATGATGGTGGAAATACCAAGCCTCTGTAGACTGTTCTACCTGCCTAGGTTGAAGTTTCTTGACATACCCAGAGTTGATGAGTTGGTTGATCTCAGCTAAATAGATTGCCGCTCTCTCCGAGTCTCGTTTGAGGCGATTCTCCATGGCCCTCAGATGAGCCATGACTGAATGCGTGGAACTGTTGAACTTCGGTGCCCCTAATTTCCTCAGGAGGGGGGTTGTGTAGCGGTGAACTCCTTCAACTTCCATTCGCTGTGTCTTTGTTTCCAAAAGGTTCATGGCATACTGGTCCTCATGAGAGCGGACGACCATTTTCTCATTTCGGAAAAGTAAGACATTGAGTTGCCATAACCTCTCGACATTCCGGTACAGGAGATCATCTGAGCTAGCAAATGAGGTGAAAAGACACTGGGTCACTGATGTTGACTTTAGCTCACACCTATCTGCTCCTTGCAGGGCCCATCCTAGGGCAGTGTGGATGGCTATGGGTTCACCGTTGAAACATACTCACTAAGAGATGAACTCTGAGAGCCAAGCTTTGGAAGGTGCGTGTGTCCCCTGACCTCACATCAGGCGTGGTGAGGATAGCTGCTACTTCACTGACCGTACTGAAGCTGTAATGCATGCATAGCTGTGTATGGAAATGTATCGTGTCTGCAGGACTGGCCAATTATCTGTGCTTCTGGGAGCTTGAGGTGTTCGAGAAGCACATGAAATTTATATTTTCAATGTCAATTCAGGATAAGGCTCGAGTAGGTAATTCAAGTGGATCTCACTGTCCGAAGTGAAATCTGAGATTTTTGGTTTGAGAACACCATATGTGGAGTGAGGTTGCTGACTGAAACTGTGTGGGGCTGGAGCCTGGGTTGTTGGAAACTGTGCCTGAGCAGCTGGGGCAGTGTTAGTCACCACTGGGGCAGATGGCAGCAATTGAGATAGCACTGCAGATGTTGGCATAGGTGCATATTGAGGTAAACTGTAGATTGGGGGTGATGTACTGTTCGGCGCAACTTGTTGTCCATGATATGAAGCTGTATGCTTGTAGGGCGGGGCCGTAATTGTCAACCACTGCTTTGCCTGAGGTAGGTGATTTGAGGCAAATTCATCCTCCCCGCAATGTAGCTCTGTTACCCGAGGTTGCAAAGGGACTGGCTTTATCAGCCGCTGTGGAGCTGAGGTTGGCATCACGCTACCAGATGATATACTTGGATAGGGGCAGATTGGATGATTTGGAGAAGATGGATGCATATGTGTGAATGCAGATTTTGTTACTTTAACTACTACTTCAGGGGTGTAGTCTCTCAGCTCAACTTCTCTCTCTAATGTTAAAATCACCTCTGCTGGTGTGTGTCTTTCAGCATGAGACCCTTTGTTTTGCACCTGCTTCTCTGTTGATGGAGAATGGCCTGGATAGTAAATGTGTGAAGGGGTGCGTATTGGTGAATGTGGTTGTATTAGGGGGGTTGTTGCACTTTTCAAGTTGTGATCCTCCTCAGCTCTTGTCGACGACGTTGTCGATGTTTGTATTGGCAGAGTTTGTTGGTGACCTGAGTTATTTCAGCCCTTTCCTCCCTGTCACTCCTGGATATGGAATCCATAAGTTGTCTGAGTGACATGGTGCTCAGTGGATCACCTGGACTGGGGCTGTGTGAGGCTCTGCTGGTACCAGGCCGAAAACCTACATCTGCTTGTCCACTGTCAGCCGCTGCTGCTTCTCTCTGCTCCTCATGCTCTCAGTTGTCGGGGTAGGGGAAAAGGCAGGTCCACGATGATGGTAGGCAAGGATGTAATCTTCCAGATGCTTGGGTGTGCAGGGGTGCCTTTTATGTCGCTCTTGTGTCTTCCTCTGATGACATATTCTGCAGCAGTCAATTAATCCGGCTCAAAGGACCTTTGTTGAGGGTTCTTCCCTCTGCTACTGATTTTTTCCTAACTGACCACTGCAGGGCTTATGCCAGAAAACAGACGGGTCATCAGTGGAGTGTAAGATTTTACTGTGCAGCTATACATTCAGATACAATGTAGTTTCTGAAATACATAAAAAAGAAATAAAGACTGTTTTATCACTGTGTACTCCTGTAACTTAGATACTGTAAATAAACAATGCCAGTAGATAGACTACATTTATATCAGTGTCAATCACATAACATTCATCAATACTGTTTAAACTTAATTATGTAGCACACACATGTAAACCGCAAGTAATATGAAAGCTGACAGTCATAGAACACTTATTCAACTCTATTAGCTTAAAGATGCTAATTTGCTATTCTTTTAACAATTGAAAACGGACATTTTAAGGAGAGCAAATATACACCAGGAGCAGCACAACACTATCAGAACATGTAACATGTACACATTCCTTTCACTTTCTTACAAACACAAACACAACACAACACTTACATCTTCAGTGACTACCATACCACTGTAAACAACAGGTGAATCAGCGAATGTGAGGCAGGAAGAGGAACTGCATTACACCGTCTTCAAAATAAAACCCACTTCAAAGCAAAAGCATGAACGAATGACATTTATAATGTGAAGAATTCTTAACATTGTCCAAGGGTCGAGTTGGTTTTGGTTGCTGACCAGCTCTGATGAGTTGAACTTAAATTCACACAAGATTGACTAAAAAAGTTGACAAGCTTAATGCTGGCTCTCTTGGTGAGCAAATTAGGCGAGGATGCGTGCAGCAGCAGAGTTTAAAACGTGCTATAGAAAGGAGACAGGATGACGGACGAATAAAAATGCAAAACATATCTTTCTATTACATTCTCTTTCTGTCTGTGTTTGGACCTTTTTTTTGTTTGTTTGTTTACTTTGACCCATATCCAGACCCAGTCAGTGTGTAATTGTGGAAAAATTACACACTGATGTAACATTAATTTTAGTGACCTCCAATTGGCGTAACTGGGTGTCATTACCGCTGAGGTGAATAACTATTTTACTGTATTTATGCTTATCCTTAGCCAGCAGTTTTAAGTAGAATTTTATGTCGACCGCTCTGGACCCTGGAATACATTTGACTAGCAGTGCCTACACCACGCCTAAGACAATCCAAACTCTGTTCATGTGTCGTCCCACGATGGTGGAATGACCTACCGAGCGCTACCAGAACAGGAGCGTCCCTGTCTATCTTCAAGAAACTCTTGAAAACCCAGCTCTTCAGAGAGCTCCTCCTATCCTAGTACTTACCTACCCCCTCTATCTTTGCACGTTATATTTCTGCACTTCCTTCTATGCCTGCACCCTATCTCTACTCTGTCACCTCTGACAGAGTCGGACTAGTGGGTTCCTTCTATGTAGTTTATTGTTAGCTTTTTATATAGCTTGTTATATCTTAATTTGTAAGTCGCTTTGGATAAAAGCGTCTGATAAATACATAAACATAAACATAAACTATTGTCGCTGGTGTCGCTAATGCCACGTTTTTGACTATAGAGCTGCCAATTACCAGGGTTTTGTCCTCAGCGTTGTGTCGCTGAGTGGGGAAAATCTATTTGAAACGTGGACAGGTTGATGGTCCACGTGACTTTAGGACTGTGACTCCTCTTCCTGACAGTCACCCAGCCACTCTTAAGTCCCGGCTGCTCGGGATCTGCTCGGGGACGACTAACAGAGCTAGCTATGCTAGGTGGCTCCATACTGGCTAAAGGGGCCTGGCTCACTATTGGGTGGTTTTCAACAGTGCAGAGTCGAGCTTCCAAATCAGATAACCTCGCCTCCAAAACTACAAAAAGACTACATTTGTTACATGTACCATTACCACTAAAGGAGGCAGAGGAGTAACTAAACAGCTGACAAACGGAGCAGGTGAAAGCAGGAGATGGAGGAAGAGAACCAGTAGCCATGCTAAGCTAGAGAACCAGACACACCGCTAAAAAGTGAAAAATAAAGACTAAAGATCTGTAAGAGTGAGCGTTAGAATATAACAAGTATGCGATCGAGTTAACTATGCAAGATGTGTAAATTAAAGGAAGAAATAAGGTGATATTAAGTAGTTCAAGAGGAGCAAGAAATGTCACAGTGCACACACAAAGCAGCAGGAAGTGATGCAATACGTCTTACCGCAAAGCCGCAAACCGCGCAGTAATCAGTAAACAGTAAACAGTAAACTGTAAACAGGGCAGTAATCATTTAGGCCGGTTGTGGGTGACTTTTTTGGTACCGGGATTATTGTGGCAGATTTCAGGCTGGTGGGGATGACTGCTTGGGCCAGGGAGAGGTTGAAAATCCTGCAGAAAACATATGACAGCAGGTGGGCACATTCTCTGAGCACCTTGCCTGGTACTCCGTCTGGGCAGCAGCCTTGGGGTGCCAAGAGCACACGCCTCACATCGTGCTCCTCTACAGTGAGGGAGGGGTTGGTGGATCCTCACGGGCGTGGGGGCAGGGCTGGAGCAGAGGAGGATCGCTGCGGTGTTTCAAAGTGAGCAAAGAAACTGTTGAGCTCCTCTGCCAGCTACGCACGCAGGTCTCCTGGTGTCACATCCCAGCCTCTGTACTTGTTGATGCTCTTTAGTCCCTTCCACACCCCCCCCTCAGACCTGTTGCTGGCAATGTGGGACTCTATCCTCTTGTTGTAGTACATTTTGGCGATTTTAACACCTTTTTTCTGGTCAGCTCGAGCTGCGCTGGAGAGAGCTCTGTCACCTGACCTGAAGGCAGTGTTGTGGGCCTTGAGGAGTAAGCAGACCTGGCTGGTCATCCAGGGTTTCTGGTTTGGAAAAACCCGGATGCATTTGTCCACAGATACAGTACCCATACAGAACTTAATGTAGTCCAGTATTGTCCCTGTATATGTTTTCAGGTCATGGTGTTTAAATAGATCCCAGTCTCTGTGTTGGAAACAGTCCAGCAGTTCAGTGAGGGTGTTCTCAGGCCAAGTTGTTACTGTCTTTGTGGTGGGTCTGGATCTGCATCTGAAGGGAGTGTATGTTGGGGTGAGCAGCAGGGAGAGATGGTCTGACAAGATGGGGGAGGGGTATGGTTCTGTCCCCGTGTTTGAAGTTCAAATACACATGGTCGAGTGTGTTTTCTCCTCTTGTCAGACATGTTGGTGGAGCTTCGGGAGTACAGTCTTTAAATTGGTCATATTAAAGTCTTCAGCTATAATGTGAACGCCATCGGGGTTTGCCAGCTGCTGTGCATTTATGGCGTTTAGCAGAAGAGAGAGTGCAGCAGTAGCGTTAGCGTCCAGTGGGATGTAAACAGCAGTAACAATGACTACTGTTAGCTCTCTCGGGAGAAAATAAGGCCAGCATCTAACAGACATGTACTCAATATCGGGTGAACAGTGCCTCTCTATGATCATGCTACTGTTATACCAGTCTTCATGCATGTATATACAGAGCCCCCCACCCCTGCTTTTCCTGGAGTTCTCAGTCCAATCCCAGCGGTGTAGAGAGCAGCTCACTAGCTGCATGCTAGCATCAGGGATCTTCGGGTTAAGCCAGGTCTCCGTAATGATAAGGACACAGCAGTCTCAAACAGAGCAATTTCCTGCAAGGTGTGGTTTCAAGTTATCCGGTTTATGTGTAATAGATCTGGCGTTGGTGAGGTACAGGCTCGTGGATTGTTCCGTAGCCTTAGCATGAGGCCAGACCTACGTCCCCTGCTTTTGCTGTCTCTCCCTCCTCCGCCTACTACACTTTCCAGACCCAGCAACTATCCATGGAGCGTCCAGCGGTCTTGCAAGTTCATCTGGGATGTTGTGGCTGTAATGAAAGTCCCTTGAAACTGTTATTTTGTGTAGGTAGCCAATATCCAAAAGTTCCTGGCGGGTGTAGCAGTAGAATGCTGAGGCGGGCGTACTTAAAGTGCACCAACAAACAAGACTAAAATACAAAAACAAGCTTTGGAAAGGACTGAACCACTGTGTCCGAGCGTGCCGCCATCTAACTAGCCGAATCTAACATGTTTAAAAACATGATTAAGAAAGAGAGCGAGAGAGAATAAACATAAAGCAGCAGAATAAAGATGATATCAACCAGATGTTATCATATCAGATAGATGATATTGGCCAAAACAGATTAAATGAACACACATCCCCAAATGAAACGTAATATCATATCTTCCTACAGGTAAAACATACACTCAGAGGTTTTACGGCCACCACTTATTTTACCTTCTTGGACCACTCCTGACTTTGTCTTCTCTTCAGAAGTTTGTCACCTGTAACTCACCAAGTCAATGCAAATGGGGCTCCAAGAAATAATCCTTTGTATTTAGTGGAGCTACACAACTGATTAAAATATATTAATAATATCCAAATCACAGGAGCTGATTTTTTAATTTAATTTAATTTTTTTTGATTAAGGGATCATCTGTCACACTGTGCATTGTGTTGTGGTTCAGCAGATAAGCTCTATCCTACATGTTGTGTTATCCAGAGTACAAGAACCACAAAATCAAATTAATAAATTTTTTGAGTAAAAACAAAATGGAAACCAGATCCAAAACAGACACTGACCAATATTCAAATCACTGCTCACATACTAACAACCTCTTCATAGCTTCATATGTGAAAAACATTTTGAATGTTTTAAATTTTCCTCTTGGATATTTTCTTCCGTCTCACCCTGTATTCAGTGTCCTGACCTCATTCATTAGTGGACAAAGATGAGTAGAAATACACATAATACATTCTACACAGACTGAGGTCGCTGCCTGTTTTGTCTCTGTGGAAATTGTTGATAATGACAAATATGAGGCCAATCCAACAGGGTTTCTCACCGTTGTCACTCAGCACCGTTCAAAAGATGCTAGTCCCTTTCTCAACAGAAGAAAACTACGACATTCATGACGCTTTGATTGGAGTGGCAGGTTGGAATTAGAGAGGGAGGGAGGCAGGGAGAGAGGGAGGGAGATGAAGTAAGGAGTTACAGACAGGGAGAAAGTAGGGTGGGGTTGCACAAGGCAAATTTAAGACATGTTACAGATGTTATACAATGACACAAAGTAAGATAACAGGTTCATTAAAACCTCAATATGAAGAAAAATGCTGAACATTACAAACACCCAACAAACATTTGTGTTAATTGAACACATACGTTCAAATACTTTCACAGTCTCTTCCAGCTCTCAACGAAGGCAGTCGCATTTCTACTCTCTCCTGATTCTTCCCTCTCCCATATCTCTCCTGCTTCTCTTGTCTTGCCCGGTCCTGTCTCAACTTCAGTGTCTCTCTCTGCATTGCTTTCAAACTAAATCATGGAATTGATCAGCTGGTCTCTAAACGCAACTGACAAAATCATTGCTACAAGAAGCTCGGGTCCAGTGGAACCCGCCTGTCCCGACGGAACGTTTGCCGCTGGGTACACGAGGGACTCCTGGGAGAAGTGGAGATTTGTGTGCCTGTCGATTCTTTCCGTTGAAGATGTGGAGGATCTATACATATTCGGAACCATGACAACAGGCTTTCTGCTGATTGGATTAGGCATTGCCCTGGTGTATTGCAAAATTCGGAAGTCGGAGACAGCGGTCACAGGCCCCAAGCTGTCCGGCATTTTTGAATCGGTGGGCAGAGCTATTGGCGCTCAGACTGTGGTCATTAACCGCAATATGAAGCTGGTGGCTTTGCAAAGTCATATGGATCGTTTGGATCGTTTTTGTGACCAGAATGGACAAACAGAGTGAGTCGTGTCCATTGAAAACGACTACTCGCCCTAACCAACAATCATAATCTAATCTGCATTCCTGCTCTCCTGGCAACGCCCTTGGCCAAGGCCACTGCTGAAACAACTCTCCTGAAATCACTGCTGTGAGACGCTCTGAACTACTTCTCCCTCTCCCTTCTTCTTGGACACCTGGTGATTGTTGACTCCGACTGGGACCCAATCAAGGACTGCTCCATGGCAACCTGCTGTGGTATCACGATGACATCTTGTGAACTGTAACATTGGTTGAGAGCCAGACATAGCAACTCTCCTACCCCCATCCCACGCCTTCGTATGTCCAGCGTTTTTTATGTGTGAAACGAGCAAATGTTTGTTTATGTTTTGAGTTTTTATGTTGGATGGTGACCTATGTTACTGTTCTTGATGTGCTGAGGTTTTTTTCCCGGCCCCACATTTCCCCCTCTCCTCTCCTCTCTAACTCTAGCAGCAGCATTCTGGATGAGCTGCAGATGTTTAATGACCTTTTTGGGAAGTCCAGTTAAAAGACCATTACAGTAATCAATGAGTTTCTCCTGGTCTTTTTGGGAGAGAAAACCTTTATTATGTTAATGTTTCTGAGTTGGTAAAAAGCTTCCTTGGTGACAGCTTTGATGTGGCTGCTGAAAGTCAGATCTGAGTCTATCAACACTCCAAGGTTACCAACTTAATCAGTGATTGTAAGGGCCCGAGTCTCAAGGTATTTACCAATGCTGACCCTCTTCTCTTTGCTACAAAATGGATAAGCGGAAGATAAAAGATGGATAGAGTTTTAAATGAGTAGGAGAAGGTCCAGTATTATGTAGTGGCCTTATTCTGTCAATACTTCTCTTCAGCCCACGGTACTGTAAATGTGATGCAATTGTTTTTATTTTTTAGTCTGTAAAAAGGGTCTGATTTACACCTATAAATAGCTTTAGAGCTGTGGTAGCTGTCAGGTCTCGTAAACGCTCTTAGTTTTTTGTACCTTGTCTTGTCACTTTCTGTTTTATTTTGAAGTATTAACCAGTCCTCTCGTTTCAGATAACTTGCCTTTCCCCCCGTGTCATGTGTCTGAGTGTCTTCCCTGATCACCCTAAATGTTTCCACCTGCTTCCCTGGGATCCTCATGTGTATTTAGTCTGCGTCTTCCCCTTGTCTCGTTGCCAGTGTGTTGAATTGTCTTTCTAAGCGTTGTCACTCTATTCTCCACAGCGACCACAGTCTGAGTACTAAGATCTTGTTCATTGATGCAATCCTCTTTGAGAGTGATTTTTCTGTGGTAAAGTTTGCCATAGTCATAGATTTAATCCGAGTGATTTCTGTTTGCATTGTTCCTTGTTTGTAGTATCTCCGTTTGTGGAGTGTTTCTTTGTTTATACCCTTAAGGTTCATAGTAACTCCATTAGGAGGAGTCTCTTTCTGTTTTTTGCTTTATTAGATTTCGATAGTGCCTCCGACGGATCGGAGAGGAGTAAGTTTAACTTGTAACATTTATATAGCTTTTGTTTTTGTCCTCCTAGCATGGAGAGAGCTTTTGTTTGATAAGTTTTATAGTCACACTCTCCTCTCCATAGATATTGAGGAGAGTATGTTAGGAATTTATAGCCCATTGTTTTGCTCTGCAAAGAGTTTATCAGTGATCATTGTTAAATAAAACCATATTATTGATACAACCCTGCATCTGCCTCCTGTGCTTTCACGGATCGTGACAGTACAGACTTGCCAAACATGGATGCAGCAGAGTCAAAGCGTATCACTACAGCTCTCCAATCTCAGGCGGTCAGGCTCTCCGCTCAGGAAGAGCAAATAACCTCTCTCAGCTAAGGGGTCCATGGCATAGCTCGGCAACACAATGAGCTCATGGCTCAGACTGGAGGTTATCAGACACAGATCCAGCAGCTGATCGATGCTATCCAGACGGGTGGAGCCACACTGTCTACCCAGCAGCCTGCACCCACTCAGCCACCCACGCCCGTTCCCACCCTCGCCCCCGCTGGTCCAGGACTACACCTAGCCCCGTCCGAGTGCTACTCAGGGGAACCGAGAAGAAGTAAGTCATTTCTCACAGAGTGTGCCATTCAATTTGAACTTTCCCCTCATCTTTTTCCCAATGACCAAGCCAAGGTTGGCTACATTCTGAGTCATCTTGGCGGAAGAGCAAAAGCATGGGCGACAGCCGAGTGGGGACGCCGCTCCAGGGTTTGCAGCACACTTCAGGACTTCCAGGAGGCTCTACACAAAACCTTCGACCCAGTGACCTCTGATCGAGAGAACGCACGACAACTGAGCGGACTAAGACAGGCCAGAGAAACGGTATGTGACTATGCAATACGCTTCCAAACCCTGTCACGGCTCTCTACGACATCTTTTTCAAAGGTTTGGCTAACCATGTTCGAGAGACTATTACCATGAGATCTCCCCACAGATCTAGATGATCTTATCACTCTTGCCATCCAAACGGATAACCAGCTGGCAGAATTCCAAGCTCTTCGGGGGGAACGCTCAGCAACACCACGGGACGCCAGACCACACGCCACGACACTTCAGTTTTCACCTACTCGATTTGAACCCAAACAGGTCCTACCTATCCCACCGAAAGATACGGAGGAGCCCATGCAAATGGGGCGAGCTCGACTCTCGTCGGAGGAGCAGTAGCATCGCATGAGAGAGGGCTGGTGCTACGACTGCGGGGAACAAGGTCATTGCGTTGCTGCATGCCCAGCTAAGTCCCCGCGATCCGATCGAGCATCCTCCACTCCTCACAGATTGACTACTGTCCAGGTAAAACACCACTCCATCACCATCACCAGGGATGCACTCATTGACTCAGGGGCCGACGAGAGTCTCATGGAGTGGGGGGCTAGCCCAGAGACTGGCACTGGAGACCAGGCCTCTAGTTAAGCCGTTTACGGCCAGCTCGCTCAATGTCCGTGAACTTTTTACCATCACCCATGTCACAGAACCAGTAGATCTGATCCTGGGGGAACACACAGAACAATTACCCTTTTACCTGTACAGATCAAACACGCGCACACTAGTGTTTGGGTACCCTCGTCTGGTAAAACACAACCGTCGCCTGGACTGGCTCACAGTCCAAGTCGAGCAGTGGGACCCTAAGTGTGTGGGCCGGTGTATTAAAACGAAAGACGCTTCTAGTTCTGAGTTTAATGTTGTATACATTTACCACAGACTCACAATACCCGGACCTGACCAGCGTACCCCAATGTTATCACCACCTTAAGGAGGTTTTCAATAAAACCAAGGCCACCTCACTACCTCCTCACCGCCCCTACGATTGCGGCATCGACCTCCTACCAGGCACCGCCATCCCAAAGGGGCGTCTCAACTCCATGTCTAATCCAGAGTGTCAGGCCATGACTGGTTACATTGAGGCCTCACTGGAGAACGGCCTCATTTGCCCATCATCTTCGCCAGCAGGGGCTGGTTTCTTCTTTGTGAAAAAGGATGGGTCCTTGAGGCCCTGCATAGACTACAGCCCCTTAAATAACATCACCATCAAAAACTGGTACCCTCTGCTACTCATGTCCTCTGTCTTTGACCAGCTTCAACAGGCTCAGGTATTCAATTCAATTTTATTTATATAGCGCCAGATTACAACAATTGTCATCTCAAGGCACTTAAGTAATATAGTCCAATTCAAGCCAATTGGAATTCAATTCATTGTAATCATAATCCAATTAATTCATAGAGAGCCAATTAAAAAATGTATATCCTAGCTAAGGAAACCAACAGATTGCACCGAAACTTGTCTTCAGTCCAATCTCCCGTCCTGAGCGTTCCTGTGGCGACTGTGGAAAGGAACGACTCCCTTTTAACAGGAAGAAACCTCTGGCAGAACCAGACTCAGGAAGAAACCTCTGGCAGAACCAGACTCGGGAAGGGTGGCCATCCGCTTCGACCAGCTGGGGTTTGAGAAGACAGAAAAGAGGGGGGAAAAACACCATAACACCATTCAAAGGATACCTGTTGGAACAGGGAAACACAAGTTAATAACCACAATAATGTCACGTACATAAAGTCATTTGAGAAATTAAACAGGAGGAAAAAGAGAGCAAAGTGAGGAAAGGTGTGACAGATGAGGTCCCCCAGCAGTCTAAGCCTATAGCAGCTTAACTATGGGATGTTTCAGGATCACCTGAGCCATCCCTAACTATAAGCTTTATCAAAAAGGAAAGTTTTAAGCCTAATCTTAAAAGTGGAAAGGGTGTCTGCTTCCTGGACATTTACTGGTAGCTTATTCCACAGAGAGGGGCCTGATAACTGAAGGCTCTACCTCCCATTCTACTTTTAGAAACTCTGGGAACAGCAAGTAAACCTGCAGTTTGGGAGCGAAGTGCTCTGTTAGGAAAATATCTTACAATGAGATCTTTAAGATATGATGGAGCTCGGTCATTAAGAACTTTATATGTGAGGAGAAGAATCTTAAATTCTATTCTGAATTTAGCAGGGAGCCAATGAAGAGAAGCTAAAACTGGAGAAACATGATCTCTCCTGTTAGTTCTCATCAGAACTCTGGTTGCAGCATTTTGGATCAGCTGAAGGCTTTTCAGAGAATATGTGGGACAGCCCAATAATAAGGAATTACAGTAGTCCAATCTTGAAGTAACAAATGTATGGACTAGTTTCTCTGCATCACCCTGAGACAGGATGTTCCTGATTTTAGCAATATTACCAAGGTGAAAGAAGGCAGTCCTAGAAACCAGTTTTATATGTGCGTCAAATGATAAATTCTGGTCAAAAATAACTCCAAGGTTCCTCACTGTAGAACTAGAAGCCAAGGAAATACCATCTAGAGTAACTATATAACTAGACCATTTCTCCCTGAAGCGCTCAGGTCCAAAGAGAACAACTTCAGTTTTGTCTGAATTTAAAAGCAGACAGTTCTGAGTCATCCAGGTCTTTATGTCTTTAAGACAGGATTGTAGTCTGACCAACCTACTGGTTTCATCTGGTTTCATAGATAAGTACAGCTGAGTATCATCAGCATAACAATGGAAATTTATGCCATGCTGTCTGATAATGTTACCTAATGGAAGCATGTATAAAATAAAAAGAACTGGTCCAAGCACAGAACCCTGAGGAACTCCATGACTTACTCCAGTGTGTGAGGAAGATTTTTCATTTACAAGAACAAACTGGAATCTATCAGATAAATATGACTTAAACCAGCCTAATGCAGTTCCTTTAATCCCAATAACATGTTCAAGTCTCTGTAACAGAATGCTGTGATCGATCGTATTATTGGTATATGGTATTAACTATTTTTTTCAAGAACTTTAGACAAAAAGGGAGATTGGATATAGGTCGATAATTAGCCAACACTTCTGAATCAAGAGTGATTGCTTGTGGGGCCCCAACAGGTTTTAGGGTTTTTGGAGCCCATATGGTGGGCCCGACACGCTTAAAAGAGATTTTTGGCGGTAAAAACTTGATTTTATGGTTGTGGCCTTCAGGTTAAGCCTTCAGTTGTGATGGTTAGGGTAGGGTAAGGGGCAACACAATGTATCATGTCAATTGTAAATCACCACAAAGATAGAAAAACAAGTTTGTGTTTGTTGATTACTCACAGCTCTCTTAGTGGTTGATTAAACTTGATCAAGAAGCAGGAGGGCTCATACTGCTAAACATCACATTCTGAGAATTAGCTGTTTCTTTTGTATGACATGATTTTAATGTAAATTGTGGGAGGGGTTGGAGAGTTCACAGGATCTAGCAGAATCACAGAGTTTTTTTTTTCTCTTTAAATCTGAATATTTCTTATTGCAAAACTGCTGAAGTTGTATTGTATTTGTTCCAGGTCGTTTTCTATCATTCATGTCCGATCCCAAAAAATGTTTGTGAATTAAAATCCTGGAGACATTAGATTTTTTTTCTCCCTATTTTGATATTATGTAAAAAAAAAATGCTGCCCATTTTCACTTAAATTAAGTTATATTCTGACGCTTTGTCAGGAATTCTGACTACTCTTTTAAACACAGAAAATAGTTTTCTGATAAATAAGTCTTCAATACATCATTATCTGATGCAGTGGATTCATGTTTTGAAACTGTGCACATCTGAATGATCATTCTTCATTCTAAACCCAACCAATTCAACTAACCAAAAAATGGAATGCTCTCTGCCCCATGCCCACACACCTCTGTCATGAGAGACACACATCCTATAGAAAGTTAGCACCATTTGAATAATTGAATCTAGTTATTTAAATAATATAGAATCTCACTTGTGATACATTTCCAGTTTTATCTTGACACAATTTGGCTATGAAATGTTGTGTGGCTTGCAATTGTTCCTAGTTGCTTTGTCACTGGTGAAGACAAGTGAAGACAAGAGTCAATTGGGAGCATCAAGTCCCATCATCAACCACATCACTGCAACAAACAACAAAACTACAAAGTAATTGTCAAAAATCTATTTGAAAAGTTTGTAATGATACCAAAGAGTTTCACAGTCATTAAACTGTTCAAATGCACTGACACAATACAATACATGAACAAGCTTTATACATGATAAAACCGGAGGAGGGCGACACTGAAGCGCGTGATGGCCGGCGTTGTGCCAGATTCTGACTGGCTGGAGAGCCGCTGAGGCGGGGAAAGCAGTCAGATACCGAGGAGGGCTGGTTGAAGGAGGAGGGCTGCCTCATGCAAGGCATTCCTTGGAATTTAAAATCTGACATCTAAACGGTTCTCAGAGGAGGAATTATAATCCAATAAAATGAATCTTTTTGAGGTCTGGATACTGATGGCAACTGTTAAGGTAATTTTTTTATTTTTATTTTTTTTTGCAGGGGCAAAGCAAACAGGGAGGATGGGGCTGCAACAGACAATATAGATGCCCGTTGAGCTGAGATAGAGATAAGCGCTCTACGAGTAAAAAAGGACGGAAAAGGATTAGTGTTTCAGTTATTTTATGAACTCTCAGATATTTTCACTAAATTGAGATAAGAGAATCATATTCGTATAGCATTTTTGGCAGCAAAATGCTGCTGATCTCAGATCTTGTCTGGTCCTCCACATTGGTGATATATCAAACAAGATAAATGCACTTGGTGCCTAACGGCTCTAAATCAAAGCTGCGGATTTCAGATCAAATGCTATTGACGAAGCACAGGCTCCACAAGGAGGATCCAAACCATCCGTCTGTCCTCAGTCACAGGTTGCTATCTGTCACCTGCTTTGTGACTCACCGTGACACTATTATCATTACTTTTTGTAAAAAATAAGTTCCCTGACTTCTGTTGGGTGCCTTCCAGTCGCGAGCACACTGTATAGTGTCGACGACACACCGACCGAGAAGATGGCAGCCGTGTTTGTGCTCTCACACCCGGGCGGCCGACCGCGGCGGAGGACAGAGCTTTGTCGCCTTCAGGGTGGCTCCGATGCAGGACTGCTGCTTGATTTTTTTTTTTTTTACAGTACACATTGTCTAGCCGTCTTTTTCCATGCTCTGTGATTATTCATCGTTAAAAACAGGACTTTTGTGATTTGGACGTGCTGTGATTGTTTTAAATGAGCTTTTGTGGCGCATAAGGGAATATCAGTATCTCTAATGTCACCTTCTGCGTTAAACTAAAAGAACTGCGCCTGAGGGAGAACTGGACATATAGAGGGTCTTTTCCCAAAACTAACACTACTCTTCAAAGGACCATACTGATGTCCTAATGCTTTATTTCAATGTCGTGTGTAAAACAGTCATATTATATAACAAGCATACA
This sequence comes from Leuresthes tenuis, assembly GCF_036924035.1. NCBI lineage: Eukaryota > Metazoa > Chordata > Actinopteri > Atheriniformes > Atherinopsidae > Leuresthes > Leuresthes tenuis. Next base: position 36,303,226 of record NW_027325361.1, on the reverse strand, counting down.
GCATTGACATATATTATGTAGGTATCGTAATGATTTCTATTACATACAAATCATAGTAGGGTTCCTGGTTCAACTCCCAGCTGGTTCTTTCTGTGTGGAGACTGCATGTTATCACCATCCAAAAACATGCTGTCAGGTTAATTGGTGACAGTAAAATTGTCCTTAGGAGTGAGTGTGAGTGTTTGTCTCATTTGTCTCTGTGTGGCCCTGTGATGGACTGGTGACCTGTCCAGGGTGTACTCTGTCTCTTAGAATAGAATAGAAAAATACTCAATATTCAATAAAGAAATTTGAAGACCTCCCCCCCCCCCCCCCCCACACACACACACAACCAATATAGAATTGATTGATAGATAGATTAGAAGACAAAATGTGGTGCACAAAAAAAGGGTCAAAGAAAAGGTCATGAGATAAACAATAGGGTCAGCACTCTCAAAGGCTTACCTTAAATCCTGTAAGAGCAGGACTTTCATCTGCTTTTGTTACTTTGGAACAACAGATTGGAGCTTTTTTGTTATCAGGGCATTGATCATAAGCCTGGAGGCTGCTGCTGTTGTGTGCTTGTAGAATGTACAAATGGCAGGTGTGATGATGTGGTCAATGACTCAGTTACACTTTAGAGTGGAATGGTTCACAGCATTATAGATAACAGCAGTGGCATTTAATATTCATTTAAGTTTCCTCTACAGACACATACAACCTTGTTCTGATTTTACACACACCAGGAGACAAGCATTAAGAAATGCACCATGGAATTTTATTTTGATTTAAGTTAGTTCACTTTTATCAGTTGTGTCAAAAATGTTTTTTCTGTGCTATTAACTACATGGTATTTCTGTGCTATTAGCTACATGGTATTTCTGTTCTATTAGCTACATGGTATTTCTGTTCTATTAGCTACATGGTATTTCTGTGCTATTAGCTACATGGTATTGCTGTTCTATTAGCTACATGGTATTTCTGTGCTATTAGCTACATGGTATTTCTGTTCTATTAGCTACATGGTATTTCTGTGCTATTAGCTACATGGTATTGCTGTTCTATTAGCTACATGGTATTTCTGTGCTATTAGTTACATGGTTTTTCTGTGCTATTAGCTACATGGTTTTTCTGTGCTATTAGCTACATGGTTTTTATGTGCTATTAGTTACATGGTTTTTATGTGCTATTAGCTACATGGTATTTCTGTTCTATTAGCTACATGGTATTTCTGTGCTATTAGTTACATGGTTTTTCTGTGCTATTAGCTACATGGTTTTTCTGTGCTATTAGCTACATGGTTTTTATGTGCTATTAGTTACATGGTTTTTATGTGCTATTAGCTACATGGTATTTCTGTTCTATTAGCTACATGGTTTTTATGTGCTATTAGTTACATGGTTTTTATGTGCTATTAGCTACATGGTATTTCTGTGCTATTAGCTACATGGTTTTTATGTGCTATTAGCTACATGGTTTTTCTGTGCTATTAGCTACATGGTTTTTATGTGCTATTAGCTACATGGTATTTCTGTTCTATTAGCTACATGGTATTTCTGTGCTATTAGCTACATGGTTTTTCTGTGCTATTAGCTACATGGTTTTTATGTGCTATTAGCTACATGGTATTTCTGTTCTATTAGCTACATGGCTTTTCTGTGCTATTAGCTACATTGTATTTCTGTGCTATTAGCTACATGGTATTTCTGTTCTATTAGCTACATGGTATTTCTGTTCTATTAGCTACATGGTATTTCTGTTCTATTAGCTACATGGTATTTCTGTGCTATTAGCTACATGGTATTTCTGTGCTATTAGCTACATGGTTTTTCTGTGCTATTAGCTACATGGTATTTCTGTTCTATTAGCTACATGGTATTTCTGTGCTATTAACTACATGGTATTGCTGTTCTATTAGCTACATGGTATTTCTGTTCTATTAGCTACATGGTATTTATGTGTTATTAGCAGAGCTTTAAATGTTTTTTTTTTCACTGAAATTCTTGAAATGAAGTACATCAGCAGGCTGTATGAACTAATCTTCTGCCAAAAGTGTCTCCTCTGACTGGTGGAGTATACATGAGATTTGTGTGTATGGGATTCATCAAATGTTCTCATAGATAGGGCTCTCTTTATTTGGTGGCACATCGGTGGTGTCATCTGTGTGTGCCTCAGTGGCAGCTGTGCAAGCTCATACTTTTGAATGAATCTGTAGAAAGTGATGGATTTGTAAAGCAAAAATGGTCAAACAAACATGCTTAGTGGTGTGTTCATGTTTTATTAGTTGCTGCAAATAACACAGCTGCCACACATTATTGACTATATTTGGTCAGCAGAACAGGATTTTTTTATGTATACTTCACTTTTGTAATTCCTCTCATTTGATCTTAACTCGTGCTGGATATTTTCGGTTTTCTTGATATCTTGTAGATAGTCATAAAAAGTGAATGATTGACTTTATGTGGGTCATTGTGTGGGTCTGTGTTGTCTGTGTCTTTCTAGTCAACTTACTGCATTCTAAAATTACATTCTGCTGGTAGATGGAACAAGCCTTTAGTTCAGAGTATAACATGATTCTTTCCTGTGTGTCCCTTTGATCATATTTTTTCTATGTGATGATAGAATCTGCAATGGTTGAGACTTCCTGTCATGATTTTCAAGTCAAAACATAATCGTGTATATCAAGAATAACTTCACGGGATCTCAGCAGGGTCTGGAGACACTTAAAGCTAATAAACATAGAATAACATACTATAACATAGGTGGGATGTGTGTTTGCTGCAGTAAACTCAGAGACTTTTAAATTATTGTAATCTCAGAAAACTGTCTCCTCCATCTTCATGTGATCTGTATACTCCTTTCCTCATATCTTCTGCAGATGAAGTTACACAGAACTTGTTGAAATTGTCGAGTCTTAATTATTTCAAATTTTCCACTGCAACCTAAAAGGGGAAAAGTAGTTTTTTGTTGTTAGTATTTGAAATAATTTTCCAGTACAGTAGTCCTGATCCAGTCCTAAATTCTTTCTGTTTCCTTCCAAGCAGGCAGACATTCTTATAATCTTTTAAAGTGGTCTTGAGCAACAGTTTTCCAGCTTTCTGAAGGTCTTTTAGAGTTTTTCTTTGGACATTTTCTGCTTTTTCCCTCATCTTCAGTCCTTGTACCTGAGCATTTTCAGAGGAATGTGTTTTTTCTTTGTTCAGCCACTTAACTCTGACCTTTGACCCATTCAGGCAGAAAAAAGGCTCCTAACTCAAGGGATGAACCAGTGTTGTGTCGACACAGAACAGACCACTTAGCAAAGAAGCCATTTTAAACTGGATCTTTAGGCACTTTGTCACAAAGACACATCATTTGTTCCCATTTCTTTAGCTGCATCTATGAAAAACAGCAAAGAAAACACAGTTTGACAGACAGAAAATAGGATTTCTGCAGCAACAAGGTGATTCCCAAAGAGCTATTAGCTGAAAACTTGGCATATCTCAGCATGGTGTGCAGTGTGTCCTTAAAACATTTGAGGAAACTGGACAAGTGGAGGACAAAATAATAAGTGTCAGGCCTAAAAAACTATCTACAGCAGATGAAGAGGATCTGAAAGTGATGTCCTTAAGAAAGAGGAAAAAATCCAGCTGTGACCTGACAGGACCTGAGAGATGCATCTGGACCTTCAGCTGATCCATCTACTGTTGGCCCAAGCCTCATCAGAAATGGTCTCCATGGAAGGGTGGCTGTCAAGAAGCCGTTCTTAAGGAAGGGAAACAGGGAGAAAAGGCTGAGCTGTGCCAAATGACACAAGAAGTGGACTGAAAATCAGTGGCAACAGGTCTTATGGAGGGATGAATCCTCCCCAGAGCCCGGACCTCAACATTATTGAAGCAGTGTGGGATCATCTGACAGAGAACGGAACAAAAGGCAGCCCACATCCAAAGAAGAGCTTTGGGATGTCCTTCAAGAAGCCTGGAGAACTATTCCTGAAGACTCCTTAAAGAAATGACAGAAAGCTTGTCTCAGAGGGTTCAGGCTGTGTTGGAGAATAAAGGAGCTCACATCAAGCTGGTTTGACTTGCACACACTGTTTTTGATAACTTGCCAATGTATGCAAATCACGCTGTTGCAATTAGTTGAACCCTAGTTACACCAAAAGTCATTTTTAAAGTGTTTTGAACTTGGATACATTCACCATAACAAGTGGATTAAATCCTTTCATTGCCATATGAAGCATGTTTACCCTTACTACACTGAAGGCTACAATGTACACAGTACATACAAAGTACCAGAACTGCAGTTGTGTCCAGTAATGGCCTTCCAGGGTAGAAGCCTGTATGCTGTGACAGTATGCAGGGAAGGCTTTCCACTGCAGGCTGTGTCGGAGCACATTTTCTGATGATCACTTCGTTCTGAGATAATTCAACTATGTGATTATTTTTATAAATCAAGTCAGTCTTATATGTTTTTGTCCACAAGTTATTGCTGCTGGTATTATAACTTTCATGTGAGCTACTTTGGTCTGTAAATGCGTGTCTTTAAAGAATGGTTAGCTGGGTCCACTATTGTAGCCCTGAATGCAGCGCCATCGCTGAAAATTAGCACCTGCCCCCAGAGGGTGTGCGCCCATGCTGATCGAAGGCAGAGCAGACAGTTACATGCTACTACTGCAAAATCATTAGATGCAAGACTGAATGCTGAGAAAACTCTGCACTCTAAAGACCCGATGTTTGACCTTTTTTTGGTTTTTGTTTTTGCACAGTGGGCTTAATAGAAAAGCTCATTCAGACATGATGCAGACACATTTACTTTATTCAGACTATGGGCCCGTCCACACGAGAACGTTTTTGTCGAATCCGCATAAACACTTTATGGTTTCGGCCTCGCGTTCAGATGGATCCAGCTTTTTCGAGGTGTGAAATCGGTATTTTTTTTTAAACGGGTGCAGAGTGGGACAATCGTAAAACGCCGGATAGCCCGGAGTCGTCTGGATGGAGAATGCGGATTTTTTCAGAAACGAAGCTGTGTTTATGGAGACTTTTTTCAAAACGACAGCGTATTGGGTGATGCTGCGTACTCGTGTGGACGGGTCCTATAGCTCAGGAAGGATATCTGATTTAAAAAAAATACATTGCCAGAATTTTACTATAACCCTTTTTAAGCTGCCCTTTCAAAGCCTGGCTGACGTACCTTTATTGCCCATTGATGTCCAGTGTGTAAGTACTGAGGTGCAGTAAGGGTTGATGGAATTCATGTGTCAATGGCATGCCTCTTAGCTGGTCATTGAGATAGTCACAGAGCTGAAATGGTGTATGTGTGTAAAGGTGGGCAGCATTTTGGCACTGATATGGAGTGACTGCTGATTGAAAAAGATGTTCACCTCCTCCCTACTTGTGTTTATTGAGGAATAGATTAAAGCCAGCCCTGCTAAATCCACAGAGCACACCAGGATGGGCAGCTTGGATGTTTGAATATTTTGGCTCAAGTGGAAGCAAATAGCAGCACTCTTCTTAGCTTCATTACTTTAATCCTAGAAGTATGCCCCTCCCTCATTCTGTGAAGCAAAGGTGTGTGTAATTGGGGCAAGAGGCGGAGGGGGATCATTTGGGCACTTGATGAAAGAACAGAAGAGACAAAAGTCTAGACATTAACTATTATCAAAATGAACTGACTCAGCTGTCTGTTGCTCTTCTCACTGATTAATAACGGTCTGTTGGTCTGGACTGGCGCTGAACTTGAAAACAAACACCATAAAGAGAACGTAGAAAGAATGAATCATTGGGCTGCCCAGTAGTGTGGTGGTCAGCACCGTCGCCTCACAGCAGAGGGTTTTAGGTTTGATCAGCACCTGGAGCCTTTCTGTGTGGAGTCTGCATGTTCTCCCCGTGTATGCGTGGGTTCTCTCTGGGTTCTCCGGCTTCCTCCCACCGTTTAAAAACATGCATGTTAGGTTGATTCTGAATTGTCCTCAGGAGTGAGTGTGTGTGGTTGTTTGTCTCTGTGTGGCCCTGTGATGGACTGGTGACCTGTCCAGTTGACCCGCCTCTCGCCCGATGACTGCTGGGATAGGCTCTAGCCCCCCCACCACCCTGAATTGGAATAAGTGGGTATAGAAAATGGATGGATAGATGAATTAATCATTAGTTAATTCATTTTCTTATTTATCTGGTTTTCCATGTCTATAATCAGTTTTAACAACCTCAGAGCCATGTTTGTGACAGTGAAATTAAATATTGTTTCCATCAAAGACCCCAGCCTTATGACAAGCTATCACCTGCAAACTTTTTTCTAGTGTACAAATGCACTTTAAGGAAGGTTAATAACACTTTTTAGTGGATGCAACCTTTGATTTAAAGAAAACCATGACAGTCACTGGGTTGTTCGGGCAACAAAATGTAGTCAAAGATGCAGGCAAACACTGAAATATTTTCATTCCCTTTCATCTTTCTTCTCTTTGTCTCTGTAGGTTGCTGTTCTGGGAGGAAGGGCAAAGCAGTCGTTGTTGAGCAAGCAGGAGTTGTTGCCATGCAAAAGGGGGTTTACACAGGAGGAATACATCGTAGAAATGGACCAAGAGCTGGCAAAGGGACAGGCTGTCTTCAGTGGTCAGTACATAGACATACACACACAGTCACAAGTTTGGAGTGGAGAGAGCTCCAGTAATAATCTCCTACTGTTGGGTGGGAGTTTTTAAGAATCCTGCTGATATATGAACCATAACGGAGCTTCAGAAGGAGTGTTTTTTGTGAAGACTGAGTATGGATAAGTTTGATACACAGATTCAAAATGGCTCTACTGTTGGGATGAAGGTACTCAGGTCTCTTTTGTTGATTCTCCAACCCTGAAAGTGTATAATGACCTGAAGCTTAACCTTATTTTGTGCTATATTGTATTGTGTTGGTCCATGTGTATCCACCATCAAAACATTCTGACTTCTTTAACGATAAGTCCTTAGTCAATCCTTATTAATACCACAATTCACAAGGTGGAAACAGGGCGTGAAGGAGAAATAAATAACACTGAGTTTTGTAAAAAAAAATTTAAAGAGGGGTGAGCGCCTTACCAGCACAATGTTTCAGCCTAACCAGTGAAGGGCATCTGGTTACATTGACGTATGACATTTAAATTACTAATGTGAAAAATAAAAAAAAATGCCATTATTAATTATTTAGTGGGAAACAGCAGATGTGTTTGAGTCAGGTTTCTGTGGAAGAAGAAAGAAAACAACTAGTAGAATGATAAGTTGATTCAGCTGCTAGTAGAGCAGTTTTTTTGGCAGTGGACACTCCATGTGTGCGTGTGTTTATAATGACTGTCTGTCATTTTGCTTTTTGGTTTGCTTTTACAGGAGAGCAGGGATGTATCTGTCCTTTTCCTGTTTATCATCTAGAGTGTATGTGTCTCTATTTTCATTATTTAGGTGTGTGTTTTTGTTAAGCACTCAGCACTGCTGTTTACACTTGTTTCTTCCTTAATCTACATTATTCATACTTCTGTGTGTGTGTGTATGTTGGTGTTTGGGTGTGTGTATGAGTCAGGCTGAGGTCAGTCACTGTCCTGTACTTCCTGTGGAATGCAGCAGGGATGACTGCTCTGACCTTCCCATTTTCCCATCCATCCTTACTATTAAAACAGAGTGTGTTAGTCAGTGATATGGCCTCATATAGCCAGCTGCTGGTCAGCAGTGGAAACCCCCATCCAGCCAGCAGTCTCTGAGCACACTCAACCCACTCACCCTCCCTCTGAATCATCACCCCTTACTTGTTTCCCTCCCTTCACTTTTTTCTCTTGTCATGCAGGGGTTTTACCTACTTCTCTTTCACCTGCTCTGTCTATCTCTATCTCTGTCTAAAGTTATTTTTCTTCTAATCTCATTTGATTTCTGATCCTGCCATTGTTGTTATTTTTTTTTCTCTTCAGGGCTTATTGACATCTTAGCAGTGAGATGTTCAATCCACTTGATTTATAAACCACCAATTCACAACAAATCATTTCAAGGCACTTCAATGAGTGAGTAAACATGTACAAGTGAAAGAGAAAGTAAACAGTCCTATACAATCAAATTACAAACCCATTGAATTGTTATCCAGTTCTCCCACATTAATTCTAATTGTGTTTGAATAATGCCAGTTCATTAGAAGAGATCACATCAAATCACATCAACAGGTCTCTTGCTGCTTCTGTAAAATCAGAAGTGCTTTAAGTGACCCACTGTATCATTATTCAGACAATAAAGGGGACAAATTATGAAAAAAACTTCTCTCTATTTTTGAGAGCACACTTTGACATGTCTGAAGTCACTACCAGCTTAAAAAAAATTCTGAAAAAACTGAAACAGGAAATGGGTCTGCTGACAGGGAGGTAGGTACTGTACCTTCCATCAGTACTGATCAGGCACTGTGGTCGTTTATGTTGGTGCTAGTGATCAGCGAAGAGGGGGCGGGCTGCTCCTGTCACAGGCCATCGGGGTTTCATTCATTTTCTCATTGTTTAAAACCAACCCCATTGTCCTCTCCCATCAGCTTCATAATAATCAGTTGAAAATAACACCTACACTTAGGGAACAGAGAGATGAGCCATAGATAGCATCAAGCCGTAACCAACAGGTTGTTTAAAATGTACTCTGTCTTGATTTTCATGTCAATGTCAACTTTGAAGCAGCATGAAATTCTTTGCTGTTGAAGTTGATGTTAGTATTGTTGTCAGCCATCTCTTAAAATTGTTACTGATTCAGTTAAAAATCACAATCCCATCAAAAAACTACCAGTGATAGGGTTACCACACACAAATGACACGCTTGTAGACATGTCTGAATGTGTCTTTACATAAGCCCTGTTTAATCTACCCATGTTAAGAGGGTAAACTGGTTGCAAGTCATTTTTCCATTTGCCTATGCAAAATTTTGTGAAAGGTCAGTTGTTGGAAAAGCTTAGTTAGCAAAATAGAAACATTCTCTGCATACACACGGTCTGTACATATCATACCATGTGGTCTTCAGACAGATTTGTAAAGGTGATACAAATGCTTTTACTTTCAAACGTAATTTGTCAGAATGATATATCTTACAGAAATGTGGCAAGAGAAAAAAAATCATCATTCTGATCCTGCTGCTGACACAACACTAATGGCTCTCTCTCTTGAAAATAGTGAAACGTCTGATTTTTACCTCAATTTGCCTAAGTTATTGTCAGCAATCTTAACCATCAACACGTGTGTTGGACCTCGTTCCAGTTTTCCTCTTTAAAGGAAATCAACTTCTCTGTATTTCATCGGATCAGTTTGTCTCCATCCATTGGCTATGTACCTCTGGCTTTTAAGCTTACTGTAATCAAACCATCGTTTGAAATAAACACTCTTGATACTGATATTTTAGCTTATTAGAGACACATATTTGACCATCCTTTTGCCTCTAAAAATTATTGAAATTCTTTTTTAGCAACAGTTGCACATTTGCAGAGCAACAATCTGTTTCTGAGTTTCAATCTGAATTTAGAGTCCTGAAACCACATTAGTTAATGTTACAAATGTCCTCCCTTATTGCCTCCGATAATGGTCTTAATAAAATAAAATTGGGGTCAAGGTTACTGCTTTAGACTATCCATCCATCCATTTTGATCTGCTTATCCGAGGTTGGATCCCTCTCCCCAGCAACACTCTCTAGTTCTTCCTGGTAGATCCCGAGGCATTCCCAGGAAGGGACATATAATCTCTCTTACGAGTCCTGGGTCGGCCCTGAGGTCTCCTCCCAGTAGGACATGCCTAGAAAACCTCCAAAGGGAGGCGACCAGAAGGCATCCTAACCAGATGACCGAACCACCTGAGCTGACTCGTTTTGATGCGAAGGAGCAGTGGCTCTCCTCTGAGCTCCCTCCAAACAGTTGAGCTCCTCACCCTATCTCTAAGGCTGAGCCCAGCCATCCTCCAAAGGAAACCCATTTGAGCTGCTAGTGTCCGCGATCTTGTTCTTTCGGTCACGATCCAGATCTTGTGACCATAGGTGAGGATTGGAACAAAGATGGACCAGTAAATCGAGAGCCTCACCTTCCAGCTCAGCTCCTTCTTCACCACAACTGACTAGAGCAGTGCCCTCATTACTGCTGCCGAAGCCCCAATCCGTGTTTCCATCTCTCATTCCAACCTGCCATCACTCGTGAAAAAGATACCCAGATACCTTAAACTCCTCTGGCTGAAGCAAGGACTCATCCCCAACCCGGAGAGAGCACTCCACCTTTTTCCGGTTGAGAAACATGGCCTTGGAATTGGAAGAGCTGATCTTCATCCCGGCCGCTTCACACTCGGCTACAAACCGCTCCAGTGCCCATTGAAGGTTGTGGCTTGAAAAAGCCAACAGAACCACATCATCCGCAAAAAGCAGAGATGCAATCCTGAGGTTACCAAACTAGACGCCCTCTTCTCCACAACTACACCTTCAGTTCAATTAAATTAAATTAATTTTATTTAAATAGCTCCAAATCACAACAAATATCATCTCAAGGCACTTCAATGATACTGTCCAATTCAAGCCAATGAAAGTCCAATTCATTGTAATTCATACATACAGAGCCAATTCAGAAAAAAATATTTCCTAGCTAAGGAAACCAAAAGATTGCAATCGAAACTTCCCTTTAGTCTTATCCTTTCTCCCAAGTGTTTATCCCAGTTAGTGCTGAGTACAGATAAAGTCATTGTAGTGGGTGACTTTAATATTCATGTAGATGTTGAAAATGACAGCCTAAATATTAACTTTAATTCTATATTAGACTCTATTGGATTTTCTCAAAGTGTTCACAGACCTACTCACTACCTTAATCACATCCTTGACCTTGTGCTGACTTATGGCATTGAGAGTGAACAGTTAACAGTGTTCCCTCAAAATCTTATGTGAAATTTTCTGATAACTTTTGAATTTAAATTACTTGACTATACTGGTTCTGAGAAGAATTTTATAAATAGAAGGTGTCTATCAGAGAATGCTGTAACCCGTTTTAAAAAGTTAATTTCATCATCCTTTTCTTCACTGCCATGTGCAGATATGACAGAGGACGGCTACCTAAATTTTACTCCAGTAGAACTTGACTCTCTTGTTGACAGCACTACAGCTTCAATGCGTACAACACTGGACAATGTTGCCCCTCTGAAAAGGAAGGTAATCAGTCAGAAGAGGTTGGCTCCTTGGTATAATTCACAGCTGCTTTAAAGCAGACTGCAAGAAAGCTGGAGAGACAGTGGTTTTCCTCTAATTTAGAAGAGTCTCAATTAGTCTGGAAAGATAGTTTAATAACGTATAAGAAAGCACTTCGTAAAGCTAGAACTGCTTATTATTCATCATTGATAGAAGAGAATAAGAATAATCCCAGGTTTCTTTTCAGCACTGTTGCCAGGCTGACAAAGAGTCCGAGCTCTGTTGAGCCATGTATTCCTTTAACTCTCAGCAGTGATGATTTCATGAGATTCTTTATCAATAAAATTGTTTCTATCAGAGAGAAGATTAATGGAATCCTTCCCACTATTATCACTGATGTATCATCAAGTAGAGCAGCTTTAAAAGTATCTTTAGGACCTGATTTGCATTTAGACGGCTTCTGCCCAGTTGATCTTTCTGAGATACCAACAGCAATAGTCTCTTCTAAACCATCAACTTTTATTTTAGACCCAATCCCAACCAGACTGTTCAAGGAGGTTTTCCCCTTAATTGACACTTCCATATTGGATTTGATCAATCGGTCTTTGTTGACAGGATATGTACCTCAGACTTTTAAGGTTGCTGTAATTAAACCTTTACTTAAAAAACCTACTCTTGATTCAGAAGTTTTGGCTACTTATCGACCTATATCCAATCTCCCTTTTTTGTCTAAAGTTGAAAAAATTGTTGCAGCTGAACTTTGTGATCATTTACGTAGAAATAATCTGATATTTTCAGAGTTTCAGTCAGGATTCAGAATGCATCATAGCACAGAAACAGCACTGGTGAAAGTTACCAATGATCTCCTGTTGGCCTCTGATAGCGGACTTGTTTCTGTGCTTGTCCTGTTGGATCTCAGTGCTGCATTTGATACGATCGATCACAGCATTCTGTTACAGAGACTTGAACATGTTTTTGGGATTAAAGGAACTGCATTAGGCTGGTTTAAGTCATATTTATCTGATAGATTCCAGTTTGTTCTTGTAAATGAAGAATCTTCCTCACACATTGGAGTAAGTCATGGAGTTCCTCAGGGTTCTGTGCTTGGACCAATTCTTTTTACTTTATACATGCTTCCATTAGGTAACATTATTAGACAGCATGGCATAAATTTCCATTGTTATGCTGATGATACTCAGCTGTACTTATCTATGAAACCAGATGAAACCAATAGGTTGGTCAGACTACAAGCCTGTCTTAAAGACACAAAGACCTGGATGACTCAGAACTGTCTGCTTTTAAATTCAGACAAAACTGAAGTTGTTCTCTTTGGACCTGAGCGCTTCAGGGAGAAATTGTCTAGTTATATAGTTACTTTACAAGGTATTGCCTTGGCCTCTAGTTGTACAGTGAGGAACCTTGGAGTTATTTTTTAACAGAATTTATCATTTGACGCACATATAAAACAGGTTTCCAGGACAGCTTTCTTTCACCTTCGTAATATTGTTAAAATCAGGAACATCCTGTCTCAGAGTAATGCATTTGTTACTTCAAGACTGGACTACTGTATCATGATCATGAAGCCATGATCATGTTTCTCCAGTCTTAGCTTCTCTTCATTGGTTCATTGGTTCAGGTGATCCTGAAACATCCCATAGTTAGGCTGCTATAGGCTTAGACTGCTGGGGGTTAAGAGTAGCTCCCCTCAAGAAAATGACAATCCTAAGGATGGAGCTTGCTGCTGCAGTATTAGCCACCAGAGTAGATAAAGTGCTCAGAACAGAGCTACAGATGCAGCTAGAAAGCTCAGTGTTTTGGACCAACAGCCAAGCAGTGCTTAGTTACATTGCAAACCAACACACAAGATTCCACAGTTTTGTGGCGAACAGGATCTCTCTCATTAAGGAGACCACAGAGATGACACAATGGAGATATGTGAACACAAGGGTCAATCCGGCTGATGTTGCATCTAGGGGACAGACAGCAGGCACCTTTATGGTGAACAGGACATGGATCCATGGCCCATATATACTCTAGAGATCAGAAAAGGACTGGTCAAAATTTCCTTTGGAATTCACCCCTCTCTGTTGATGACATAGAGGTCAAGAGAAGTCATACTGTAAGTACAGTCATTGTCAAAGACTATGATAATCCTACGTACAAGCTTGTCATGTACTTCTCCAGCTGGAGAAAGCTGAAGGTTGCAGTAGCATGGCTTCACAAACTCAAAGAAACTTTGAAAATACTGGCTCACAAAAGAAAAGATTTTCATTACACTGCAAGTGTTTCACACACAGCCACTGGAGGTGCTGATAATAGTGTGGAACAGGACACTATGTCAGGATGACAGGCATCAAATCCACATTGGGTAGACAGAGCATCTATGTGAAAGATCTGGAGAAGGCAGAGAACTCAATCATCCACCTAACCCAAAATCAGTACTTTTCAGAGGACATGACTGCATTGCAGATGACAGCAGGTTTCAAAAAGACAAGTAACCTCTACAAGCTTGACCCAGTATTAAAGGCTGGCGTGCTCAGAGTGGGAGGACGCCTGACAAGGGCAGCTATGCCAGAATAAGTTCCCTGTCATACTTCCTAAATATTCACATATTTCCACTCTTATTCTAAGATATTTCCATGAAAAACTGGACACGGAGGGCGCAACCACATTCTCTCAGAGCTTCGAAAGAGATATTGGATAATTAAAGCCAACTCTGCAGCAAGAAAAAACAATAGGTGAATGTGTTGTATGCCAATGTAACAGAACCAGAATTGGAGAGCAGAAAATGGCTGATTTGCCACTGGAAAGGCTCAAGCCAGACTTGCCTCCTTTTACCAATGTTGGTGTTGATTATTTTGGTCCAATCGAAACAAAAAGAGGACGCACCACATTGAAGAGGTTGGGAGTGTTATTCACCTGCATGACCAGCAGAGCTGTTCATACTGAAGTTGCCATCTCCCTTGACACAGACTCCTGTCTCAATGCTTTGAGACAGTTGTAGAAGAGGACAAGCTAAACATATTAGGTCAGATAATGGGATGACTTTTGTTGGCACAAAAGTTTTAATTCCCCTGGAGCATCCCACCATGGAGGTGTATGTGAGCGTCTCATAAGATCTCGGAGGCAGGTGCTTCATTCTGTCCTAAAGCAGCAGACTCTTAATGATGAAGGGCTGCAAACCCTGTTACGTGAGGTGGAGGCCATCTTGAATAGCCACCCAATCACTACAGTCTCCATTGACCCACAAGACCCAGAACCTCTCACCCCAAACCACATCTTGCTATGCAAAGAATAACTAGATTATTTATGATGATCCCTCCAAAAGATGAGTACAACCACATAGGATTTTTTAATCAAATGAATGCATTTAATGAATAGTGATAAGTTAGTACGGGCTCCTTTTAATATATTTTGATAATTGTTTTGTGCTACTTCAAAAACAATTAGTGGCCGGTTATGTAGGAGCCAATTTCTTAGTTTGTATTTCAATTTCTGTTGGAATATAGTTTGGCAATGTACAGGTGTGTGTATTTATTAATGACTGTGATCCTGCAGGTGAGAGGGCTTAAAAGCAAGGTGCTGCAGTCTAGTGGTGTGGTTGACTGAAGCACACAGTCTTTAGACCTCACGGACCGTACAGATGGTCTTAGTTTAAACCTTGATATAGTTTGTTTACAGTATTTTCTTTGATCAGTTGTAAATCCATCACAAATAAACTCCATTCTTTATTTTGAACCGCATCCTCTATCGCATCATTCCATCTTTTTACATATTTTTTTCTCAACAAACATGAGCGGCTAAAATACAGTCAGCCCATGAGTGACTCACAAAATGGAATAAAAACAAAAGGATACCGTGGACACTACAAATACATATTCAGATCTTGAGCAGTGTAGAGTAGTATGCCTTCCACCTGACATGCCACCATTAGGAGAGATAGCTCATAAGATGGATGTTAGACCACCGAGGTGGAAAGAGGTTGAGGAGGTAGTCAGGCGTGCAAAGGCTTCGTCAGCCCCAGGGCCAAATGGAGTCCCCTACCGGGTTTATAAAAGTGCACCTGATATCCTAAAGTTTTTGTGGAGGCAATTGAGAATAGTTTGGGAGAAACAGTTTATTTCCTTATTAAGCAGGGACAATGGTTGAATTGGGAAGGTGTACAGAAGGTCTGTAGGTGTAGAGAAGAAAGAGCTGTGGAGAATGGAGGAAAGGAGTATTAGATTTTTGATAGGCGCAACATATGATGTATTGCCACCTCCCCAGAACCTAAAACTCTAGGTTAATGGAGACCCGTTATGTTCATTATGTTCAGGTACTGCAACTCTAAAGCACATTCTGTCAAGTTGTAAGGTTAGTCTGTCACAAGGCCGGTATACTTGGCGACATAACCAAGTATTAAGAAGCTTAGCTGCAGGTATTGAAGATGTTAATGTTTTTGCATTTAGCAGACGCTTTTATCCAAAGCGACTTACAAATGAAGATATAACAAGCTATATATATAAAAAAAGCTAACAATAAACTACATAGAAGGAACCCACTCATCAGACTCTGTCAGAGGTGACAGTGTAGAGATAGGGTGCAGGCATTGAGGGAAGTACAGAAAGATAAAGTGCAGAGATAGAGGGGGTAGGTAAGTACAAGGTAAGTGCTGGGATAGGAGATGCTCTCTGAAGAGCTGGGTTTTCAAGAGTTTCTTGAAGATAGACAGGGACGCCCCTGTTCTGGTAGCGCTCGGTAGGTCATTCCACCATCGTGGGACGACACATGAACAGAGTTTGGATTGTCTTAAGTGTGGTGTAGGCACTGCTAGACGACAATCCTGCGACGAACGGAGGGACTGAGTTGTGACATAAGCCTTTGCAAGAGCATTCAAGTAGATGGGAGCCGTTCCATTAAGCACTTTGTAGGCTAACATCAGTGACTTGAATTTGATGCGGGCGGCTAAGGGGAGTCAGTGGAGTTCAATGAACAGAGAGGTGACCTGTGCTCTTTTAGGCTGATTGAAGACCAGAAGCGCCACCACGTTCTGGACCATCTGCAGAGGTTTCACAGCACAGGCTGGGAGACCAGTTAGGAGAGCAGTGCAGAAGTCAAGGCGGGAGATGACCATGGCCTGCACCAGGAGCTGGGCGGCATGTTGGGTTAGGTATGGTCTGATCTTTCTTATGTTTAGTAATGCAAAGCGGCATGAACGGGCAACAGATGTAACGTGATCTATAAAGGTTAGTTGGTCATCAATCATGACACCCAAGTTTCTAGCAACCTTTGATGGAGCAAGAGATAGGGATTCAGTTTGGATGCAGATGCTGTGGTGTATGGTTGGTTTGGCTGGGAAGACAAGCAGTTAAGTTTTTGGGAGGTTAAGTTGGAGGTGATGGGCTTTCATCCATGTTGATATGTCAGAGAGACAGTCTGAGATTCGTGCTGAGACCGTGTGGTCGTCAGGTGGGAATGACAGATAGAGCTGGGTATCATCAGCATAACATTGGTATGAGAAGCCATGCGATCAGATGATATACCCAGTGAGGTGGTGTATATGGCAAAGAGAAGAGGTCCCAGTACTGAACCTTGGGGGACCTTTATGGCGAGGTGGTGCGCTGCAGAAGTGTGACCAAGCCAGGATACTTTGAATGACCGACCAGTGAGGTACAATTCAAACGAGGAGTGCGCTCTCCCTGTGATTTCCATGCTAGAGAGTATGGACAAAAGGATACTGTGGTTGACAGTGTCAAATGCAGCCGATAAGTCGATCAGGATAAGGACAGAGGACTTAGCTGTCGCTCTGGCTTCTTTTAAGGGTTCTGTCACAGCCAACAGAGCCGTTTCGGTGGAGTGTCCACTTTTAAACCCAGATTGGTTTGGGTCAATGAGGTTGTTATGTGAGAGGTAATCAGTGACCTGCTTAAAGACGCCCTTTCAATGATTTTAGACAGAAACGGGAGGAGAGAGACCGGCTGATAGCTCTCCACATGAGTTGGAGGGAGGGAAGGTGTGGTTGGAATGTGGTAGGATAAGATAAGATAAACAAAGGCAGGTGAATTTAGGAGGGTCTAAGGTTAAGAGAGTGGCAATTCAGTTTGTTCAGAAGGGGCAGAAAGTTAATAAGATAATAAGGAGGCAAGGCAGCTTAGAGAATGCTTGGGATTGGGAAATGCAAGTAGATGCAGGAGGAAATCTTGTTGTTCCCCAAGAAATAGCCTCTACAAATCTAAGGCCTGATATAGTCTTGTGGTCTAGGAGTAGAATGAGAGTCTATTTCATAGAGCTGACTATTCATTGGGAGAAATTAGTGGCAGAAGCATATGAAAGGAAAAAGTTTAGGTATGTGGAGTTGGGGCAGAAGCAGAGCAGCGAGGATGAAAGTTAGGATCTGTTCACTGGAAGTAGGCTGTCGAGGATTTGTTGCAAAGTCTGTTGTCTCATTCAGGCAGTTGGGTGTAAGTGGACAGAGTTTGAGGAAAATAGTGAAGGAAGTGTCAGATGAGGCAGTAAAGTCTTGTCAGTGGATTTGGATTAGAAGAAGCAATAGTAGCTGGGGGCCCAGCAGGGGGAGCGCTTAGGGTAAGCAGACTCTTGAAAGAAGCTAGGAAGAAATCCAGGATGTATTTAAGTTGAGGGTGTGGCCTGTGTGAGCCTTTTGAAACCAGGCGGCCATTTTTGGTAAGCTGGCCTGTAATGGCATTGTTTTTGCTAGCATTTTTAGTGATTGTAGGACGGTTTAGTTGAATTTGTCTGCTAAATCTGCTAGTGTGTCTTGTCCTGCCTCCACTCTTGGCACCCTCTTTACTTTCATTGCCCCCTACCCGAACCAGGGTTTGTATCCGCACCCGCTATGACTGGTGTGCAGTTGGTGAGAGGCTGGGGTAGTTTGTGGTTAGAGAAAAAAAAAAGAAAAGATGGTTGTTGTGGTGTGAGGAGCAGTGATGGCTAGCATTAGGTGAGTGACTCTGGGACGCCAGTGATCACTGTCTAGCCTCCTGGAGGTGTTGTGGGCAAGTTGCATACACAAAATCAATGTACATGAAGTGGTAGAAGAAAGTCTACTTCTATGTTTTGTATAAGACCTTGTTGTATCTTAACAGGCCATGATAGACCAACTCCCCCATGTACCTAAAAGGACAGTTGGAAAACAAAAAAGAAAAATCGTATCAGAATATGTCCAGCACAAAAATTATTACATTTCAAAAGGCAGAAAATACCCCACTCTTCTCCCTCGACCTCTTGCTTTTTACCTTTTCCAGAAGAGGGGGGATGGGGCTCCTCTAAACCTTTTGTTTTGTTCCACTCTGTTTTTAGAGAAACCCTTGTCTCAATTATCTTCAGACGTTCTGTTATGTAAAACCAAGAAAAAACAAATAAATGTATTTTTATAAGACCAGAAAGACTGACCTGTGTATATAATAATTAACACAACTTTTTGCTCTTTTTCGACATTTGCTTTATTGATGAGATGAGATGCTGCAGAGTGATAACACTGAGCCCACATTTTCCTTTGGGAACAATAAAGTATCTAACTATCAAGTATCTATCTATATTCATCTGTCTATAAGTATAATAATATTAAGTAAAATAACAGTAAAATATCAATAATACTTACTTGTCGAGAGGAACGTTTCCCTCCTCAGATGCTTCGTCCAGTCATTATTATTGTCCCCCTCTGACATTATATGCATCACTGTCCCGTCGTAAACAAACCTCTGAGGCTTCCTGCTTACTGTATTTTGTTTTTGACATCCATTTAGCCATGTTGTAAGAAAATAAACGAATAAACTGCAGAATCTCAAATTACTCACGATGATGCGTAATTTGCAACTCAAGAAGCTATACTACTTCTCTGTGACGCCTTTTACACGTTACATTTCCCTCAACCTGCATACCGTTGTTTTCAGAATTTCATTAGGTTCCTACTATACTAGAAATTCTACACGACGGTACTACCGTGGATTACTATACTAACGGTGCCAGTTTCTGCTACACAGCGGCCGCCTCAACCATCCCCCAGCTTCTCCCCGCTTGCTACTCCCTTATAAACAAACCCACATGGCAACCGAACGACAAGCTGCTGAATGATTGGCTGTTTGCCTGTTACTGGTCTGTTTCCGCACGCTGAGTCCGCCCATCTGTTAGCTGATTGGCTGTTCGTGTGTTTCTGACGGCTAGAACAAACTCCATGTAGACAGCTCGCTTTGATAGAAATTCGCTTCAAAATGAAAGTTCTGTCTCGCCCAGACGCGCATAGCGGTTACAAACACGACACAACACACACACACACTTACCATGGCAGAAGCACTGGGCCCAAGCGGCGAGTCTGCCGCAGCGTGCTAGTGGCACCACTAAAAACAAACTCCAAAAGCCACATTTGTAACTGTTTTGGGTTTAAACAAGGCACAGACGGTAAAGCAATAGACAATGGCCGTCCACTGTGCAGACGCTGCCACTGAGCTATAGGAGCCAAAGGATGCAACACATCCAACCTCGTAAAACAGCTGCAGCGTCGTCACCCAGATTTATATGTCAAATACCAGGTTAGTATTTCCTGTTTATTTTGAATTGGCTAATATTAGGCTATATACTCCATGTACAGGCTGAAGAATGAATGAAGAGCTAAAAGATGTTAAAGCACCTAGAAAATACATAAAAATATAGTTTTCACAGGGAAAACTATTCCTGTTTATGGTATTTTGTCCTCTATGGTTTATTATGTTGGAGAAGAAACATTATTGTCAAATAGATTTTTTAAAAGACAGTGGATTTGTTATCCTAAGTCCATTATTTATATTATGTTTATGCATTTAGGAGACGCTTTTATCCAAAGTGACTTACAGGTAGGCAGGTAGGGTAAGGGGGTCTTGCCTAAGGACCCTGGTCCTTAGGCAAATCCCCTGCATGACAGGTATGCAGGGGATTTGAACCCAGGTCACCAACATGAAAGTTGGCAATCTTACCACCACACTATCACAGTCCCTATTATTAGTATTAGTTAATAAGTATTAATAAGTATTTATAACTTGTACAAATACATTGCAGTTCATGAAAATAATGATAATAAAAAAAGGCTGCAGTATCGCGATAATACCCGGAACCGTGATGCTTTGTCTGGTATAGTGTCGTGGTTACTTGTTTTGGTATCGTGACAACTCTAATTGGAACAAATCAGATGTCAATCAAAAGTTTAAAGACCAGAGCTGTTTCGGTACCACAGTGTGGCTAATACATGCATGCTAACTGAAGTTATGATCTAGAATATGCGGAAAAATATGCATCTGACGGGAATTTTGAAAGGTTGCCTCCGCAGACTATGTGTCTTTGTGGGCGTAAGTCTTGTTGTAGACTAACTATTTTACTGGAGTACATTAACTGGACCCTTGCCAACGTAACAGGACCGTTTTTGTTGGAGTTGTATCTTTTCTTAGAATACTGTGAGGCTTCATAGGTGACTTTGTCACTTTTTTGTATTTGCAACTGGTTTGACACAAGTTACCATCAGTTACTGTGTCCACAGTTCTCCAGAGTGTATCCTGGATTGGCATACATCATTCAATTCGCAAGACCCTTAGCTTCCCAACAATATATAACTTATGTAGGTACATATAAAGGGGGGATGGAGGAAAACCCCAGATTTGTCCTGAAGTATGCATACTGGGCCCAGGGACGTAAAAATATTAAGGGGTTAAGCCAGATAGAAGAAGTTTCATCCAGAAAAATACTTTCAACTATTTCTTTTAGATTTTTTAACATTAAAGTGGGTAAATTTGACCCATAACATGCTTGTAGTCTCACCACCCTATTGGTTTCATCTGGTTTCATAGATAAGTACAGCTGAGTATCATCAGCATAGCAATGGAAATCTATGCCTTGCTGTCTGATAATGTTACCTAATGGAAGCATGTATAAAGTAAAAACAATCGGTCCAAGCACAGAACCCTGTAGAATTTACGCTGGTATGCGAGGAATATTCTTTGTTTACAAGAACAAACTGAAATCTATCAGATAAATATGACTTAAACCAGCCTAATGCAGTTCCTTTAATCCCGCGGTTCTCAAAGTGTGGGGCACGCCCCACTGGTGGAGAGACGTGACAGGTGGGGCACGCCAGACGGGAGGAAATATTCCCCTTCTATGCCTATTTTTATCCAGACATCCCAACTCTCCCGCATATTGATAGCAACTCCCTGACACTCGCAGAGTGTGTTTGTGTGACTATAGATGCAGTGCATGTGAAAGCGCGCAAAATGGCACAATGGCTGTCCACTGTGCAGACGCTGTCACTGAGCTATAGGAGCCAAAGGAGGCAACACATCCAACCTCGTAAAACAGCTGCAGCGTCGTCACCCAGATTTATATGTCAAATACCAGGTTAGTATTTCCTGTTTATTTTGAATTGGCTAATATTAGGCTATATACTCCATGTACAGGCTGAAGAATGAATGAAGAACTAAAAGATGTTAAAGCACCTAGAAAATACATAAAAATATAGTTTTCACAGGGAAAACTATTCCTGTTTATGGTATTTTGTCCTCTATGGTTTATTATGTTGGAGAAGAAACATTATTGTCAAATAGATTTTTTAAAAGACAGTGGATTTGTTATCCTAAGTCCATTATTTATATTATGTTTATGTTTATGCATTTAGGAGACGCTTTTATCCAAAGTGACTTACAGGTAGGTAGGTAGGGTAAGGGGGTCTTGCCTAAGGACCCTGGTCCTTAGGCAAATCCCCTGCATGACAGGTATGACTTAAACCAGCCTAATGCAGTTCCTTTAATCCCGCGGTTCTCAAAGTGTGGGGCACGCCCCACTGGTGGGGAGACGTGACAGGTGGGGCACGCCAGACGGGAGGAAATATTCCCCTTCTATGCCTATTTTTATCCAGACATCCCAACTCTCCCGCATATTGATAGCAACTCCCTGACACTCGCAGAGTGTGTTTGTGTGACTATAGATGCAGTGCATGTGAAAGCGCGCAAAATTCTTCAGAGGTGTCACATAGAAGCAGACAAAAGGTCTCCTATATGCGTTTGAAAGATACATTCTCCAGATTAAATGTTAGCGTAGTTCAAACGAAGAGGAACTGAAAATTTGCCGAAAGCTTAACTGGACTCTTGTGCATAGTTACAGTTGCTAACGCAGGATTGGACAGAAGCCGTTTGTAGGAGGGGAAGTTTTCGCGCCGATGGGTAGCAGACTAGTGGGGGCAATAACAACATGGATAAATTTTTGACACGGACCACAAAAGTTGTCGAACCAGCGCCAGCAGAGAGACGCAAACCAGACGGGCCTCATCAACCAAAAAGCCAAATGAAAAGGAAATATTATGAAGGGCATCTTGCTCTTGGATTCACGGAAACGGCGGTGGGGGCAGAGGAGAGACCCATGTGTGTTCTGTGTCTTAAACTGCTAGCAGCAGACAGCACGAGACCCAACAAATTAAGAAGACACCTGGAGACCACACACCCCAGTCACGTCAATAAGCCCATTGATTTCTTTAAAAGAAAACTGGCAGAATACCGTCAACAGGAGAATCGCATGTTAAAAGCTGCATCAGTAAACAGTAAAGCACAAATGGCTTCATATAGAGTTGCATACAGAATTGCACAATGCGAAAAACCACACACAATTGCTGAGCAGCTCATTCTCCCTGCTGCTCTAGACATGGTGTCAGTTATGCTTGACAAGACAAGCGCAGCAAAATTAAAAGCTGTCCACCACCTTAAATGGGAAAACTGTGTGGGCTTTTGCTCTGATGGCGCACAGACCATGGCAGGGTCAAGAAACGGGCTGCAGGCACTAATAAAGAGGGTTGCGCCAGGTGCGCACTGTGTCATTCACAGGGAAGCGCTCGCGTCAAGACAGCTCAGCCGTGAACTAAATGAGGTTTTGACAGAAGTCGTGAGTGTGGTGAAATTTATCAAAATCCGACCCCTGAAAGCGCGACTGTTCTCACTTTGAGGAAATGGGAGCTGATCACACATCTGTGCTGTTTCACAGTGAAGCAAGGTGGCTCTCCCAGGGCAAAGTCGCGCGTCTTTGAGCTCAGGGCAGAGATTCGGATGTTCTTGGAGGAGGAGCGCATGTATGAGGGTGCCAGCAACTTCAGTGATGAACAATTTCTGTTTAAACTGGCCTACCTCAGCGATGTGTTTGGCAAGCTGAATGAATTAAATCTTCAGCTTCAAGGCAAAGACGAGCACCTACCTCACCTGGCAGACAAGATCACTGCATTCTCCCAAAAGCTCGAGGTATGGGGCAGGCGCCGCGATCAGCCAAACATAGATGTCTTTGAGAACCTGAGTGAAGTTGCTGAAACCGCTGACTCTGGAGCCACCACAGTGATCCCATGTATTAAGCAGCACATCTCTTCCCTGAGACGATTGTTTCAAAAATACTTCCCAAACAACAGTGCTCAGTATGCCTGGGTTATGGATCCATTCAATGCAGCAGGTTGGTATTTTGACATTTTATTGAATATTATACTCATAGATTATACATACATTTTATTTATGATGTATGCTACTATACTAACTGGAATGGATTGTTGTCAAACAGATTTCTGTGTGTTTATTATGCAATGACAAGTAAGCTTATCTAATTCCTGTCAGACTAAAGTCTAAAGGTCTGTTTTCAAATATTTAAGTACTTAAGTTTTGTTCTGTCTTCCTCCTCAATATCACCCAAGACATCAGTGTAATGTAGCATAACACAATGTAACATTAGCTTAACATTGGAACTATGTGTTTCTTCTCCTTCTTCCTCTGCTGTTTATTCTTTTGTTCTTTAGTTATAGAGCAGTTTAACATAACAATGCTTGCAACTTTATTGTTCCGCTGAGGCCGGAAAACCTACATTTTTTATTACTATATTATAATTTTGTGTTGGCTCCATCAATGCATCAATGCAGAATTGATGCATTGATGATATAAAGACCTAAAGTCTTTATGTTTCTCATCATCAACTGGAATTGGCTCATCAAGAAAACAGTTTGCAAAATTAAATTATCATGAAGTTCGTTATGAGACTGCGTGGTTGTTATAGACTGGGTTGTTTGTGAGGGAATATATAATCTTATCACTTCAGGCCTTGAGCAAGAAACTTGCAAAAAAGCAAAGAAAAAAGATTCTTTACTTTCCCAGAGTATGAAAGTTCTTCAGATATCTTGTCCAGAGGTATCTTTGAAGTACCTTGAGATGACATTTGTTGTAATTTAGCGCTATATAGATGCCAATTTTAGAAATAATAATTTAAATTAAATGTTGGCTAAAGTGGTGTAGTAAATGTCAAGATTAATTAGAGATCTGTCAGCGAAGGACAGAAGCTAACAAACTGTTTATTCTGTGGTCTGTTTGGTTCCATACAAGTCTGTTGCTGTGTGTTGTGGACAGCTGCTCCATCTGTCTTAGCCCATCTTAGCTCACTGTCCCCTGGGCTCATAATATAATCTATCCAAGTGTGTGTAATGCATTGCGACTCCCTGGTTAAACCCCAGAAAACACTGCTCTGTGTACATTAGTTTGTTTCTGGACTATATTAACTAGTGAGTTAATATAATCAGCAATGTCTGTCATTATCTATTAGGGCTCAGCTAACGTCATCCCGGCCCTGGACCTGGCCTAAACTCTGAAATTATCCGATTATTTGGTAAATGCACATGTGCATATACCACACTCATAAGACCCTTTCAGTTGCATTGATCCACTTCATCCAAAATATAGAAACAGCAAGTATTTTTATGAAATCGACATTAACACCTTACATTTAAAGTTTTCTTCCTGAAACAAATCATTATGTCATTAATCATCGTTCGTCTGCATCATTTACCATCAGTCTTTTTACAATTTAATCATCAAGTCTTTTAAAAGCAGACGTTTTGAAGAAAAATTGCATCAGTGAACTTTGTTCCTGACCTCTAAGGTTTGAAGTTGGGAAACTATGACCCAAAGTACAGAGTGGGAAGTTTTACAGTGTACAAAATTAAATTACTCTCTGGTGGTCAAACTAACAAAGACTAAGTTCATAATTTGTCTGCTTTATATAACCAGATGAGGTCTGAATGTTACTGTTTGACTATGAAGCATGTGTCTGTGGAGTTGATGTGTCATAGTTACACTTTTACTAAAGGGTTGACAGTTTGTGAACATGGTACACAGGACACCCTCTCTCCGTTAATCTGGGATGACAGCTTCCTGCAGCTGTCCGAAATACAATCACACTTCCAGCCAGGGACACCCTGTGTCTGAGTATGTGTTTGTCTCATACCACATAATAATTCTTATGTGTCTTTTATATGTTCTACTTTAAACCTTTATCGAGTCTTTTTTGTGAGGCCTCAGTGCAGTTTAAGTGCTATAACTTACTGCCAACATTTAAGATGTACATCTGTGAGCACCGATGAAATATTATGGGCAAAATTTTTTATTTGTTTATAAATTTGACAAATTTACATTAAAGTGGAATCAAATCAACAATCATCATATTGGTCAACATGACATTTGTCGCACATTTTATGAATATTTGTTCCAATGAGACATTTTTCAGTGTTGTAGTTGTGTGTGTGTGCGCCAGATCTGCTGCTTACTTCAACCCAACAAGATATAGTGTTAAATGGAAAGATAGAGCGATATCTGATCCTAACTACAAGCCCAAATGAATACATGGCCCTGATTTGCTATAATACTTTGCTGTGACATATGATTCTTGCTTTGGGATGTTTTAGTGCTGCATTAAGTATCACTTAAAAAAACATTTTGTCCTGTTGTCCAAAGCGGCAGGGTGGGACTCCATCTCTGGAAGAAGGTGTGGCTCAGGGAGGATTATGGGCTCTCTCATGATGAAGAAGGAAGGGTAGGGGGTTGTTGATTTTAAGATAATGCTATTTCAAAGTCAGATTTCATTACATCCATAATCCAATGCTTTAGTATTTGGCTGGAAACAGCGCTCCGCCTCTATGATTCTGTAAAGACTCTGTATGTTAGTGTCTGTGTTTATCAGATCAATGAGGACAGGAGGACAGCTGTCCCATGTGGATTAGCTGTGTGTGTCTGTAGTGTGCGTGTCCCAGCTGTCTGCTGCTTGTGTACAGACAAAATCAGCTACAGGCTGTTTCCCTAATCTTAGCCTCCAGATTTCAGCTATAATTACTTACATAATTACTGAATTACTAATTCATATGTTTATGCTAAACTTTCAGTCTCACTTCCTTGAGTGGATATTTAATGTTTCTAACATGTTTCTAAAGCTAAACTGTGTCTCTAAAAATAGAAAAAGCTACCAAACAGCAAAGTGGTGGAGGGATCTCAGTGCACATTTAGTTGATTTTTACATGGCTTTAAAGATGACTAGGCATCTTTTCATGTTTGAGAATATAATCATACTATTCATTTTCAATTGGGAGCTATGTGTTCCTGCATTTCTCATATTCCTAATACCACTCTGTTACCTACAGTACATATATTTTCTTTAGATTCAGTCGCCACAACCGACTCCAGCTCCATCCCCACCACAGAGCCAGTACGTCTGATCACTCTGTCCAGTGTATTTGTGTCCCTCTTTCTGATGGTACCCACTTTACCCACTTTAACTCCCTAGCACATCACACCATAGAAAAGAGCGCTGGCAGATACTTGTAGGACAACACCTTCTCCACCTCCACCCCCTCTACAAGTAAAGGCTGTGTTGGGGGTCTTGTCTTATGTAAATCCAGAACCATCTCCTTGGTCTTTGATGCGTTTATCTGCAGGTGGTTCTAGTGACAAAGTCCTCCACTAGTTTCCTGTATTCACCCTCCTGCTTCTCCCCAACACAGCCGACAATCACTGTGTCATCCGAGAACTTCTGGATGTGACACAGCTCCGAGTTGTACTGGAAGTCTGCTGTGTACAGGGTGAAGAGGAGTTACAGTTCCTTGTGGGGCTCCCTTACTGCTGGTCACCATGTCTGAAGGGTCCAAGGGTTGGGGGATGTTGGAAAGGGCTGAAGATGGTGGGGGGAGAGGAGGGAGGGCCGTGGGTGGGGCGGGTGGTGAGAGGATCGAGGGGGCTGGGGGTCAGCGTGGAGTCGAATCGGTTGAAAAAGGTGTTAAACTTGTTGGCTCTCTCTCTGCCCCCCTCTGCTGTACAGCCAGTGGTCTGGTTATAGCCTGTGATGGGCTTCAGGCCATTCCAAACTTCCTGCATATTGTTCAGCTGGAGCTTCATCTTCAGCTTGCTCCAGTACAAAACCGTTAGCCCAGACAAGCATACATCGGGGTTTTGGCAAACACAGAATATATACAGTATGCAGAATTTTCCTGGACTGGAGCTTGGGTCTCTCGGACAAGAGATAGGGATTATCGTGGTGGCAAGTATTCCAAAAGAGATTAGTTTCATAAACACTGTTTGGAATACTTGCAACCACGATAATCCCTATCTCTTGTCCGAGAGACCCAAGTGTTTAGTGCTGAGTACTGACTAGTAAGTTATTCGACAGAGCTTTGAAAGGACTTCCTTTTTGAAGTGGTTGTATCTGTGACAGTGGCAGTGCAGAGTGGCAATTTTTCTGGAAGATATTGGGGGCTTAACTGAAAGATCTGGATGTCTGCTTTCCTGAAAGGCAGACGTAAAGTAATTCTGTAACAAGGTTTGCATAAACTTCACTGAACTTGATATACATGAACTCATCCATACCATTTAGGTGAACAAACAAACTGGTGAGGAAAAAAGACGAAGAAAAGGCGGAGTGCATTGGTCCTCAATGCACCCCACCCTGCATGTTTTCCATGTTTCCTTGCTCCAGCACACCTGATTCAAATGAATGGGTCATCCTCAGCCTTCTGCACAGCTTAAAGACCTGACCCATTCATTTGAATCAGGTGTGCTGGAGCACCTGATTCAGATAAATTCATCATTAGCAGGCTTGTGCAGAACTTAGCAATCTTTTGAAGAGATCCATTTAATCTGAATCAGGTGTGTTGAAACAGGGAAACATCTAAAACCCCTTGAGGACCGACTTTGGACATCCCTGCATCAGACCATGTTTATTCCAACCTGAAGCAAGCCAACAGATCAGTACCACTCTCTCACCTGGGC
Source organism: Leuresthes tenuis (assembly GCF_036924035.1). NCBI lineage: Eukaryota > Metazoa > Chordata > Actinopteri > Atheriniformes > Atherinopsidae > Leuresthes > Leuresthes tenuis. Next base: position 36,275,077 of record NW_027325361.1, on the reverse strand, counting down.
ATGTCAGACCATCTCTCACTGCTCCTGGTCCTTGCATAGTCCGGAGAAAGAAATCCAAACCTGTCACAAAGAACATTAAAATCAAAAAAAGACTGTTCTGTTCTACATAAAGCATCTGGATCTACCCCAATCAAAAAACTACGGATGTCCGGACACTCCTTAGAACCTGGAATTCTGCCTTCAAGCTGGTGAGGCAGGGGCTACAGAGCATCACAAACTACAAAGGCTCTGCACCCATCACTGGCTGAGGAATTGAACAATTTTTTTTCCCGCCATGAGACAGAGTCATCACACACAGCTGCATGGCCACCAAAGACACAAACTCCAGTCACAGCACACTCACACTCCAGGTGAAGCAGGTGCTGAAGACCGTGAACACCAGGAAAGCAGTCGGACTGAATGGTGTACTCGGAAAAGTACACCATTCAGTGTGCCTGTGCTGACCATGTAGTGGGTGTCCTGACCAGGTTGTTCAACCACTCACTCTACCATCCCCCAGTGCCTGAAATTAGCTACCATCATCCCTGTCTTAAAGATTCATACCCCAAAGTGTCCCAATGACAACAGACCTATAGCCTTAACATCGGTTGTCATGAAACGCTTTGAGAGGCTCATCCTGCACCACATCAAGGCCCTTCTCCCCTCAAACCTGGACCCACATCAGTTCACCCACAGAGCTGTCAGATCAACAGAGGATGCCATCACTACAGCTCTTCACACAGCACTCAGCCATCTCAAACAGCCTAAGAGCTACGTCAGGATGCTGTTCATAGACTTCAGCTCGGCATTTAACATCAACAGCATCAACAGGGAGTGTGTTCAGCAGATGTTCGACCTCAAGTCCTTTGGGACACATATAGCCAAGGACCTCTCCTGGACTGCCAACACATCCACAGTGGTAAAAAAAGGCCAGACAAAGACTCCACTTTCTAAGAATACAAAGAAGGAACCATCTGGAAGGAAAACTGTCAGTGGCCTTTTACCACAGCACCATCGAGTGTCCTGACGTACTGCATTACTGCTTAGTATGCCAACTGCATTGTGGCAGAAAGGAAGAACCTGCAGAGGATCATCAACACCACACAACAGATAGCTGGCAGTCCCCTACCCTCGCTAGAAGACATCGCCAGCACGCAGTGTCTCAGGAGAGCGAGGGCAATCACTGCTGACCCCTCACACCCGGGACAGTACCTGTTCACCCTCATGCCCTCTGGTAGTATGTACATGTGCCTGAAAAACAGGACCAAAAAACTCAGAAACAGTTTCTTTCTGTAGGCCATCAGGTCCCTGAACTCATAAAGATTATGTATGTTAAGCATAAATTATGTAAATATATTAATTCTAAATTATTTTATTGTTCTAAGCTATATTAATTAATTCCTGTTTTCTTTTATATTCATTATGCACTGGCCGGAGAAGCACTGCAATTTCATTGTATACCTGATGTGCAATGACAATAAAGATTCTATTCTATTCTATTAATGGGGATGCGATATTAGTTTGGTCTTTGATGAACGGGTAGCAGAAATTGGTGAAGCCTGAGGATCTGTCATACAATTTGTGCTCATTCTGGTTGCATGAAAAACATGAGGAAGTCATCCAGCTAAACAAACACAAAATTATTTTAAAAATCTATGATTAGATGTTTATGTTGTTTTTTGCAGGATTTGTAAGGAGGACCAGGGTGGGGCACGTGGGTGCTTTTCTGGGTGTGCAGTTGCTTCCTGGATACTGTCACTGCGGGCTGCGGACCTGTTAAATATTGAGCACTCCTGTCCTATGGCAGGTCACAGGGAATGGGGGTGCCTATTGCAGCCAATCACTGACTGCACTTTCCAAGGGGAGTTTCTCTCCTCCGGTCCTACACATCCCCATACCCCTCTCTCCTCTTGCTCCTGTACATAGCACACACATGCTGGGGCATGCCTGTTCTGTGGGGTGGTAGATGGGGGCATCTCTGTGTTTCCCTTTGCACCACTCCACTGCTACCGCTGATTACGCACACTCAACTATTAGACATTGAGGTTCTTTGGACGGGGAGCATGTGAAGGAGCTCCACTGTCTACCAACAGTGGGATGAATTCTGCCATATTTGCCCACATTTTTTCTGCCACAACATTGTTATTCATTAATTTGTGGGTTGATTTCTTTGAAAAAAAATATTTCTATGATTTCCTGAGCTCTGGCCCGCTTGTATTGTTCCTGGAAGGGGCAGGGCTGATCCCTCCCCACTGCCTGCAGCTGCACCCACCGGTGTGTGAAATCTTGGCTCCCGGTTTGCACAGATCCACTTTGAGTGGCTGTCTGGGGTGCCTGGTCCTCTCGGATGTTGGAGATGCCTTCGCCGGGGTGTTCAGTGGTGCTCGGACTTGCGGGGCCTGGGTCCTACAGTCAGTTCATGCATGGGTGGCCAGAGCCTGGCTGGGCTGTCTCCCCTGGTTCCCGGGGGGGTTGCCTTGGCCTTGGGAGCCATTTCTGCCTGCTTCTGACCCCATGTGGGGCAGCGGTGGCCATCTACACTCATGATTGCACACAATTCATGTAAGACCTGTACAATATATTTTGCATGTTCCTGCGCACACACACACATTAATTTGCTCAGTCACATGCTTATCATACAGTTGATGTGTCATCCTGTGATTTCAAATCATCAGTATCCACAGTTATGTTCCATATACTTGCTGCTGGTGTTGTTGCGGTTTGGGTGCTTTTTTTTAAATTTTGTCTTTAATTTAAGGCGTTTTAGTATATTTCGCTGGCATAAAATGCCCTTGATAGTATGCCTGCGTCATGCCCCGCCTCCGCAAATCAAACTCAAGAAACTCGCGATACATATCAGACAGATGGAAAAGATAAGGTGATAAGATAGAAGGATGATGAAGAGTAGGAATTGAAAAGAACAAAAGAGAGAAAGAAAGAAAAGAAAGAACAGAAAAGATTTTCAGACTGTACGGTGGTGTCGAGAGAATTCACTGTTAAAAACGATAAATGACTCCAAAGTTGTTAGCCTCTAACCGTAAGTAGTAACTAAAATGAAGACAATTTTAGCAATTCCGGTACATTTCTCCATTCTCTTGCCCCTTTTCAAATCACTAAGTGTTCCCTATACAGCCCTACATAGTCAACACATTTCTCCTGTTTATCCTTTAAGGTTTATGTTTTGTTTGCATCTTTCAATAAATAGTTCATATATATATTTAACAAGTCGTTGTTGAATGCTTATTTATGTAATTTCGGTCAATTCAAGCGAGAACTCATGAAGTAGCACTTTGAGACTGAATAAAATCAATTTTAACATACCAGAATTTTAAGATTCTGTCCTTTTTTCCTTCTTTTGAAGGTGGTGCCCATATATATACAAGGTAATGAAGGTTTATTTAAATAGTGAGACTACTATCTGGTCCTGCCATGTCAGGGTATGCTACACCAGACTCTTAAGGGCCCAGCATAGTTGCTGCGATGGCTCACGCAAGCGGTGTTAATAACATCACGGTGTTGTGCCGGCCATATATAGTGGCGCGAGTCGATGCGTCAGTAGTTGCAATCTCGCTGCTACGTGAATGTTACCGCTAACTACAACGACGAAAGTGGAGAAGAAAACAATGCTCCCTTCAAGAGCAGGAGGAGTAGCACTGTCATGAATGATCAGCATTCTCACCTCTGCTTACATAATAGCTGATGAGCCAACAGAAGCTGAAATTTCAATAGGTGTGTTATCACCGTAATAGTCTGATGTGGAACTTAGAATATTGTTATGGGACTTTTAAGTGTGTTGCCTTTTCTTTGGTTGCTTGTTATGAAATAGTGTGCTTCAATGGACACTCTTTCAGGATGCAGTAATAATAATTACACATCAGTTTGCTGTTTTACTTGCTTATGCTGTTTCAGTGCAGTGTCGTACAGGTGCTTGTACAGACACACTTGCTCGCTGAACCCGTTTTCCAATTGGTCCGTCCGATTTGTCGTTCTCCACACACGCCAAGTTACAAATTTTGACTGGTGCACAACTACGCGCCGCCTTTTCATACATCATTTTGACATCATGCAGTGTGAGCAACTCGTCTTTTCTTGGTCAACCCTGATACACCCCACAATGGCTGTGTCATCTGCTAACTTTTGAATATGACATAATTTAGAGTTATAGCAGAAGTCTGAGGTGTACAACATGAAGAGGAAAGGGGACAGCACAGTCTCCTGCGGTGTTCCTGTGCTACTGACCACAGTATAAAAATTGATGTCATTAACCCTGACATACTGTGGTCTGTCACCTAGAAATCCAAGCAATCAGGCAGGGGTCCACTTGCATTTGGGTCAATTTATCCTGAAGCGCAATGGGCTGGATGGTGTTAAAGGCACTTGAGAAGTTGAGAAAAAGGATCCCGACCGTGCTGCTTCCCTTGTCCAGATGCGAGAGGGCTCTGTGTACTAGGTAGAGGAGCATCCTCCACACCAACATCTGCCCAATAGGTAAACTGTAAAGTGTCCCGAGTATGTTGCACCTGGGGCCTGAGGAGGTTGAGGAGGTTGAGGAAGAGGCGCTAAAATGTTTTCATTTGATGTGACTTGAGTGTCACTGGTCGAAAGTCATTCCGCTCACTGGGCCGGTTCTTTTTTTGGAACTGGAACAATGCAGGATGTTTTCCAGAGGATGGGCACTCTCCTTAGTTGTAGACTAAGGTTGTACACATGCTGGGGGAGTGGTACATTGAGGGAAGAAGGAGAGATGGCTGCAGGGAGGGTGTATGGTTGTGGACTGTGAAACTAAAACAACTAAATACGAAAACAAGCCAGAAGGCGAAAAAGAGTTATGCAGAGAACAGACAATGGAGAATAACTGTAAGGTTATAATGATGAGGATCTGACAAAGACTGAAACTAACCAAGGGAAATACATACTGAAGGGAACAAAGGATGAAGTGACTGCAGCTGTCGTCCATTTAGTGGAACTGAGAACCAAAACAGGGAAGCTAGTAGTAATGACCAGAGCAAGTTTCTAAAACAATTCGAAGTCAGCTCAAACAAAATATCAACTAAGAACCTAGAACAGAAAACAACTGAAAGACGAATAAACCATAGAAAAGACCAGAAACTCAGTAGACAATAAAATGGAATAGAAACAAAACCCAGAAAAAAACAAGACAAGAAAAAACAAGATCATCCAGAGTCCTCTGCCAAAATCCTGAAGTGCACGGAGAACTCGGCGACACTCTGTGATCCTTGACATAGGCTCAGCAGTTGCAATCTCCCCACTGCCATGATGCTCGAACAGCTGCTTAATCTCAGTAATAAACTTGTTCAAGGCGAGAGATGTTACTGGGATGTGAGCATTAAAAGCTTCAGCCCAAGCCAAAACTCTACCCCACAATAGTCCCAAGATGTAAAAAGTATGCTTAGATGTGGAAGTTACTGGTCTCTTTTGAAAAATCAAAGAACACTGGAGAAGAAACCCCTGGCATTTCTCGAGATCGACGTGGCAAGGCTCTTAATCTGGGCTGTAAAGTTGGAGAGGATGGAGGTGGATAGGTGGCAGGAGTTGCAGCTGCTCTCAAGGACAATCCAGCTGTGAAAGAGGAAAATTTATTTATTGGGCGACTTGCTGGAAAAGTTGGCCCAGAAGTTGTCCATGTCTGGTGAGAGCCTTTTACCACACGTTTTCCTGCTCGGTCCTAGTGGGGTCCAATATTCAATTCAATTCAATTCAATTCAATTTTATTTATATAGCGCCAGATTACAACAATTGTCATCTCAAGGCACTTAAGTAATATAGTCCAATTCAAGCCAATTGGAATTCAATTCATTGTAATCATAATCCAATTAATTCATATAGAGCCAATTCAAAAAATTAATATCCTAGCTAAGGAAACCAACAGATTGCACCGAAATGTGTCTTCAGTCCAATCTCCCGTCCTGAGCCTGAGGGACTGTGGAAAGGAACGACTCCCTTTTAACAGGAAGAAACCTCTGGCAGAACCAGACTCAGGAAGGGTGGCCATCCGCCTCGACCAGCTGGGGTTTGAGAAGACAGAAAAGAGGGAAAAGAGGGGGGAAAAACACCATAACGCCATTCAAAGGATATCTGTTGGAACAGGGAAACATAGGTTAATAACCACAATAATGTCACATGGACATAAAATCAATTTTGAAATTAAACAGGGGGAAAAAGAGAGCAAAGTGAGGAAAGGTGTGACAGATGAGGTCCCCCAGCAGTCTAAGCCTATAGCAGCTTAACTATGGGATGTTTTAGGATCACCTGAGCCATCCCTAACTATAAGCTTTATCGAAAAGAAAAGTTTTAAGCCTAATCTTAAAAGTGGAAAGGGTGTCTGCTTCCCGGACATTTACTGGCAGCTTATTCCACAAGAGAGGGAACTGATAACTGAAGGCTCTACCTCCCATTCTACTTTTAGAAACTCTGGGAACAACAAGTAAACCTGCAGTTTGGGAGCGAAGTGCTCTGTTAGGAAAATATCTTACAATTAAATCTTTAAGATATGATGGAGCTCCGTCATTAAGAACTTTATATGTGAGAAGAAGAATCTTAAATTCTATTCTGAATTTAACAGGGAGCCAATGAAGAGAAGCTAAAACTGGAGAAACATGATCTCTCCTGTTAGTTCTCATCAGAACTCTGGCTGCAGCCTTTTGGATCAGCTGGAAGCTTTTCAGAGAATATGTGGGACAGCCCAATAATAAGGAATTACAGTAGTCCAATCTTGAAGTAACAAATGCATGAACTAGTTTCTCTGCATCACCTTGAGACAGGATGTTCCTGATTTTGGCAATATTACGAAGGTGAAAGAAGGCAGTCCTAGAAACCAGTTTTATATGTGTGTCAAATGATAAATTCTGGTCAAAAATAACTCCAAGGTTCCTCACTGTAGAACTAGAAGCCAAGAAAATACCATCTAGAGTAACTATATAACTAGACTATTTCTCCCTGAAGCGCTCAGGTCCAAAGAGAACAACTTCAGTTTTGTCTGAATTTAAAAGCAGACAGTTCTGAGTCATCCAGGTCTTTATGTCTTTAAGACAGGCTTGTAGTCTGACCAACCTGTAGGTTTCATCTGGTTTCATAGATAAGTACAGCTGAGTATCATCAGCATAACAATGGAAATTTATGCCATGCTGTCTGATAATGTTACCTAATGGAAGCATGTATAAAGTAAAAAGAATCGGTCCAAGCACAGAACCCTGAGGAACTCCATGACTTACTCCAACGTGTGAGGAAGATTCTTCATTTACAAGAACAAACTGGAATCTATCAGATAAATATGACTTAAACCAGCCTAATGCAGTTCCTTTAATCCCAATAACATGTTCAAGTCTCTGTAACAGAATGCTGTGATCGATCGTATCAAATGCAGCACTGAGATCCAACAGGACAAGCACAGAAACAAGTCTGCTATCAGAGGCTAAGAGGAGATCATTGGTAACTTTCACCAGTGCCGTTTCTGTGCTATGATGCACTCTGAATCCTGACTGAAACTCTTCAAACAGATTATTTCTATGTAAATGATCACAAAGTTGAACTGCAACTATTTTTTCAAGAACTTTAGACAAAAAAGGGAGATTGGATATAGGTCGATAATTAGCCAACACTTCTGAATCAAGAGTAGGTTTTTTAAGTAAAGGTTTAATTACAGCAACCTTAAAAGTCTGAGGTACATATCCTGTCAACAAAGACCGATTGATCAAATCCAAAATGGAAGTGTCAATTAAGGGGAAAACCTCCTTGAACAGTCTGGTTGGGATTGGGTCTAACATACAAGTTGATGGTTTAGAAGAGACTATTGCTGTTGTTAGCTCAGAAAGATCAACTGGGCAGAAGCTGTCTAAATACAATTCAGGTTCGAAAGATACTTCTAAAGCTCCTCTACTTGATGATACATCAGTGATAATAATGGGAAGGATTCCACTAATCTTCTCTCTGATAGAAACAATTTTATTGATGAAGAATCTCATGAAATCATCACTGCTGAGAGTTAAAGGAATACATGGCTCAACAGAGCTCGGACTCTTTGTCAGCCTGGCAACAGTGCTGAAAAGAAACCTGGGATTATTCTTATTCTCTTCTATCAATAATGAATAATAAGCAGTTCTAGCTTTATGAAGGGCTTTCTTATACGTTATTAAACTATCTTTCCAGACTAATTGAGACTCTTCTAAATTAGAGGAACGCCACTGTCTCTCCAGCTTTCCTGCAGTCTGCTTTAACGCACGCAGCTGTGAATTATACCAAGGAGCCAACCTCTTCTGACTGATTACCTTCCTTTTCAGAGGGGCAACATTGTCCAGTGTTGTACGCATTGAAGCTGTAGTGCTGTCAACAAGAGAGTCAAGTTCTACTGGAGTAAAATTTAGGTAGCCATCCTGTGTCATATCTGCACATGGCAGTGAAGAAAAGGATGATGAAATCAACTCTTCAAATCTGGTTACAGCATTCTCTGATAGACACCTTCTATATGTAGAATTCTTCTCAGAAAAGATATTCTTTTGACCAGTTAATTTTCTTATGGTTCATTCACAAGCTGGATCCAGAAAAGTGGAGAGAGGCAGGAGAATAAAAGGTAAAAATGATTTATTATACAAAATGTAGACTTAACATAGAAACTTATCTAACAGCTAGATACAAGAGGAGGACGGTAAGTTATTCGACAGAGGTGGAGAGTAGCAATTGGTCTGGATGGCTGTTTTCCTAAAAGGTAGATGGGGTAAACTTCACTGACCTAAATACACATGAACTTAGGACAGATCTTTACAGGTCTTGAACAAAGGAACTGGCGATGAGAGGAGAGAAGACTGGAGCTTTTAACAGCACATCAGGATAAGCCACAGGTGAGAAGACTTAGCAATAAAGGCACCACCAGCCACCTCGTCCACAGAGAAGCAAGAATGCTTCAGGAGAGAGACAACATAACTTCTGGCGCTGCGGGCCCTGGACCTGTTAGATATCAAGCCCTCCTGTCCTATGGCAGGTCCCAGGGAATGAGGGTGTCTGATGCCAAAACTGACAGAATTAGTTTTGGTATAATTTAATGTGCCAAGAGTTCAAACATAATGAATAGTTTCTCAGCTGCATTAACCCTGCAGCTATAAATATATTGATAAACATAGATACGTGTTTTTCCGAGTCAGATTTTATCAAACTGTCTCATATGCTCCTCTGAAAAACATGATCAACTGCAGAAAATGTGTGCATTTTCACAGTGTGCTTATCACACTGTAAGTCAGATTAATCCTGGAGCCTCAGTCCTTTCCAGCAGTGCAGTTGATTTTCTTGTAATAGCATCTTCCCCAGACTGCCTTAATATCTTAGGTGTCTACCAAACAGATTTCTCCGAAACATTTTCTTCAGGATGCACATCCTGTGGTGTTGCTTCACCCTAAAAGAATGTCTACCTGTCTGTGATCTTATTTAAATGTAGAAATTTACGTTATAAATCTTAATACAGCTTACAGCAAATCTATTTGCTAATATGTAGAGTAATATAATTCATTAGCAGATGCAGAGAATGTAGAGTCTGTAATATGCAGTGTATTAATGGTCTTATCAGAGGACAGTGCCTCTCTCCTCCCTGTGTTTTGTAGTACCTCCTCATAATCTCTTTGTTGACAGTCAGACCACACATAATCGAATGAGTGCACAAACAGAAATGCAAATCTCTTTCGGAGGAAAGTTCTAGCATTTCCTCCATTGAGTTATGCCACTTCTTTGGCTGACAAGATTCCTATAAAAGGTGGAATAAGATATCATTTATTTATTTATTTATTTTTCTTAAGAAAATCAGAAATAGAGAGATTTATGAGCTGTTGGAAAAGTTGAACCTTAGGTTTTGCTTTCAGTTTTGGCTTTGCAGCTGAGCAGCTGCTCCTCAAGGGTGATACCATTTTATGAAACACAGTCTTGTCTTAGTTATAAGACTGTGTAGCAACTCAATCAAATCAAATTTTATTTATATGGCACCTTTCTTTACCTTTTACTTTACTCTTACTTTAAAAGCAACACAAAGTGCCTCACAGTGGCTAAAAACTATGATAGAACATACCAACCCTCCCACCCCATAAATACCCAGAGAGAGAGAGACACAGACACACACACACACACACACACTCCAGTCCTCAATAAGTGAAAAATCTAAATAATATCAGAGCTTCACCTTTCTTCACCTGTTGCTAGGGATGCTCCGACTGATTGATGATTTTAAGCTTGACAGATGCATCACTTGCTTGTTTTTTTTATTCTTTTTTTTTTTAAAATAGATTTATTTTTATATCAATTTGGATTTTTTTCCTCTTTTCAGGTAAGTAAATGCATCTTCTTTATAGTACTGAGAAATTCAATTTGCGTTGGCTGTAATCTCGCCTTTCCTGTAGCTTGTGGGGAAGCAATTGATGTTAAAGTAAGTTAAAATCTTCGACGACTAATTTAATAGTCGATTCGTCGTTTTTTTTTTTTTGTTTTTTTTTTTAAACTTTGTTTTTCTCTCAAAGCTGTTGCAGCACCTTCCACTGCTGCGTCTGGCTTTCTGTCCTTGACACACATGCACAGTAGTGGTAACCAGGGTCAGTCGTGATGTCACAGGAAGTTAAACCAGACAGGCTCTGGTATCATGGCTACCTGGCAACGGAGCTCAAAAGTGTGGGAAAATTTTAAGAAAACTAAAGACAAATGTGTGCATCTGTAAATCTGTAAGGCAGAACTTGCCTTCCTCGGCAGCACAACGACGATGCACGAGCACCTGAAAAGGAAGCATGTTGTTGTGGCTGATTGTGAAGAGGGACGTCATCTTGGTAAGCTAACTGGCTAGTTAGCTGCTAAAATTAGCGTAAACAGAGAGTTAACTTGCTGCTTACTCATATTTATAGCTGTAAACGTTAACATTAGCTTCGATTGGATTAATTAGCCTTAGCACACATATTTCATGTGTATTCTGTAACGTTATAACAGTGATGTGTTTGAATAGGAACGCTAAAGTTTTCTAACGTTCCGTTTCAGTGCTAAAAAATGTCCTGACTGAGTCCATACTGAACATGTTTGTGTTATATTTGAGTCAGTGAGACCAAAACTTTATGAATAATTCCTTAGTTTCAGGTGCCTCCCTCATCTGATTTAAATGCAGCTATGTTTGATGCCAGAGACAAATGAAGGAAAGAAAAACCTAAAAAAATTTTTTTAAAAAGTAAGTATTTATTTTTGTGTGTTTTCTACACAGTTAAATAATTGTTTGTTGCAACAAGCTGCATATTTCATCAAATCAAAGAGTTAGCTAACATATACCTTAAACATCATTAAAGATAATGATGGTTATATAAGAGCAGCTGCATCCTGGTGCAATAAACTGTATGTTTTACATTCAATTTACGTATGATCCGTAAAAAAAATTTAAATCAAAATTTTTTAAAAATCGTCTATTAGTCGACTATTAAAATAATTGTTTGTGGCAGCCCTAGTGCCCCTAGTCTACTGGTGACCAGACCATACATATTTGGGGCAGCTGTAGCTCAGGAGGAAAAGCAGTTGCCCATCAATCGGAAGGTTGGTGGTTCGACTCTGGCTTCCCTGGGTGAAGCGTCCTTGGGCAAGACACTGAACCCCCTGTTGCCTACCGATGTATCCAACGGTGTATGAATGTGTGTATGAAGTAGACTTAAGACATGCTGTATGAATGGGTAAATGGTGGTTAGAAGTGCTTTGAGTGGTCAGCTCAACTAGAAAAGCGCTATACAAGTATAGTCCATTTATTCTCAATTATACTTTGTCATACATTTGATAAAATAACATTTAGACAGTAATTAGAAAAAGCACAACAATTCAAAAGCTATGTAAAGTCAGCTATCTTGTAACTGAAATATTCGTTGAGTGCCTGATTTATTGTAGAAATAAAGCAGAAGTGATTGTTTGGATATTGCTCATTGAAATTTGTTTTGTTTTTAAACAAAGCAATCTGTAGTTGGTCGACTAAGCAATGAAGATGGCTAAATGGAAAAACCACAATTAAGAGTAATTAAGATCAAGTTAAATTAGTATGTGTGGTTAATAAATCATAGATATCTGCTGGTAGTGTTTGTGTAGAAGTGAGCCCCAACAGCCCAAATTCTTCTAAGATACTATGGTAATCAGTCAGTGTGTCCATGGGTTGATGTGAGCACTCACTGTTGGATATTCACCCTCATGGCTTACTCAAAGAGTAAGACTGCACTAAAGGAAACTGAAGGGGTTTTATTGTGCCACATTCAAAGTGTTCATTGTTACAGTGTTCCAATACCTCACGTATTGGATGGAAAACCTCTGAAGGACGAAACATCTAGCATTTGATACTCAAGGCAGCAAAAAAATTCTCAAATACTACTTAGTAGTATTTGTTAGTATTTAAGACCCTAACCCACTTTAATTTGAGCCATTATAACGAATGCATTTCATTCATCTTCAGAGTTATTTCTCAGACCATTGTGGTGTTATAAATGGACTGTTCCTGGAATCACGGTGTCAAAAGTTTATTTGAAACACACTCTGTGACCAAGGGTCCATTGGCCAATCTGATTGCTCCAGGGGGTATTTTGTGATTCCATAGTGGCACTACAATTACATAAAGCAGTATATAGCAACAATTTACAAAAATAAATCCCCAATCACTGACAAAAAATTACAGTTCGCTTTTTCTTTTTGGGTGGCTCACCACAACCACTGAGGTTCCCCTCTACCTCACAAACAGGGGGGATCCCAGCAGAAGGCTGCCCACAGATGTTGAAACCAGGAACCATACAAAGGAAAAGAAAAGACACGGCCTACACCGTTTGAGTTGATGCCGTTTTAAATGAGAACTTTTGAGCTGAAGCCGTTTTAAATGACGTTTGAGCTGAAGCCGTTTTAAATGACGTTTGAGCTGAAGCCGTTGAGTCTGACATTTGTTTTTCTGAGGCCGTTCATTGTGAAAAGTTTTTTTATGAAGCCTTTTGGTGCGAGTGTGACACCTTTTCATCTGAGGTATGACGCTGAATTGCCTGAGCCTGAGGATGTCCTAAAATGTACACCGTACTACAGGCCAAAAGAGTTATTACATCTTCTCGATTAAATATACTCCAATATATACAGCTATGCAAATAAACGCATGCATATACATCCATGTACATTGCAACACTTTTTCTTAATAATTATAACTACTGTTACAGGTCATAAAATTAATTAAACATTTTCCTCAGAATCACGTTAACATATGCACATTTAAATTATTTATTACACTAATATCAGTGAAGTAACTCACCAGAGGCTGAAGTGTCATATTTACACACGCACACGTACACACACACACACACACACATGCACGCACTCTTCGGCAAAATGCAGATCACAGGCTGTCGTTTCCGCTTTTGAAGAAACAGGTACACTACTGCTTCAAAATTCTAATGTAGCAAAGTTCATGTGGCTAATGCTAAAGCTAGCGCCACGGCGACTAAGAAACATAACTCACGTTCTCGCTCGGTTTCTTTGCAGAATACGCGATAAGCCAATTAATCTACAGTGGGGGAAAGTGGCGTTTTGCTCTCTCGCGCCGATGAAAAAGTGACAGTTTGGAAATATTGCTCTTTCTCAAAAACCATGATACCAAAAATGTCCACGGCGAAGAAACTAGCCTGCCGCCACCTTGACGTTGGTCCCCGGAGAGGAGACACACTACTGCGCGGACAGTCGACGGCGCCTGAGTGGTTGCATTTCATCACCAGTTCTTTTACACTTTGAGAAAGCTACTTTCAACACATTTAAATTAAACAAAATACACTTTTAAACAGATTTTAATAAACACGAATACATAAATCTTCATTTTAATCTATTTATTGACTTTTGAGATTTTAACCATGTGATTTATTATTTATTTTTTATTATTATTTAAACCACTTATTTATTCATCTGTCACATAGTATTACTTTATTCAAGGGCCTATAATAACCTGGGTTACAAGTATAATGAAGTAAATCTAATTTTGCTGTGAGAGTCCACTAAGACAATCAGCAGCTGTCACAGATCTGTGCTACAGATATTGACTGCCTGTCTAATGCTGTAGGAATAACAGATGGGAGCTGGTTAAGATGGGGCTTTACTTAAACCACTTCAGTGTTCAAGCTTGCTTCCAAGCTCTTCTAATTTTTTGTGTGTGTGCGCACGTGTTTGTTTGATAGAAAGTAGAAGATTCTTATTTCATTCATAAAGGTGATTTATATCTCTGAGCAAGTCAGCAATTCTATGAGAGAATGTTCATTTATACTGAATCACCAGGCAACATGATGCAGTGTACTACCACATAAAGCTAAATGGTGAATAACAATCTGATACAGTACGATGATTTAGAATTTTCTCACCATATGGGTCCTTGAGAACCACCCCATTCACGCCCCAAGAATTGTGAATTGTCTCTGTACATTTTTTTCTCGCTGTGGACACGCTCACTTTCTGCAATGAGACCAACAAGTGGATACAGGGTCCTGAATTAAACATCCTGCAGTGTAAAGTCACTCTTCATGCACAAACTGGAGTTAGAAATAGATTTGGGATGAAATAAAGTCTCATTTAACCAATGGTGATGCATAGTTATTAGAGGAATCATAGATGCTGAACCTCCTTATTTCCAGTCTCGAGAATGTGAAACAACCTAAGCTGTGTAGATGACCTCGCTTTTCTTGAAGATAATTCACCTTCAAATAAATATTTCCATGTTCAAAATGTTTGGGATTGACAGAAGTCAGACTGTTGCACCCAGACTTGACAGGATTTCCCACACAATGTTAACACTTGGGTGGGCCGTCAAGGTATATTTATTGTTGCCTGAATAGATATAGAAATCCACTCGCATATTTTTACTTTTTACAATCCAATTATTGAAATTTATTCCGGCAGACCTGCAGGCAGTGCTTTACCCTCCTTGACAGACATTACTCCGGCCTCTTAATACACAGCAGGAACGTTCAACATCACTAAAGATATTCAGTGACAAAATATATTTTCTCGCCAAATATATTCATATTTATTATTTATTAATATATATATTATAGGGGCAGCTTAGGAAGAAGGGCAGTCACCCATCAATTGGAATGTCGGTGGTTCGACTCTGGCTTCCCCGGGCTACATGTCAAAGGACTTAATAAAGTTGTCGCTTTACACGTAATAGTGCCGAACCTGACAGGGGAACAGGAAAAGAGGGAGAGCAAAGAAAAAGAAGCGGAACAGAAACAGAAAGAAACGATCTGAGAAAACAAAAAAAACTAGACAACCAGCCGCTACACCTGCAGAAACCAAACAGAAGACATCCCATAGCCTCTGTGGGGAATCCAGGCAGAGAACCACCAGGAGCACCTGTAAGGAGACAAACAGAGAAAAAAAAAACATTAAAAAATGGCACAAACAGCAACAAAACCAGCAGCAATCCCATACAACACAACTGTGGATATGGATGGCCCAAAAACCACAGGACGACAACTGCATAGCAAGCATATGACTGGGCGAATGAATGTGTGTTTGTGCATGAACGTGCAATACACATGGCATAGGTCCCACATGAACCATACTCAGTTATGAGTGTATAGGAGGAAGCCCCTGGACAGAGCCCCCATGACCATAGGACAGAGCATCCTGGGAATCAGGGGCAACAGCCCACCGGCCCCGCCAGATCCCTGCCACACAGACACGAGTTGGGCGCTGGACCCGGGCCTCACGAACCCGAGCACCACCGAACCCAAGGCAAGGCAGCGCCCAGACACCAGGGCCCAAGCCCAGCACCACAACCTATGCCCAAGCAACCCGGCCACCCGACTGTGAGCCAGCGGCCATCATCCCAGGCCCCGTCAGTGATCCCACCCCATGCCACAAGACAGCTTCATCTGCAAACCCCAAAAAATGCTAACCAGCCCCACCCACAATGATCAACCTGGTCCCCACAACCCTAGAGACCACCAGAGGCCCGAAGTCACAAGGTCCCCCCAGCACACACCCAACCGCCCAAAGTTTGAGATTTCTAAATTATCGCTAAATGTTCTTTCTAAATCTAACCATAGTTCATCTAGTGGACAAAATTTACACCATTTGGCGATATGCTGTAACCTAAGGAATTATGGAAATTAGGTAAATCTAATCCACCACTCTCCTTTTCTATTTTCTAGCTAATACATGGTGGTTTTAATGATCCAAAGAAATTTGGAGATGTATGAATCTAGAAACTTAAATGAGTTAGGGAACGGTTTGATGGGTATCATCGAGAAGAGGTAAAGGATTTTGGTAGAACCATCATTTTAATAGTAGAAACTCTCAACGTTTATTATCTCTGAAAGCCTCTGAATTTTTTTATTTTTAA
Source organism: Leuresthes tenuis (assembly GCF_036924035.1). Taxonomy (NCBI): domain Eukaryota; kingdom Metazoa; phylum Chordata; class Actinopteri; order Atheriniformes; family Atherinopsidae; genus Leuresthes; species Leuresthes tenuis. Next base: position 36,258,738 of record NW_027325361.1, on the reverse strand, counting down.
ATATCTTACATTTCAAGACTTTGTGGTAGTGGGTATATTCTGGAAATGCAGATAATTGACAGAACTGTGGATCAATTGATAGAATAGTTAAGAAATTAAACTGATTAAACAGTCCCTCCCTCTGGCCTAAGCAAAATACAGGACAGTATGCAAAGACAAACTGCTTTGTGGTTCAACAGGAGTGCAAAAGTAAAATACCCCAAGTGATGGGTGTGTTCAGACAGTAATGCACAAATGCAGCATATTGTACTGCTTACTAAAACATTTTATTTGTGTTTGACTTTGTTTTTTTCACAGTGACCTTCATGGACTGTAATGAAGGAAAGGTGTGGTTTAAGGTTGGAAATTCCTCCAATTTCAGCGTCAGTGATGAAGGTGTAGTCTACACCCTGCAGCACCTAAACCTGGGAGAAAAGAAGAAGGTCGAACTGGTGGTCTACGCTCAAGATATGCAGTCCAAGTGCGTCGGGAAAGCCAGAGTGCATCTCCATATTCATTCAGATGGCAGCATCACTACACTAGAACAGGTATGACCACAGAAGTACGGGGCTATTTCAGGGTAGTCTCTTCTGTATTTTTCAACAACCAAAAGTAGTTTTGATTTCTGAGTACCTTATATAATTTTTTTTAAACTCAAATTGAGAAAGCCTGATTTGATACTTTTAGCAGTTTAGCTAGAAAAGAGGGAAAAAAGAAAAAAAAAAAACTTCTGAGACCTGTACAATGAATTCTCCTTCAAACAACTAAAAGCATATCTCGTTTTATTCAAGGCAATTGTGCTGCATTTGCGGAATAAAAGTGGCTAATGACATGAAGTAGCCAGTGGAGCTCAATGAACAGAGGGGTGACGTGTGCTCTTAGGCTGATGGAAGACCAGACCCGCCCCTGCGATCTGGACCATCTGCAGAGGTTTTACAGCACAGCCTGGGAGACCAGTTAGGAGAGCATTGCAGTAGTCAAGGCGGGAGATGACCATAGCCTGCACCAGGAGTTGGGTTAGGTACAGCCTGATCTTTCTTATGTTTAGCAATGCAAAGCGGCATTAATGAGCAACAGAGGTGACATGATCTTTAAAGGTTAGTTGATCATCAATCATGACACCCAAGTTTCTAGCTACCTTTGATTGAGCAAGAGATAGGGATTCAGTTTGGATGCAGATGCTGTGGTGTATGGTTGGTTTGGCTGGGAAGACAAGCAGTTCAGTTTTAGAGAGGTTTAGCTGGAGGTGATGGGCTTTCATCCATGTTGATATGTCAGAGAGACAGTCTGAGATTCGTGCTGAGACCGTGTGGTTGTCAGGTGGGAGTGACAGATAGAGCTGGGTATCGTCAGCATAATATTGGTATGAGAAGCCATGTGATTGGATGATCTGGCCCAGTGAGGTGGTGTATATGGTGAAAAGAGGTTCCAGTACTGAACCTTGGGGAACCCCTGAGCAGTTTTTGATTATATCTTTTAGCCATGGACTGTGTTGTTCTCGTGCTTTTAGACTTGACTGCTGCTTTTGACACAGTGGACAATGGTATATTAATCTCTCGTTTGGAACGGTGGGTGGGCATCAGGGGCGTAGATATTGATTGGTTCAGATCCTACAGTTGATTGTACCTTTTCTGTTAGCATTGGGGATTTTTTATCCTCCTCTGCTCCTCTGTCATGGGGCGTTCCACAGGGTTCAGTTCTTCGCCCTCTTCTCTCTCTACTTGCTCCCGCTTGGTTCCATCCTAAAACATGGCATTTCATTCCACTGTTATGCATTCCACTGTTTACTCCGTGCTCTGTGACAGTCGGCTAACTTCACACGTAGTTTTCTACTGATAGTTTTGTGCAACATGGCAGGATATTTATCAGATTTTGATGACGTGGACGACAACTTTGAGTACGATGGACGTCCTTACTGGAGTGAATAAGCTGTGCTGCAGCAGCACGCGTTGATGACGTCATCTCAGTAGACGAGTGTGTAGAAAGCCCTCTATAAGCCCCCCGTTAGCCGCCAATAACAACAACACAGCAGCTATGAGCTAACAGTGCAGTAGTATGCGTTCATTCATTCATTCCTCTTAAAGTATTGGTGAAATAAAGACAGATAATGCCTTATTTAGAGGCTGCATCCTCTAAGCCCCGTTCACTCCGTTAAATGGATCTCCAGTTATCTAAACATCTTCTGAAGGACGCCGACTTTCACCAAACTGTTCTCAGTGAGCAGATGAACGTATTTCATGCCAGAAATAAGGTCCAGGTTTAAAAATACCGGAGTTCTCCTTTAAAGATGTTATTCAACAACAATAAAACTTGAATGTAATTCTTCATATATACATTTTTGGTGAATTCCTATGTAAATGTTATTCATCCTCAATCACTGACACAAATACAAAAAATTCTGCGCCTGTGAATGTGAATGTAAGAAAAATATAGTTTCTACCCACATGCTCCTGCTTCAGTGTGAACAGACATAAAACCACAGCTTTTCCAGCCCAGCAGGAGTCTGAGGTTAGCCTAGTGCTAATTGCAGAGACAAAACAAGTCAAGCACCCATCTGTTAGTTTGTTTCATGTATTACAGTGATAATAAGGCCCTCTGCATGTATTTAGACAAGGCAGTGACTTTGATTGGCTGTTCTTCTAAACAGAGACAGAAATAGCCGGATGCCATATGCTTTAGATGACAGCAGCATTGCTCCCTGGATTGGGTGAGAATCACAGATAGTGAAAGAAGCCGTCAACAATCTATCATAAGAAGAACTTGTGAACCATTACAAGTAACAGCCAGACATTTGCTGGGGGAGAAGTGTCAGCACTGAACCCTGAACAAACAGGCAACACATCTACAACATTCCAAGCTTCAAATATCAGTAAAGTCCACCTTATTTACATCAAGTGTTAATCTTTAAACTGGTGGTTTTGGATTAAATATTTTTGCATTATTTCAATTCAATTCAATTCAATTAAAATTTTATTTATATAGCGCCAAATTACAACAATTTGTCATTTCAAGGCACTTATATAATATAGTCCAATTCAAGCCAATTGGAATTCAATTCATTGTAATCATAATCCAATTAATTCATATGGAGCCAATTCAAAAATAATATCCGAGCTAAGGAAACCAACAGATTGGACCGAAACTTGTCTTCAGTCCAATCTCCCGTCCTGAGCCTGAGGGACTGTGGAAAGGAACGACTCCCTTTTAACAGGAAGAAACCTCTGGCAGAACCAGAACCAGGAAGAAACCTCTGGCAGAACCAGACTCAGGAAGGGTGGCCATCTGCCTCGACCAGCTGGAGTTTGAGAAGACAGAAAAGAGGGAAAAGAGGGGGGAAAAACACCATAACGCCATTCAAAGGATACCTGTTGGAACAGGGAAACATAGGTTAATAACCACAATAATGTCACATGTACATAAAATCATTTGAGAAATTAAACAGGGGGAAAAAGAGAGCAAAGTGAGGAAAGGTGTGACAGATGAGGTCCCCCAGCAGTCTAAGCCTATATAGATTTGAGGGGTGTCCGTTTAAAAATGATAGGAATATTTTTCAAATCTGTCAAATCTAGAGCAGAAGTGAGATCATTCAGGTAGGATAATCACAGGTGCACTAGGTAGTTGGGCAGATATGAAATCTTTTCTCATTCTGTTTTTTTCTCTTGGATTTGATGAAAACCTCTGTTGAACAATTGTGGGATATTTCTCTACAAAAAAAGCTTAAGGTGAGGAAACTTATGTTTTAGATCTGTTGAAGAAAAAGTGTTGCAGCTAAAGGAACATGTGATTTTTTTCTTATACTGCTTTTTGACATCTTGTTGGACCCTAAAGAACTGATATCCTTCTTTTTTCTTTTCTTTACAAGTTGACACACTCTCCTGGGTTTATAATGAAATATTTGTGACATGCATTGGTCAAAATATGACAGACCATTACAACTCCTCCTTATAAAGCTTGCTGCTCTTTTCCTTGCATGTCACTTTAGGATGTGAGTGAGCAACTCTTCTACAGCTTTGAGCTACAACACAAATATAAACTGGATACACACTGCACTTGAATTTCAAACACGTTATTTGGAGACTTGTGCCAGTGAACTTCTCTGCCACTGACAAGTGTTGATCTTAAAAACAAAGTGCAAACATATTTGTCATGTTTTTACTCTCAGTTGTTAACAGAAAGCCATCTCGCAGCTGTCCTTTTGATTGTTCATTTTCTGAATGTTAATCTTGATTATTTTTCCATCAGTTTCTGCTGTAATGTCTGGTACACTTTTCAGCAAAATGTGTCACATTATTACCAAGTGAAGACTGAATTTTGTAATTCAAAGTCCATTTCAAGAAAAGTGTTTTTTGTAACTTAAATATTATTGTTTTTCACTGGTAATCCTTTTTGCATTTAGAAAACCCACCCATCGATCCATCCATTTTCTATACCCATTTAATTCAACTGAGGGTCGTGGTGGCTGTAAACATATGTATACATATATGTACAGTTTATACAATATCATACTCTCACACTAACACTACAGTACTCTCTTACACACACTATCATGCACTTATGCATACATATATTATCATACTCTCGCACACACACCATCATATTCTCACACACACACTATTATATTCTACTTTCTCACAAATAATGTAATTCTCACTAACGACTAGCTCAGGAGGAAGAGCAGTCGCCCACCAATCGGAAGGTCGGTGGTTCGACTCTGGCTTCCCCAGGATACATGTCCAAGCGTCCTTGGGCAAGACACTGAACCCCACGTTGCTCCCCCAGTGTATCATTGGGGGTATGAATGTGTGTGAATGATTAGAAAAGCTAATCTTAGTAGTTATATCTTAAGACGTGCTGTATGAATGTGTGTGAGTGGGGTGAATGCGGCATGTAGTGAAGCGCTTTGAGTGGTCAGCTAGACTAGAAAAGCGCTATACAAGTACAAATCCATTTACCATTTACCATTACTCTAATATAGCTACAAAATTTTGGAAGATATTAGTAATTGTTTAAGTCAGAAAATGGTAGCATAATTGAAAGAGAATGATTGAAAAGGAAGTTGCTTTGATCAAATGGGAAGACAGTTTACATTCTCATTCCCCAATAACATTAAAGTGTACGTGTCCTGGAGGCACTGCGGACATGTTTTTGTTCCATAATGAATTCATATGAAAGTTTAAGATCTGTAGAAAAGAGCCTGCAGCCTGACACTAAACAACAGTGAATACAGTTGAGACTAAAAAATCTTAAAAAGACATTTCTGTGGAGCACTTGCACACATAGTTAGGGACTCGGTTTTATTTATACAGCACCAAATCACAACAAATGTCATCTCAAGGTTTAAGAATATCTAAACAAGATTTGGATCCATGTTTTCAACAGACCAAATATGTACATAATGTATGCTCACAGCAAATCTGCAAGCAGACCACCGAGGTCCACTGCTTCTTCATCCATTCTCAAGTCATCTGAAAATTTTCTGTACTTCTGGTACACTGCATTATAGGATATCCCCGCTGAGATCAATCGTATTATATATATATATATATATATATATATATATTTATATTTATATTTATAAACACGCACACACGGAATTAGTAAACTAAACTGAACAGAATCATGACATACTAACAATAAATATGTCCATCTTTGTTCGTATGTTTCTCTGTAAACACTTCAGTGTCACTGCTCACTGCCCAGTTATGCAGATCTGTGGCTGCAGAGAACACACAGACACAGTCACACACACACACACACACACTGCAGCCTCTGACAGGTGGTCATTTATTCCGAAGAATATAATTAGGGCATTTATTCAAGCCTCTAGAATGAGATCAGAAATATACTGAGTCACCAAGCCTCTCCAGCACCCAGCTGTTTGTGTGCATGTGCAAATAGCCCAGTGTGCAAAGTTTGTTTACTGTCTCTGCAGGTAAAGCCCAGTGATGCAGCACTGAGTCAGCAGGTACCACAGATCTTGTTTCCATGGCACAGCATGGTTGTCAGGGGTAATGGCACTCTGAAGCGGGTGAAGAGGGACTGGGTCATTCCACCTATCAGCGTCCCAGAGAACTCACGAGGACAGTTCCCCGAGGATCTAGTCAGGGTAAGACACACACTCACACACACGCCCACACACATTAAAGCAAATCAGTCTTACACTGGCTGTGAGGACACTGTGGCAAAATGTAAGATGCTAAATCACAAATGAAAGAGCACAAAAGCTCATGCGGTTATATATAAAGACAAAAATCTAATGTAATTTGAATATACAACCAGAGAAAATCTTAATCTTCTTTCTTTGGATTACCCCTGTTGAGGATTACCACAGTAGATCATCTGTTTACATCTTTTCTTGTCCTGTGTGTCTTCATATACGCCAACATCTCTCCCTGCATTCCTGAATCTTCTCATTGGTCTTCAAACAACAAAATAAAGCTAATCAAATTAATAGGGGACAACTTTATTTCAATGAACAGAGATTTTTGGACCAAAGCCCAGAGAAGGGTTGTAAAATCGACAACAGCGTTTTTTCCTGATAGGAAATGATGGCCGTAAGTGAAATCAGTGTCTTTGTGAATTGTTCGCCCATGCAGCTGCAACTGCTTCAGTACATATTAAATCCTCTAGCTATCTGATATCTGAGAATGGAACCTAATTCTTGGCTTAGATGAGCACCATATCAAACAAAATTATCTAAACAAACCTGTTTCATCAGCCATGGGACCCTGAGAGTTTACTAATACTCCAAGAGTCAGAAATGATTTTTTAATCCCTTAAGAATGGGATGTCAATTAATTTCAGATGCGTGTAAAGGCAGATGAGCAAATACTTTTGGCAATATAGAGTATATATAACATCATACTCTCACACTAACACGTTAAAGTTGAGCAGTTAAACCTAAAATGATTTCTTTGACTTCTCAGCCTGTCTTTATCTTTTTTTATATACATAAAGACACTTTCAACATGTCAGAGGGCTTATTTAGACCTGAGCTGGTGGGGTCTCCTTTCTTTTTAGTGTTTTGATGATATGGGAAATATGCAGGACTTCTCACTTCATCTTGCCTCACATTTCCTGTACTTATATACCCATGTTCTGAGTTTTGTCTAAGTCATCCTGACACATTAGATACATTCAGGTCAAAGTCAGAAAGCTTAGCTCCACATGCGTTTTTTTTTTTTATAACCTTTTTTTTTCCTTCTGACTGGCAGTCATGATAGTCATAAAAGGCAATTTATCCAATCACTGTGTTGTTTAAGGTTACCTCATTTATTGTGACATAATCTCTTTCTTTTTTGTTTCGTAGAGTAAAGTTTAACTTTAAATACATCTTTGTCTTACCTTTCTTCCTCTTGTACTATGTTGTGTGGTAGATACGGTCTGACCGGGACAAGAACCGGATGTTGCGTTACAGTGTGACGGGCCCTGGGGCTGACCAGCCACCAACTGGCATTTTCATCATCAACCCAATCTCAGGCCAGCTGTCTGTCACCAAACCTCTGGACAGAGAACACATCTCCAACTTCCATGTAAGTCTTGGTGCATGGCATCTAAGGTAGGCAGTAAAGCAAATGCTGAATGTTAAAGTTCAGATCAGTGTAGACAACACTTGGATTAATGCCTAACAAAAACTCCATGGTGTTGATTCAGAACTTGAGCCAAGATGTGTTTACATTTAAATGTTTCCTCCTGAACCATTCAAATGCTGCTTCAGCAGTTTCCTTAGGGTCATTGTTTCGATGGAAGGTGGATTTTCTATACCATTCTCAATTCTCTGTAAAACTGAAATAGGTTTTCCTCAAGAATTTGTCTACAATATAGCAACATCCATGATTCCTTGAATTCAGGCCAATTTTTAGCACTTGGCTGATGAAAAACATCATGAAAAGGTTATATTTTTACTATGGTGTTCTGGGGTTGGCGAGAAGTGATGTTCCAGCAAGATCTTCCACAAGGCCTTCAACTGCCAAAATCATTTCAACTGGCTCCTTTTGATGCATAGGAGTGGACACACCACCCCAAACCCCTTTCAGATGAACAAGCTTCAAACACTTCAATTCAATTAATTTTTATTTATATAGCACCAAATTACAACAATTGTCATCTCAAGGCACTTAAATAATATAGTCCAATTCAAGCCAATTGGAATTCAATTAATTGTAATAATAATCCAATGAAATCCAATTAATTAATTTAAAAATAATCCAATTCATTCGTACAGAACCAATTCAAAGAACAATATCCTAGGTAAGGAAACCAACAGATTGCACTGAAACTTCAGTCCAATCTCCCGTCCTGAGCCTGAGGGACTGTGGAAAGGAACGACTCCCTTTTAACAGAAAGAAACCTCTGGCAGAACCAGAACCAGGAAGAAACCTCTGGCAGAACCAGAACCAGGAAGAAACCTCTGGCAGAACCAGAACCAGGAAGAAACCTCTGGTAGAACCAGGAAGGGTGGCCATCCGCCTCGACCAGCTGGGGTTTGGGGCACCAAAACACCATTCAAAGGATACCTGTTAGAACAGGGAAACATGGGTTGATAACCACAATAATGTCACATGTACATAATATCATTTTAGAAATTAAACAGGGGGAAAAAGAGAGCAAAGTGAGGAAAGGTGTGACAGATGAGGTCCCCCAGCAGTCTAAGCCTATAGCAGCTTAACTATGGGATGTTTCAGGATTACCTGAGCCATCCCTAACTATAAGCTTTATCAAAAAGGAAAGTTTTAAGCCTAATCTTAAAAGTGGAAAGGGTGTCTGCTTCCTGGACATTTACTGGCAGCTTATTCCACAAGAGAGGGGCCTGATAACTGAAGGCTCTGCCTCCCATTCTACTTTTAGAAACTCTGGGAACAACAAGTAAACCTGCAGTTTGGGAGCAAAGTGCTCTGTTAGGAAAATATCTTACAATGAGATCTTTAAGATATGATGGAGCTCGGTCATTAAGAACTTTATATGTGAGGAGAAGAATCTTAAATTCTATTCTGAATTTAACAGGGAGCCAATGAAGAGAAGCTAAAACTGGAGAAACATGATCTCTCCTGTTAGTTCTCATCAGAACTCTGGCTGCAGCATTTTGGATCAGCTGGAGGCTTTTCAGAGAATATGTGGGACAGCCCAATAATAAGGAATTACAGTAGTCCAATCCTGAAGTAACAAATGCATGAACTAGTTTCTCTGCATCACCCTGAGACAGGATGTTCCTGATTTTAGCAATATTACGAAGGTGAAAGAAGGCAGTCCTAGAAACCAGTTTTATATGTGCGTCAAATGATAAATTCTGGTCAAAAATAACTCCAAGGTTCCTCACTGTAGAACTAGAAGCCAAGGAAATACCATCTAGAGTAACTATATAACTAGACAATTTCTCCCTGAAGCGCTCAGGTCCAAAGAGAACAACTTCACTTTTGTCTGAATTTAAAAGCAGACAGTTCTGAGTCATCCAGGTCTTTATGTCTTTAAGACAGGCTTGTAGTCTGACCAACCTATTGGTTTCATCTGGTTTCATAGATAAGTACAGCTGAGTATCATCAGCATAACAATGGAAATTTATGCCATGCTGTCTGATAATGTTACCTAATGGAAGCAAGTATAAAGTAAAAAGAATCGGTCCAAGCACAGAACCCTGAGGAACTCCATGACTTACTCCAACGTGTGAGGAAGATTCTTCATTTACAAGAACAAACTGGAATCTATCAGATAAATATGACTTAAACCAGCCTAATGCAGTTCCTTTAATCCCAATAACATGTTCAAGTCTCTGTAACAGAATGCTGTGATCGATCGTATCAAATGCAGCACTGAGATCCAACAGGACAAGCACAGAAACAAGTCCGCTATCAGAGGCTAAGAGGAGATCATTGGTAACTTTCACCAGTGCCGTTTCTGTGCTATGATGCACTCTGAATCCTGACTGAAACTCTTCAAACAGATTATTTCTATGTAAATGATCACAAAGTTGAACTGCAACTATTTTTTCAAGAACTTTGGACAAAAAAGGGAGATTGGATATAGGTCGATAATTAGCCAACACTTCTGAATCAAGAGTAGGTTTTTTCAGTAAAGGTTTAATTACAGCAACCTTAAAAGTCTGAGGTACATATCCTATCAACAAAGACCAATTGATCAAATCCAATATGGAAGTGTCAATTAAGGGGAAAACCTCCTTGAACAGTCTGGTTGGGATTGGGTCTAACATACAAGTTGATGGTTTAGAAGAGACTATTGCTGTTGTTAGCTCAGAAAGATCAACTGGGCAGAAGCCATCTAAATACAAATCAGGTTCTAAAGATACTTCTAAAGCTGCTCTACTTGATGATACATCAGTGATAATAGTGGGAAGGATTCCATTTATCTTCTTTCTGATAGAAACAATTTTATTGATGAAGAATCTCATGAAATCATCACTGCTGAGAGTTAAAGGAATACATGGCTCAACAGAGCTCGGACTCTTTGTCAGCCTGGCAACAGTGCTGAAAAGAAACCTGGGATTATTCTTATTCTCTTCTATCAATAATGAATAATAAGCAGTTCTAGCTTTAAGAAGTGCTTTCTTATACGTTATTAAACTATCTTTCCAGACTAATTGAGACTCTTCTAAATTAGAGGAAAGCCACTGTCTCTCCAGCTTTCTTGCAGTCTGCTTTAAAGCAGCTGTGAATTATACCAAGGAGCCAACCTCTTCTGACTGATTACCTTCCTTTTCAGAGGGGCAACATTGTCCAGTGTTGTACGCATTGAAGCTGTAGTGCTGTCAACAAGAGAGTCAAGTTCTACTGGAGTAAAATTTAGGTAGCCGTCCTCTGTCATATCAGCACAGGGCAGTGAAGAAAAGGATGATGAAATCAACTCTTTAAATCTGGTTACAGTATTCTCTGACAGACACCTTCTATATGTAGAATTCTTCTCAGAAACCGTGTAGTCAAGTCATGTAAATTCAAAAGTTATTAAAAAAGGGTCAGACAAGACAGGGTTATGAGGGAACACTGTTAACTGTTCACTCTCAATGCCATAAGTCAGCACAAGGTCAATGGTATGATTAAGGCAGTGAGTAGGTCTGTGAACACTTTGAGAAAATCCAATAGAGTCTAATACAGAATTAAAGTTAATATTTAGGCTGTCATTTTCAACATCTACATGAATATTAAAGTCACCCACTACAATGACTTTATCTGTACTCAGCACTAACTGGGATAAAAACTCTGAGAAGTCAGACAGAAACTTGGAATAAGGGCCAGGTAAATGGACTTGTACTTGTATAGCGCTTTTCTAGTCTAACTGACCACTCAAAGCGCTTCACTACGTGGCATTCACCCCACTCATACAGCACGTCTTAGGATTCATAACTACGTACTTTTCTAATCATTCATACACACATTCATACCCCAATGATACACTGGGAGGCAACGTGGGGTTCGGGGAAGCCAGAGTCGAACCACTGGCCTTCCGATTAGTGGGTGACTGCTCTTCCTCCTGAGCTACAGCCGCCCAAGTGGATGATACACAAGAGGTTTTTGTGATTTCCACTTTGGGTGGGAAAAACTGAGAATCTGGGACCTCAGGACTCAGATGCAGGGTCAGTTCAGATGCAAAAGAGGTTTAAAGGTTAAATAAATAGAGCAGAGCAAAGCAAGGCAGGATGAGGATCTCCTCACAGAGCGAAAGAACAGGCTGTGAAAATCCTAAGCGCTCTCCTCAGCAACTATGGCTGAGGATGAGTGCAGCTATGAAAGTTAAACAAAAGTTCTCTCCATGCCAGGAGGAAAACAGAAAAGCTATGAACAATAAAAAACAAACTTGCGCTCTCCTGATGAGGCGGATTTAAACAAAGGACGCTCTCACTATGAAACTTAAACTAATCTTAAAGCACTCCTTTAACGGAGGCGTGACAGATCTTAGAAGAAAACGAAAACACTCCACTAGAGGAGGAACTATGAAACTTACAAATAAAAAAACGGAGGAACAAAACAAAGCTATGAAACTTACCGTGGTGAATAAATAAACTATGGCTATGAATAAATTACAAATCAAGATAGCTCTGCAGGAGGATCACTCACTGCAGGCTCGTGGAAACGATGGCTGTGAATCAAGAGGTGGCTGGTAATGAAGCTCATGGACAGAAACAACATACTGGCACAAGACAAGGGAAACGCAGACTATTTGAACATGAGGGACCAAGGGGAACAGGTGGAAACACTTTGGGAATCAGGGAAGACAATGAGACACCTGACACGGGAGGAAGGGCAAGATACCTGAAACGAGAGAAGGTCAGTGCTTTCAAAATAAAACAGGAAATGACGAGACAAGACATGGAACAGAACATAAATCGTGACAGAATCAGAGATTCAAAAGAGCTAAAACTAATATTGGGTCTAGGACTGATTAGTAACCCTGATCTGAAGATAGCTGCCACTCCTCCTCCTCTGCCTGTGGTTGGAGGAACGTGAACATTTAAATAGTCAGAGGGAGTTGATTCATTAATGCTAACATGATCCTCCTGCTGCAGCCAGGTTTCTGTAAGACAAAATATATCAATATGATGATCACAAATCAAATCATTCGCTAACAGAGACTTCAAAGGAGAGATCTAATATTCAGCAAACCACATTTAATAGTTTGATGTTTTTGTTCAGTTAAAGTTTTTGTTTTAAATTTTTTTTGCACAAGAGGATTTGCTCCTTTTGTGTTTTTTGATTGAGGGGGGGGCAGCATGAGGTGGGAAGCCGCAGAGAAGTGTGTAAGACTACAACTCTGCATCCTGGTCTCAACCCTGGGATGTCATGTTTTTGGATGACTAATAAATTCGTCCATATTTCTAGAAATGAGAGCCGCTCCTTCCAAAGTGGGATGGATGCCGTCTCTCCTCATCAGACCAGGTTTTCTCCAGAAAGATTGCCAATCATCTATGTAGCCCACGTTGTTTGCTGGACACCATCTAGACAACCAGCGATTGAATGAGGACATGCGGCTAAACATGTCATCACTGGTCAGATTTGGCAGGGGTCCAGAGAAAACTACGGAGTCAGACATTGTTTTGGCAAAATTACACACGATGCAACATTAATTTTAGTGACCTCCGATTGGAGTAACCGGGTGTCATTACCGCCGACGTGAATAACTATTTTACCGTATTTACGCTTATCCTTAGCCAGCAGTTTTAAATAGGATTTTATGTCGCCCGCTCTGGCCCCTGGAATGCATTTGACTAATAGCTGGTGTCTCTAATGCCACGTTTCTGACTATAGAGCTGCCAATTACCAGGGTTTTGTCCTCAGCGGGTGTGTCGCTGAGTGGGGAAAATCTATTTGAAACGTGGACAGGTTGATGGTGAACCACGGGCTTGACTTTAGGACTATGACTCCTCTTCCTGACAGTCACCCAGCCACTCTTAAGTCCCGGCTGCTCGGGTTCTGCTAGGGGACGACTAACAGAGCTAGCTCGGCTAGGTGGCTCCGCACTGACTAAAGGGGCCTGGCTCGCTATCAGGTGGTTTTCAACAGTGCAGAGCCGAGCTTCCAATTCAGATAACCTTGCCTCCAAAACTACAAAAAGACTACATTTGTTACATGTACCGTTATCACTAAAGGAGGCAGAGGAGTAACTAAACATCTGACACACGGAGCAGGTGAAAGCAGGAGATGAAGGAAGAGAACTGGTAGCCATGCTAAGCTAGAGAACCCGACACACCGCTAAAAAGTGAAAAATAAAAACTAAAGATCTGTAAGAGTGAGCGTTAGAATATAACAAGTATGCGACAGAGTTAACTATGCAAGATGTGTAAATTATAGGGAGAAATAAGGTGATTATTAGTAGTTCAAGAGGAGCGAGAAATATCACAGTGCGCATGCAAAGCAACAGGAAGTGATGCAATACGTCTTACAGCAAAGCAGATCCCTAAGGAAGAAAAATTGTGGTGCTTGAACAAGCAATCTCATTATTGGGTCTGTGATCCCATAATCACAGACAAGAGTTGGAACTCAGATCAACTGGTAAATCAACACCTTGGCCTTTCCATCTGGAAACGACATCCGGTTTGCATCTGGAGCTGTTTGTTAAAAAAAAATTTATAACATTTTTCCCTCCAAGGTATCAAAAATGGTATAGAGTTTATTCTTTCTATTGATATTGAGTTTGAAATTCTAGGATAATGACAACCCTAAAGTGGTGTGGTGCATTATTCTGTTGGGGCAATATGCTACCACTGGGGAGTGTTTTTGGGCCTTTTCACATTTAATTTTCAGCTTGTGACTGATAAATCTTTGTTGCATATCGGTGTCATGTGGTACATGATAGTACGGAGAGGACTAAAGTTGATTGCTAATAAGTTTCAGAGATGGCAAGGGAGGCAATAACAGAGGCCAAATGGGCCATGTTTGTAAGTGCCAGCATTCCAGTACACAGTGCTCTAACCGGTGGCGCTGCCGTCACTCAGCTGATTCCACGCTGCCTGATTGATGACACACTGATGCGAGCTGAGTGGTCTCCATCTGCCATGTGTACACTAAAAAAGATCTGCAGCGGGTTAACAATGTGATCTTTTTCGCAGCGATGAGGCACAATGGATATGTGAAAAGGACTGTTTCCATGAATGCCAGAACCACCAGGTTTCCAAACAGGACAGAGCCTTCTAACAAGATGATGAATGGCAGTGGCTTCACCTTTCACTGATTCTGTGTATACGTTTAATAAACAGCATGGCTATAGTGCATGTTTGTCTTTGTTCTTTTGACATTACCAAAGTAATTTGGAAAACAATCACTACTCTGGCCAGCATGTCTTGAAAGGGACCAAAATGAAATGTCCCTGCTGGCATGTTGCTGTACAGAGCCAAAGATCTTTGATAGGTTAAAGAAACATGCCTGTTTACTGCCTGCTGACTACCTGTTTTTGCAGTTTAACAACACCAGCAGAATCTTTTTTTGTTGAGATGATCTACTACTGCTAAACTGCCGCTACTCTGCTGATCACTTCACTGTAAATAGGTCTAGCATTAAAGAGTAACAGCTTTTAAACTTCAGTGTTTCTGTCTTTCTGAATGAAAAACGTTGGGGCAAATCAGATTTTCATATTTTGTCTTTTTTGTAATTAACAATCCTAATATGTTAAAGATCAATTTATGTTAAACTTATATTGTATGGCATCATTTAACTTTGGCAAGTCGTTCACAAGGTGTCTCTTATTCACCTATTTACGCATAGCTTCAATGCAAGGTACTAGCAAAGCAAACTGTCGCCAGTCTTTGAAGTGCCCTGAACTGAATTGAATTAGAGGCAACTTGAGGTTCAGTCTCAACTTAATGAATGGTCTTGGACTGAACAGCAAACCAATGGCTGTCTATGGCGATCATATATCACAAAGAGCATGCACACATCTGTCCATTCTTAAATCCCTTTTATACCAAGCCAACAATCAGCCGTTGATCGGAAAATGTGTGGTATGTAATGTCATTGTTCAATATTGCATTGGCATTATGAGCTGAGAAATTTAAACAAACTCTTGTATATATCGTGCCAGTCTCAGTTTTATTAATGATGGATGCATTCCACTTTTGCGGCTGTGCTAGCTAGTTAAAGTCCTCCTGGTAGAACTGAGCCCTCATTAACACACTTGTACTTATCCTATTTCAAGTCAATATATCTTTGCAATATCAATGGTGTCTTGATATTGTGATAACGATCAATTTTCTATATATTAGGCAACCCTGGCTGTTGAGCATGTTTGGAACATCTGTCTCTCTTGTCTTTTGGAGTGTAATGCGCCATGTGCATTGTCGAACTCGACATTTTTTCCAGCTGATTTAGCACGTTGAATTGGACTTGGGTCAATGCAACCGTTTTCACGCATGCACTGGAATCCTGAAATTTTCTTGCGATGATCCAGAGTACTGGCATGCGAGAACTCAAATGTCCCAAACATTTATTGTGGACTTCTTACAGAGATTTTCCACCCAGCCTCATTATAAAATCTCCTGAACATCAGCAGGTGAGACATTGTATAAACATGTTGGCAAATGCTCCAAAGCATTTGCTGTTTCCTGCTGCTAATTGTGTATGTGTGTGTGTGCTTGTGAGAGTTTGTTCTTTCTATTGACCTTTATACAACTTTCCACTCCCTTGGCTGATAAATCAATACTAATGCTCACAAAAAACAACATGGTAATGGTTAAAACATTAAATCTGACGCATCAAAAATGTGAACTAAGCAGAGGGTGACATCATGGTATATATAATCAATATGAAAAGCACCCCACTTGTTTAACCAAATCATTTTTGTAATTTTATTATATTTATTCTTTTAAATTAGTATAGAGGGGAGAGAATTTAATACAATATACATTGTTGTCCCTCTGGTAAAATTTTTATAAACTCAAATGGGCTAAAAAATGCCTTCACAGTTACAATGGAAAATACACACACACACACAAATAATGTATAGTTCACAATGTTCATATAGTATTGGATGGCTATTTGAAATAACATGTATTGCATACTCCCAATAGTAAGACATAAATATACTGCTCCTTTCATACAATCTCAACAAACAATTTAAAAGTTTGATTTTGTTTTTCATGATTTATTTTCTTTTGCCAATTTACTTAGACCTGGAAAAAATGAAAACATATTGGGTTTAAAAATTATTACTAAATTGAATTATTATACTGCTATATAACTTTTTAGTTGCTGCCACACTGTACCTACTTGCTTCTGGAAGGATAACTCTCCTCTCAGTTTACCCCAGCATTCTGTCCTCCCAATCTTCTCTTATTTTCATCTTTGTTGTCACAGTTTCTTGGATTTATTTTCACTCATATACAGAGATGAAGAATTTAAAAAAAAGACTCCTTGTGTTTGCTCATTTTATCTAATAGAAGCACAAACACTTCGGCAAGCAGAGTCTAACCTTTTGATCTGAAGGAATGCACACACAGATCACACGGGAGAGTGAAAATCAGGACTCGCAGCAGGGTAATTTGCATTTAAGCTGTGTGATGAATATTCATGTGACTGGGTGTAGCTGTCAGGGCTTGAAGCAGAGATTGGCCTACATGTTTATTCATGAGAGAGGCTTTGGCTCTGACAGTCTCATGCTGATACGACATACACTGTAAAGCAGTGACTTATCAGGGCCAGTCAGTTTCTGTATTCAGCATCTTTTACCAAATGATGTTCAATAGATACGCCTCAGAGGGTGTTATTTGAAAAAGTGGTATCAATCTTTTAAGATAAATTTTTCAATTTCAAAGAAGCTTAATAGTTAATAGTAAAACATAACAGACTGTGTACTATTGTACTATTTGAAAGAATAAGTTGTTTGTGGTCATTGTGTATGTTTCACTGTGAGAACTGCTGGTTGCGAATGTCTGTGCTCAGATTCATAGCCTTCATATATGCTGTGTGTCATGTCTGTCCCAGGTTGACACATATAGACCAACATATTTTGAGACTAATACTGGGTTTTAGTTATTAGACTCTGACATCAGTCAGTGGTGCCCTGAAGCTTATCATTTTCATTAATAATTTTACTGAATATGAATAATAATTAAGAAGTTGATTTGACATTGCTGAACCTGCTCCCGACCAACAGAGCCCCAGACCATTTGCTTGGTTAAATTATTTTTGGGCTGGCACAACATGGGGCTGCCTAAATTTAGTGGTTCTAAAATAATTAGACAGAAAAACAGATGTAATGGGACAGAATGATGTTTTTATATCTTCTGTAAAATCACTTTAAGTCTATAGCTGTCTGAAGTCTAACCCACAGGCATCAGCAGAATCTTTATATTCTCTCTGCTGACCTTCAAGACCTTCTCTGTAGACTCTTTCAGCTCTTGCTTGTTTTAGGCTCTCTGCTGCACTGCTGGGAAAACCATGTGACTGAGCTGGCCAGTCTTTTTCTTACCCTCTTTTCTTTGACTTTTCTTCAACTTAATGATTATACTATATTATATTTTGATTCCACTATATTTTAGTCACTTATAGAAAAATATTAAAGATCATGTATAGAAAGTTAAACATTATATTTTGATTTTATATTTACAGCCTTCATACTATCCATGGAATTCTCAAAGAATCAAAGTGTGAAGCTTTTGATGACACCAAGATCACTCTGATTCACCCTCTCCCACTCAGTAGAGAGGCTGGCTGCTTCCTCCAGCTGCCATGAAAAAACATGGACTTTATAGAAAAAATGGATGGAAAAGTAAAGCTGGCTAGAAGTGCCTTAGTGCTGCTGTAGTCTTTTAAATGAGCAGCAGGAGCCAACATATATAGTTGAAAAAAAGAAGGCAGATTATAGTCTGATTCTACTCCTCACTTAATTTGTCCACCATTTTCCTTATGAGTTCGTGGTTTTAATCTTTAGATTTGAGTCTTCTTCAGTGTAGCATGATTTTTTTTTATTTTATAATTTTGTAAAACAATAACCACATTTAGGATAAGGTAAAGAAAGAAGGGTAAGTGTGACTGACAAGTGGTCAATTTATGTTAAACTTATATTAGGCACTTGTATGGCAACATTTAACTTCGGTATGGGTAATAAAGTCCTTCACAAGGTGTCTCTCATTCACCTATTTATGCATAGCTTCAATGCAAGGTACTAGCAAAGCAAGCTGTCGCCAGTCTTTGAAGTGCCCTGAGATGACATTTGGTGTGATTTGACACTATATGAATAAAACTGAATTGAATTGAATTAAAGGCAACTTGAGGTTCAGTCTCAAAACTGAATATTTTTCCCCACTTGTCTCAAAAAACGCTCACAAACTTCAGGTTCTTTTTAATGTATTTGACTCACGAGTGATGCTGTCTCTGTTGAACTGTCATCTTCTCTGTGTGAGGACGTTTTGCAATTCTTTGTCAATAAGATTTCTACCCTTAGATACTCACTCCCCCTGCATGCCCAGGACCCCGTAACTCCTACAGCAAGCTCAGCTGTTTTTCACCAGTTTGAGCCTGTCTCACTTTCTGCACTTACTGAAATAGTTCAACACCTACGCCCTGCTAACTGCCCATCTGACAGCATTCCATCCCACTTTAAGAATGTTTTCAACTCAGCTGGGCCTTTTATTTTGTTTCTTATAAACCTGTGTCTCAGCTCTGGACACGTCCCAGCCTCCTTCAAACATGCCACAGTGCAGCCTCTTTTAAAAAGGGAAAATTTGGATCCCTTGGTTCTTTTTAAGTTCAGGTCAATTTCCAAACTCTCGTTTATCTCCAAGGTCTTAGAGAAAGTTGTTTTAAACCAACAGCAAGGATTCCTAGATCGGGCAAACATTGGTGAACAGTTTCAGTCTGGTTTTAAGCCCCTTCACAGCACTGAAACAGCTCTTTTAAAAGTTTTTAATGATCTTCTATTAAACCTTGATTCTGGTAACTGTGCCTTTTTAATGCTATTAGATCTCACAGCAGCATTCGACACAGTGGATCACATTATTCTCCTGTCATGCCTCGAGCACTGTGTGGGCATTAAAGGTTCTGCTCTAGAGTGGTTTAAATCCTACCTCGCAGATAGATCCTTCTGTGTGCAATTGGGGCAGTTTTCCTCCTGAGTGCCCCCTCTGACCTGTTCTCCCTATAGATGCTACCCCTGGGGTCGATATTTATGAAGCATGGTATTCCTTTTCATTGCTTTGCTGATGATGTGCAGGTGTACCATTAAAGGCACCCTCCAAGGAATCCCTTCATGCTGTGTTTAATTGCATGATGGACATTAAAACATGGATGGAGCTAAACTTCTTAAAATTAAATGAAAACAAAAAAGAGATTGTGCTATTTGGTCGCCCTGACCTGGTCCAGGTCCTTGCCAGCTCCCTTGGCCCACTTGCACCTTACTTAGGTTCCCAGGTCAGAAACCTTGGTGTAATTATCGATGGGGCGTTTAAATTGGACAAGCAGGTCAGCTCTGTGGTCAAAGCTAGTTTATTTCAGCTTCGGCTTCTAGCCAAAGTCTAACACTATCTAAGAAGGGCTGATCTTGAAAAGGTCACACATGCTTTTATCTCTTCACTTTTAGATTATTGCAACTCCCTGTACGGCCAATCAGAACTTAACCGTCTACAAGTTTGTATGCAGCTACAACTATGCAGCAGCCCATCTCCTAAACGGGACAAAGAAACATGGGCACATGAAAACATTAAATTAATGTTAAATTAAATCTGACGCATCAAAAATGTGAACTAAGCAGAGGGTGACATCATGGTATATATAATCAATATGAAAAGCACCCCACTTGTTTAACCAAATAATTTTTTTAAATTGTATTTCTTTTTGTATTTTTATTACATTTATTCTTTTAAATTAGTATGGGGGGGAGAGAATTTAATACAATATGCATTATTGTCCCTCTGGTAAAGACTTTTATTAACTCAAATGTGCTAAAAAATGCACACATGTACGTACACATAAGATATACTCATTCGCTGTGATTAATGTGGACTGTCTTTTACCTTCAGAGATTTGACAAAGGGCTAAACTAAGCTCATATTATTTATAGCAAGCAGTTTATTTGTATTTTATGGCAACTTCTTTAGGTGTGTTTGTGTGTGTTTGTGTACAGTTGCGAGCCCATGCTGTGGACCTGAATGGGAATCAGGTTGAGAACCCCATTGACATTGTCATTAATGTTATCGACCAGAATGATAACAGACCAGAGTTCATACACACCATCTTCAATGGTTCTGTTCCTGAGGGATCCAAACCTGGTAGGAACATGTGCACGCACACATGCACACACACGTGCACACATGCATTGGTGCATTGACTTGCTGTGTGTTTCCCTGCAGGGTCCTTTGTGATGACAGTGACAGCAGTGGACAAAGATGATCCAAAAATGGCCAATGGGATGTTGCGATACAAGATCCTTTCCCAGAATCCCCAGAGCCCCTCCTCCAACATATTTACCATTAACAACAAGACTGGTGACATCATCACTGTGGCAGCAGGCCTTGATCGGGAGGTGTGTGTATGACTGGCTGGATATTTTGCAAGGCAATTTCTGTATCCACATGAAGCAGCTGCTCTCTGTGCCTGAATGTGCACCCAGCTAGCAGTGTTTCTTGAAGCATTAAGAGAACGTGTAGCTTTTTTTCCTGTAATATTCTTACATCACTGGGTCCTATAGAACCCCATCTGTTCTAAGGCCATGCAGTTTGCATGCCAGTATCTATTGACCATGACCATGAAGAGTCAGCACGAAACCAGTCAAGTCTGCTATATAAAGCCCTTTCCATCTATTATGGAGCATGCAGGAGGCAAAAAGTATGGATGAGGCTCTTTGATAAATGTTTTTAAATTGATATCAATACCAGATGTGTTTGAACTTATCCAGCATCAACTCTTACCAGCACACACACTTGCACTAAATGATCTGGATGTTTAAGTGCTATATTCACACATTATCTCAGTTACGATAATCCAGAGAGAGACCGCAGTCAAAATATCCACAAAAAGTCATTTACATGTGCTGTGAATGATTTGCATGCTCACATACCAACCCTCCAGAGCATCTCTTAAAAAATTCAGGACTGCAGTCCGTGTGTGAAAAAGGCCTGTGGCGCCAGTTTCCCACTTCCCTCCCAAGTTGAGGAGTGGAAAACAAAGTGATGAAAAGTCAAGTCAGGTAGAGTGAAGTCAATCTGCGAGCTGCAGATTACAAATGGAAAATGACATTACTTCTTCTCAAATTTGTTGTGTTTGTGTGATTCAACACATTTTACATTCTGAACACACAGTTGAACGCAAGCTAATTGTTTCTGACACTGAATTCACATTAGTAGTTTCTGGGATCTGGATGTTTATCACAGCTAATTCCAGCAGGACTGGAAACACTAGATGTCTCCGTTGTTCTGTGGTTCTGTAGCTCTGGATCTTAACATACGGCCTCCACACCTGAATTAGGTTTTTAGTTTCTCTGAGCTGTAGTGAGAACTGATAGATGTCAGATGTGGCCTGTTAAACTTCAGTAACAGTATGTTGTTTACCATTTATTCATAGATGAAATTAAATAATTTTTTTTTGTCAAAAACAAAGTGTTATTGTGTCTCTTGAGTTTTTCCAGCTCTGTGAATGTTATTTAACAGCAACGGTCTACTTATCAGTCGGCTTAAATTATTTCTGTACCATTATATTGACATTCAAAGCTTGTTTGTATTGACTTTGTCTGATTCCAGAAAGTTACCCAGTATAGCCTAATCATCCAGGCCACTGACATGGAGGGAAATCCTACTTATGGCCTTTCCAACACTGCCACCACTGTCATCAGGATCACTGATGTCAATGACAATCCCCCTGAATTCACAACCGACTCGGTATTTTCACTCACACACATACACACACAAAGAGAAAGAGAATATACAGGCTCTTAATCAGCAAACGGGGTGAGGCACTGTTCTCGTAAATGACACTAAAGCTTTCAGAGGTTTTCTTGGCATTGGGCAGATGATAGTAAAAAGTCAATGAAACCTCCAATCTATGTATCCTTTTCATTAGCTGAACAGGTTGAAAGGAAGAGTGTTTGTGTAGGATGCCAAGTATTGGCCTTGGGATGTCAGAGGAGCTGCATTAAACAAATGATGTGTTCAAGGTTTTTTTGGTATCTTTAAAGTGAAATCAAAATTGTAAAAATGTTTTTGTTTCTTTAGTTTGTTTGTTTGTTGTTTTTTTTCCACAGTTCTTTGGGGAGGTTCATGAAAATAGGGTGAACGTGATTGTTGCCAATCTAACTGTGACGGACAAAGACCAGCCTCACACACCAGCTTGGAGCACTGTGTACCGCATCGTTGCTGGAGACCCCACAGGATGCTTTTCTATCCCCACTGACCCCACCACCAATGAGGGCTTGTTTACTGTAGTCAAGGTGGGATTTGATCTAAAAAAAAAGCCATCACATAAGAATAAACAAAGGTTTAAAGACATGATGCTCAGACAGGCAGGAACATATTGTACAACAGGCTGTGTTCTGTGTAAATTCAATTTCTGACACTACTAATTTAATAGATTTTTTTCTTACGATATCTGGACCATCTACTTTATTGTACACAAATGCATGCAATGATAATGACCCATGAAGTGGGAGTGCCTCATCCTGGAGACAAATGTGCTATCTGACGAAAAAAAAAAAAGTTCCAGCCCACATGTGGATGTAAACACACAATAAGACAAACATAACATACAAAATACAACAGATTATAAACTATAGTGAGTCATTTTGTTTTTACAAAAGCCAGTAGTTTGTACCTGAACTAACAAGGAACCCGACATATTTAAATAACTGTCAAGCCATGTATAGATTTAATTCCCCCGGCCCTGGTCTTGGCCCAAAGAATAAAGAGGAAGCCCCAATCATGTGGCCTCAACACCAGCAGGGAGGAAATTCAAGCTCAAGTGCTATATGAGTTCGGGGCTGGTGTGTGAGGTGGAGTGATACCAACTACATATAGCTGGGCTCACCTCCACACAGTGTATGTATGCACCAAACAGAAGCTCAGATTACCCAGCCTTCTTGGACTCTGGGTGGAAGGTGATTCAGCAGTCTCTGGGTGACCACCTGGGGAGTCCATTGTTCTTCTTGGGGACTTTGATGCCAATGACAATGATAGAGTGACCTGGAGGTGTGTGACTGGGAGGAATGGCCTCCCTGATCTGAACGCAAGCAGCAATTTCTTTTTGGACTTCTGTGCCGAAACATGGATTGTTCATTACAACACCATGTTTGAGCATAAGGTGGTACCTGGTATACCTGGTACTAAGGTAACTTAGGCCAAAGGGCAATGTGCGACTTTGCTGTCGTATCATCAGACCTGCGGCCAAATGTTTTGGACAGGCGGAAGGGATGAAGAAATGGGTAGAGCTGTCAGCTGATCACCAGCTGGTGGTGAGTTGGATCCATTGGCGGGGAAGACTGCCAGACAGACCTGATGAGCCCAAATGGGTAGTGAGGGTGACCTTGGAATGTCTGGTGGAGACCCTTGTCCATGAGATCTTCAACTCACACCTCCGGTAGAGTTTTTCTCACTTAGGGGAAGGGGACATGGAATCATAGGTGTTTGACCATGTGTTATGTGGAATTGAAGAAGGCTTACGACCATGTACCCCAAGGGGTTTTGGGGGAGGTTGAGCTCATTGCATTTTGGACTGTCCCTTGTCACCATTCCTGTTTGTCATTTTCATTGACAGGATTTCAAGGCATAGTCAGGGAGAGCAGGGTGTCATACCTATAGTATGAGTTGACATCACAACATCTGGGTTTTGAGGTCGCAGATACAAGCAGATGAATTGAGTTTCCCCCAGGGGTGGCTGGGCTCAGCCTTAGAGATAACGGGAGGAGCTCGACCATCCGAAAGGAGGTCAGAGTAGAACCATTGCTCCTCCACATTGAAAGGAGTCAGCTAAGGTGGTTCGGGCATCTGATAAGGATGCCTCCTGGTCGCCTCCCTTCTGAGGTTTATCGGGCTCAACCAACTGGGAGGATGAGCCAAGCTGGAAATCCTTCCAGCTTGTTACAGCAGACTTGTAACAAAATGGAGGGATTACATGCCTCATTTAGTCTGGGAATACCCCCGGATCCCCCAGGATAGTGGCTCTGGGAGGAGGGATGTCTGGGTTTCCCTCCTGGATCTGCCTCCACAACCTGACCTCAGATAAGCGGACAATAATGAATGTTTCGGAGCAATCTGTTGGTTTCTTCTGCTAGAAAATTGTTTTTGCTAGAAAAATTTTATTTGGCTCTGTATTTATGAATTGGACTAATTTTGAATTTATGAATTGGATTTGATTGAATTATGATTACAATGAATTGAGCTTGAATTGGACTGTATCATTGAAGTGCATTTGTTGTGATTTGGCACTATATAAATAAACTAAACTAAATTGAAATTAATTGAATGGATGGATGAATAACATGTCTCCTGCTATCCTGCTAACTATCCACTCAAATTAATGACCATGATCTTTGTTCGAAATGTTTTGTACATCTGATGAATTCATCCTTAAAATGATTAGCAATTCACATTTAAGTTTGTAGCATTTCTAGTTTGTACCTGATGAAAATGGTATGATAGTTGTAAAGATTGTGACCTTTTAAACTGAACTGGTCACTGCCTCTTCCTCAAATCATTTGGTGATGTTATAGTGAAATATAATTGGGAATTCATGCTTTCATCGTCTGTTTGCTCAGACTGATTAGGATTTTGAAGACTGCTTAGTTGGCATGCGGTCAGCAGCAGAGGGACCCAGTGGATCCTGGCAGACTGATGATGATGATGAAATTTATGTTACAAAGGTTTTGTGGCTGAGTGGATGACAAAACATTCCCTTTTAGATCTGATTTGATGCAAGTATAACCTTTTGGACCTTCATAGGCTGAACCCATATAACTCCAGATGCAAGAGATTACCTTTCACATAATTACCAGTCCTATATATACCACTAATATATATGACTCACTAAAAAAGAGATATTACAAAAATGTGCATAAATTAAACAACTTCATTAGACTATAAATTTCTTGGCCTTTTTTTGTTTTGGCTTTTGATGCCTTTAGATATTACAATAGAGATGACAGGTAAACGTGTAGAGATACTGAATATCACGTTCACAATCAGCTTTAGTTTTACATTTAACACCAAATAGAATAAATAACACCAAATAGAATAAAATAGTTTATGTATAGGCTTAATTGATAAGAAATTGATAGCATTTAGGGAGTACATCATAGATGTATGGTGGATTGCACATGTATTATCCGGATATCTAGTAGACCACATCTCTCTCAACCCGGCCTCCTGTGTCCAGCCCATAGATTTTGAGCTGACCCGTTCCTTCATGCTGACGGTGGAGGCAGAGAATGAGGTCCCACTGGCACGCGGCATCCACCTGCCTCGTCAGTCTACAGCAACTGTCTCTGTACAAATCCTGGACGTCAACGAGAGACCAGAATTCAGCCCAAACCCTAAATCCATTAAACTAGAGGAAGGTCTGCCTGCCGGGTCTTTGCTCACCACATTCACTGCCCGGGATCCAGATCACGTCATGAGACAATCAATCAAGTATGAAATCTACAAATAAGCTTATTAAATGTGTGTATGTGTGTGTGTATATACTGTATGTACATATATATAAGTAAAGAAATTTTTATGTAAGAATCGATTATTGACACTTTTGTTAATTAATGGTACCTTAATGTCCTAACTATATATATCTTCATCTTGCTTGAATTATTTGATAAGATTAGATACAAAGTTTGCATTCAAATGTATATGAACCTTGCTAACAAATCTTCTGGAACAGTAAGTGGTGCTGCCCACAGATACAAATGAAATAACCTGAAAGTTCAATAAAAAAGGCAGATAATCTTCATTGATAATATTAATTTAATGTGTAGAAAAAAGGATTTATGATGATTGTTTACGGTTACATTAAGATATTTTTTCATTGTTAACGTTGTTTGAGAATCCTTCAAAAAACATGAAATATTCATGAATATGAAAATGATGTTTTCCTGCAAATGTTCTCTGACTCTGAAGTTGTAGAGACTCATTTGTCAGATCAAATAGAAGAGTGACATGAGGACTGTCCCAGCTCTGTTTTCATGTTAAAGCTTATCTGGAGAAAAATGTGCTCAACATCAAGAAGAGAAGAAAGCCTGCAGGACTGCTGCTTTCTTTCCCCCACCTGTCTTTCTTTTGCATCCTACTACTTGTTTCTAAAAGCAGTGCTGAAGTCTTTGTAACCTAGCAACAGCCAATGGTGGATGCAAATTGTGTTCACAAAAACATGCAAGTGCACGCACATTCATGCTCAAAAACATAAAGCGAGTGTTTTGTGCACCATAGAGTTCGTTTGGTAGTTTGTTGTATATGTTTTCATGGGAACATGTGTTGAACATTGAATTTTTAATTCTGAGAAAAACATGATTTTCTCTCTTGGTGAAAATGAATGAATGAGTCGTGGCTGAAGTGCTGCAACTCTCCAGTAGCTGCTTGGCCTCTCTCCAGGTAAGCAGATAAATAAGCTTCTTTGAGGTGGCTTCTCATGCTGAATCTCTCTGTCTGAACACAGGTACTCCAAGATGTATGACCCTGCCAACTGGCTGGAGATTGACCCAGTTAATGGACGGATTTCCACCATTGCCATCCTTGATCGAGAGTCTCCCTATATCAAGAACAACATGTACAATGTTACTTTCATGGCCTCTGATAACGGTGAGACATGTTGGCTGTGTTGGTGTTCTGCGGTAGCCCCATCCCCCACACACAGAGGTGTTTGTGTTAATTTTGTTTCTGTCTCTGCAAAAGTTCTTATTTCACTTAGTCAGTGTCATAGTCATCCTTCTACAGAGCATCTGTGAAGCTCTACAGAAACAGTAGCAAGTGAAGCTGTAAGCTAATCTTCAGCTGATACAGGAAAGTTATAGTAACACACTGAGACATTGAAATCACACCTAATATTATTAATACGTTCATCCAATATATTACCTCCAATGCACTGCAGCTGTTGAATAACTTGATTAGTAAGGGTTTTCTTGAATCATGTTACCTGCTGAATTTCCCTGGAAACTTATCGTTTGAGCTGCCGACATTCTTCTGTTCTTTAACCAGAAATAAATGTTTGGAAACATTTTAAATTCTATTAGTGTTGTTGAAGTCCATCATAAATTGAGCTGCATTCTGTCTTCTGCTGTTACTTATATCCATAAATCATATATCCTAAACTGTAATAACTTGAACAAAGAGGATAAAAATGATCATTACTGCTCAGTTAAAATGATAATTGGTAACTGGCCCTTAAACACAATCCTTTTTGTGTGTAGCTTGGGGACTATAGAACAGTTTGCATAAGGCTGCACATCCCACAACATGGAGATTAACATATATATCCAAAGATACCAAAGTCAAGTTTAACCGTAATTTACAGTAGGATAACACATAACAGCAACACTGAATTAACGAAACTGATGGACAGTGCTGTTGGTGTCTTGCACATCAGTTATCTTAATTTGATTACACTTGATTTATGCTAGGATTGCACTGACATCCTTATGGACACAGTCCTGTCATTGATTTATAAATTAGATGTTTTCCAGTCTATTTTGTGCATAATTGTGCTCTATAGCCGTGGAAATAAGGATTCTCTGTTCAAAATCAAAAATTGTTAAAAAGAATGTGATTCACAGCAGCAACTCCATCAATCCACTCTGCCCTGCACACCTATATGCAGAGAGCCTGCGGTGCTCTGCGCTTCCTGCTAACTGATCGTCCTAGCACAGTATTTTGCCAGCTTACGAGCATTATCTTTTCAGTATGACACATTTCATCCAGATATCTGTTGAGAGGCATTTTGCTGATGTTTTCTGACATAACAAACCTTGATTTCCACTTAAAGTATATGGCTCTTAATATTCTATGCTCCTTTGCAGTTTACAATACAGTTTACATACTTAAAAAATCATTTTTTGGAGACAGATGAACAAACCAAATTCAGTTTGACAGTGTTATGGGCAGCTGGAGTCAAACAGTAGAGTGCATGACTAACTAGCCTAACAGCGATAAACTCATGTTTTAAATAGTTTTAGACAACAACAAAACTGTATGGCTTTGAGGCTATGATGTCGTCAGCAGTCATGTGACAAAACAACATAGTTGTAGTTCCTGTCGCTGATGATTTTAAACAAATGGCAAAGAAAAGAGGTAACATCTGTAATTGTGTTAAGGGTTCCTGTATTGTGTAACTCAATTCAATTAAATTCAGTTCAATTTTATTTATATAGCGCCAGATTACAACAATTGTCATCTCAAGGCACTTAAATAATATAGTCCAATTCAAGCCAATTGCAATTAAATTCATTGTAATCATAATCCAATTCATTCATATAGAGCCAATTCAAAAATAATATCCTAGCTAAGGAAACCAACAGATTGTACCAAAACTTGTCTTCAGTCCAATCTCCCGTCCTGAGCCTGAGGGACTGTGGAAAGGAACGACTCCCTTTAACAGGAAGAAACCTCTGGCAGAACCAGAACCAGGAAGAAACCTCTGGCAGAACCAGAACCAGGAAGAAACCTCTGGCAGAACCAGACTCAGGAAGGGTGGCCATCCGCCTCGACCAGCTGGGGTTTGAGAAGACAGAAAAGAGGGAAAAGAGGGTGAAAAACACCATAACACCATTCAAAGGATATCTGTTGGAACAGGGAAACACAAGTTAATAACCACAATAATGTCACATGTACATAAAATCATTTGAGAAATTAAACAGGGGGAAAAAGAGAGCAAAGTGAGGAAAGGTGTGACAGATGAGGTCCCCCAGCAGTCTAAGCCTATAGCAGCTTAACTATGGGATGTTTTAGGATCACCTGAGCCATCCCTAACTATAAGCTTTATCAAAAAGGAAAGTTTTAAGCCTAATCTTAAAAGTGGAAAGGGTGTCTGCTTCCCGGACATTTACTGGCAGCTTATTCCACAAGAGAGGGGCCTGATAACTGAAGGCTCTGCCTCCCATTCTACTTTTAGAAACTCTGGGAACAACAAGTAAACCTGCAGTTTGGGAGCGAAGTGCTCTGTTAGGAAAATATCTTACAATGAGATCTTTAAGATATGATGGAGCTCGGTCATTAAGAGCTTTATATGTGAGGAGAAGAATCTTAAATTCTATTCTGAATTTAACAGGGAGCCAATGAAGAGAAGCTAAAACTGGAGAAACATGATATCTCCTGTTAGTTCTCATCAGAACTCTGGTTGCAGCATTTTGGATCAGCTGAAGGCTTTTCAGAGAATATGTGGGACAGCCCAATAATAAGGAATTACAGTAGTCCAATCTTGAAGTAACAAATGCATGAACTAGTTTCTCTGCATCACCCTGAGACAGGATGTTCCTGATTTTAACAATATTACGAAGGTGAAAGAAGGCAGTCCTGGAAACCAGTTTTATATGTGCATCAAATGATAAATTCTGGTCAAAAATGACTCCAACGTTCCTCCCTGTAGAACTGGAAGCCAAGGAAATACCATCTAGAGTAACTATATAACTAGACAATTTCTCCCTGAAGCGCTCAGGTCCAAAGAGAACAACTTCAGTTTTGTCTGAATTTAAAAGCAGACAATTCTGAGTCATCCAGGTCTTTATGTCTTTAAGACAGGCTTGTAGTCTGACCAACCTATTGGTTTCATCTGGTTTCATAGATAAGTACAGCTGAGTATCATCAGCATAACAATGGAAATTTATGCCATGCTGTCTGATAATGTTACCTAATGGAAGCATGTATAAAGTAAAAATAATTGGTCCAAGCACAGAACCCTGAGGAACTCCATGACTTACTCCGGTGTGTGAGGAAGATTCTTCATTTACAAGAACAAACTGGAATCTATCAGATAAATATGACTTAAACCAGCCTAATGCAGTTCCTTTAATCCCAATAACATGTTCAAGTCTCTGTAACAGAATGCTGTGATCGATCATATTAAATGCAGCACTGAGATCCAACAGGACAAGCACAGAAACAAGTCCGCTATCAGAGGCTAAGAGGAGATCATTGGTAACTTTCACCAGTGCCGTTTCTGTGCTATGATGCACTCTGAATCCTGACTGAAACGCTTCAAACAAATTATTTCTATGTAATTGATCACAAAGTTGAGCTGCAATTATTTTTTCACGAACTTTAGACAAAAAAGGGAGATTGGATATAGGTCGATAATTAGCCAACACTTCTGAATCAAGAGTAGGTTTTTTAAGTAAAGGTTTAATTACAGCAACCTAACTGTTTTTTGTTCTTGTTCTTAAAGAGATTAATATTTTCCTCTTAAGCAGGGTTGTGTGTAGTATTTATGAGCAGTCAGTGTCTTATATGTAGCAGGCAGCTTTAGTCTTAAGTATCTAAAAAGGAATCCAGCCAAGTTAAAAGGTTACTGAGAAGTCAGCTGTTTACAGAGTAAATTGTTGTTTATTTTATCTCTACACTTCCTACACTGCAGGGCATTTGAGTTGCAACATGGTCTGGATGGCGACATGAACGAGTGTTACACGTTACTATTCATTTTCTGAGTGTTAAGTTGTTTCAGATGGCCTCTGTGGCGGCCTGTTGCCACTGCGGGTTCTCTCAGAGAGACTCAGAGACAGCGGACGGTTCAACGTATAATTTATTTAACCCTTTTTCACGAATGTGGAGTCGTTCGCAGGCCTTCCCTCCTGGTTCGTGCTGCCGACTCCACTTCAATCCTCCTCCCAGCTCCAGCACGCTACT
Source organism: Leuresthes tenuis (assembly GCF_036924035.1). Classification (NCBI taxonomy): domain Eukaryota; kingdom Metazoa; phylum Chordata; class Actinopteri; order Atheriniformes; family Atherinopsidae; genus Leuresthes; species Leuresthes tenuis. Next base: position 36,227,528 of record NW_027325361.1, on the reverse strand, counting down.
GAGTTTTTAAAAGAGGAGAGTGATTAGACAAGTGACTGCCGGTGTACTAATCACTCACCTAGTCCTGCTCCCCAGAGCTCTCTCCACAGCTCTCTCCTGCAGCTGATGCACCACGCCCCCTCCACATACCTCCACCGCCTGACTTTGCCTAACCTACTCCCCCCCCCCACCTCGCCATGCGAGCAGGAAAGGAAGTCGGCCACCGCCATCTGTGCCCCCGGCCTATGGACCACTTTGAATTTAAAAGGCTGTAGTGCCAGATACCAGCGGGTGATCCGTTCATTGACGTCTTTCATTCGGTGGAGCCACTGGAGGGGAGCATGGTCCGAGCAGAGGGTCAATGGGCGCCCCAGCAAGTAATACCGCAGAGCGCCGACCGCCCACCGGATGGCCAGGCACTCCCTCTCCACCGTGCTGTATCTGGTCTCCCTCTCGGATAGTTTCCGGCTGATGTAAAGCACTGGGCGGTCAACGCCCTGCACCTGCTGGGACAGAACAGCCCCCAACCCCCTTCCGATGCATCAGTCTGCAGGACAAATGGGAGAGAGAAGTTAGGTGTGTGGAGAAGAGGCTCCCCACAGAGGGTCTGCTTTACCCTCTCAAGTGACGCCTGGGACTGCTCCGTCCACCGGAGCGGATCAGAGGCACCTTTTCGGGTAAGGTCGGTCAAGGGGCTGGTCAGCTCCGCGAAGTTGGGAATAAATCGCCGGTAATATCCGGCCAGCCCCAAAAACCGCCTCACCTCTTTCTTGGTCTTAGGTTTTGGGCAGGCTGCAATCGCTGCTGTCTTGTCTACCTGTGGACGCACCTGCCCGCCGCCCAAGTGGTACCCCAGATACCGTACCTCCCTCCGTCCAACGGCACACTTCTTTGGGTTGGCCGTGAGCCCCGCCCGCCTCAGTGACTCCAGCACTGCCGCCACCTGCTGTACATGCTCCGCCCAGCTGTTGCTATGGATGATGACGTCATCCAGGTAAGCGGCAGCATACGCAGCATGCGGCCGCAGGACCCGATCCATAAGGCGTTGAAATGTGGCTGGGGCCCCGAACAACCCGAACGGAAGTGTGACAAATTGGTACAACCCGTACGGAGTGGAGAAGGCCGTTTTTTCCTTAGACTCTGGAGACAAGGGAATCTGCCAGTAGCCCTTGGTCAAATCCAGTGTCGTAAAAAAACGAGCAGTGCCCAGGCGATCCAGGAGCTCATCGACCCGGGGCATAGGATAGGCATCAAATCGTGACACATCATTCACCTTGCGATAGTCCACACAGAACCGGATAGACCCATCCTTCTTGTACACCAGGCGCTGTTAGACTCCTCAATTACACCCATCTCCAGCATAGCTTCCAATTCTGCCTGAACCACTTTTCTCTTGTGCTCAGGTAACCGATAGGGACGTGAACGCACTGTCACGCCCAGGTGTGTCTCAACATGGTGTTGAATAAGGCTTGTGCATCCTGGCAGGGGGGAGAACACATCAGCGTAATGCTGCTGCAACTGGGCTATGTCTGCTCTCTGGGACGGTGAGAGGTGGTTTTCACAAAGGAGCGAGGCGGGATTGGTCGATTTTGGGACCTCAGGCCCTAACTCATCCCTCTCCGCAATTGCCGTCACCAAGGAAATCGACTCCGCCTCTCTCCACGCTTTAAGGAGGTTGAGGTGATAAATCTGTGTCGACCCTCCCCTGTCAGACCGCACAAGCTCATAATCGACATCACCCACCCGTCGTGTGACCACAAAGGGACCTTGCCACTTGGCGAGTAATTTTGAGCTAGAAGATGGGAGCAATACAAGCACTTTATCTCCCGGTGAAAATTGTCTTAACCTAGATCCTCTGTTGTACAGCCGCCGCTGACGTTCCTGGGCCCGGAGCAAATTCTCCCATGACAACTGCCCTAGTGTGTGGAGCTCAGGTCCAGGACATACTGAACTTCATTCTTACTGGGGCTTGGACCGTCCTCCCAGCTTTCCTTAACCAGATCCAAAACCCCACATGGTTTTCTGCCAAACAGCAGCTCAAAGGGAGAAAATCCCGTTGAGGCCTGGGGTACCTCGCGCACTGCAAACAGCAGAGGATCAAGCCACCTATCCTACTTACTACAATCCTCGTGCACAAACTTACGGATCATGGACTTCAACGTCTTATTCAGGCGCTCCACCAGGCCGTCAATTTGAGGGTGGTAAACACTGGTTCTAATCGACTTGATGCCCAATAATCCGTACAGTTCTCTCAGTGTTTTTGACATAAATTGGGTGCCTTGATCAGTCAGGATCTCTTTCGGGATCCCGACTCAGGAGATAACTTGAAACAGTGCCTGCGCTACACTCTTTGCAGAGATGGTGCGCAGCGGCACTGCTTCAGGATATCGTGTTGCATAATCCACCAGAACTAACACAAAGCGATATCCACGTGCACTCCGATGAAAGGGCCCGATAAGGTCCCTCCCAATACGCTCAAATGGGACCTTAATCAGCGGCAATGGGCGCAAAGGCGCTTTCGGGATGGCCGGTTGGTTAACCAACTGGCATTTGGAGCAGGACGCGCACCAGCGGCGCACGTCTGCCCGAATGCCTCGCCAATAGAACCGGGCCATTATACGATTCATCGTTTTTTCATACCCCATATGCCCCGCTATCGGGTTATAATGAGCCGCCTGGAAAACGATTTCCCGACGGCTTTTAGGCACCAACAGCTGTGTTATGATTTCCTCTGTCTGAGTGTCACGACTCACTCTGTACACTCTGTCCCTGCACAATGAAAAATGCGGATATGTTAGCACTGCGTCAGGGCGCACCATATGACCATCAATTTTTATCACCTGATCCAAGGCATAGCGTAGAGTATCATCACGAGACTGCTCGAGTGGAAAATCTTCCATGGAGTCGAACACGGGAACCGACGGAGCCTCCTGTGAAGGTACCGTCGGCTCCCCCTCCCCGTCTGCAGTGTCGGACAACCTCGCATCACCGCTGAGCACAGCACACATATCCCATGACCCTGACGGTCGTGAGCGCACCCCCACACACTGCCCCACTAATCTATCAAACCCGGGCCAATCGGTTCCCAAAATCAGGGGGTGCGCCAGGCAGGAGCTAACCGCGGCCTTCACACTATGCTTTTTCCCCTTACTGCGAATTTCAACCGGGACCACGGGGTATCTGTGTATATCCCCATGCACACACCTAATATCCACCCATTCTGCCTCTATCAAAGCCCCAGGTCGAATCAGATTCTGGTGAACTATAGACTGTGTGCAGCCCGAGTCCACCATTGCCTGATGTGTACCCCCCTGAATCCTTACCGGAACACTGTACGTCCCTCCTGGACCGGGGGAGGGCGCTGGAGGGCCAACAACCCGAATCACCTGTCCGACCTCCATGAGTGGGCACTCGCGGTGAAAATGACCGGGCCGCCCGCACCTCCAACACTCCTGCCCCGCCACCTGAGGGACCCTCTGTGGGTCGGGAGCAGGACTTGTAGCGGCTGGAACCTGGGGTGGAAAGAGAGGGCAGGAAAGGTTAGTGCGGGGGAGAGGACACGGTCGTGCTGTTGCCAGCTGAGAGCCAGCTGTTGACAGCCTCCTCCGGGGCGCTGGTGTTGGCCAGCCCAGCGATGCTGGCCAAGCCTCCGGTGTCCGGCCCTGGAAAAAAACGGCCAGATGGTCTTCCGCGAGGGTGATCGCGGCCTCCAGGTCAGTGGGTCGGTGGCAGCGTACCCTCCACGAACTGTTCCAGGACGATTTGTCCCAGCATCCTCCGCTCTCCATTCGAGTCCCCTGGCAGCAGCCACCGTGTCGCTGCGTCGGTCAACTGCTGCGCATAGGTGAACGGACGGTCCGTGGGGCCCAGTTTGGTCCTTCTGAACCGGCGGCGATGGCCCTCCGCCGAGTACCCCAGGTGATCCAGGACTGCCCTCTTGACGTCCGCGTACTGGCTTCGAGAGCGAGCAGGAAGGCTCAGCGCCGCCGTTTGGGCGTCCCCAGACAGGAGGGGAAGCAACCGCACGGCCCACTCCACCTCCGGCCATCTGCACGCCGCCGCCGTTGCCTCGAACATCCCCAGAAATGACTGAGGGTCGTCATCTTATACAGGCCGACCCCAGCGAGCGAGGGGGCCGGTGCCGCTGCCCCGGCTCGAGCCACCAGTGCTTCCAGCAGCTCCGTCTGACGTTCCGCCTAGCCCTGCAGTGTGGCCAGCTCCACTTCAATCCTCCTCCCAGCTCCAGCATGCTACTGAGTTTTTAAAAGAGGAGAGTGATTAGACAAGTGACTGCCGGTGTACTAATCACTCACCTAGTCCTGCTCCCCAGAGCTCTCTCCACAGCTCTCTCCTGCAGCTGATGCACCACGCCCCCTCCACAGTCTCCCACTAGCTTTTAGCTCAACTCACTTATCATGAAACCTTTGATTCTCCAAAACCTGAATGGTGCAGGTATTACAGGTAAAACACTAAATACTGATAGATAACCACAACAAAAAAAAGTATATGAATATTTTTAAAAATATATCAAATGTCCCTTTAAGTGGTTTTGTTTACCTTGTTATGTAGCATCTTTGTCAGGTATTTCATCCATCCATCCATCCATCATCTGCCGCTTATCCGGGGGTCGGGTCGCGGGGGCAGCAGCTTGAGCAGAGAAACCCAGACGTCTCTGTCCCCGGCCACTTCCTCCAGCTCTTCCGGGGGGACCCCGAGGCGTTCCCAGGCCAGCCGAGAGACATAGTCTCTCCAGCGTGTCCTGGGTCTTCCCCGGGGTCTCCTCCCAGTGGGACGTGCCCGGAACACCTCCCCAGGGAGGCGCCCAGGGGGCATCCTAACCAGATGCCCGAGCCACCTCATCTGACTCCTCTCAATGCGGAGGAGCAGCGGTTCTACTCCGAGCCCCTCCCGGATGACTGAGCTTCTCACCCTATCTCTAAGGGAGAGCCCAGACACCCTGCGGAGGAAACCCATTTCGGCCGCTTGTATTCGCGATCTTGTTCTTTCGGTCACTACCCACAACTCGTGACCATAGGTGAGGATGGGAACGTAGATTGACCAGTAAGTAGAGAGCTTCGCCTTCTGGCTCAGCTCCCTCTTCACAACGACGGGTTGGTGCAGAGCAACACTGCAGACGCTGCACCGATCCGCCCGTCAATCTCCCGCTCCATTCGTCCCTCACTGTGAACAAGACCCCGAGATACTTGAACTCCTCCACTTGGGGAAGGATCTCATTCCCGACCCGGAGAGAGCATTCCACCCTTTTCCGGCTGAGAACCATAGTCTCGGATTTGGAGGTATTTCATACATGGCAAAAACCTGCAATTTCCTGTTCAGATTTTTCTGAAATTGCTGTTAGAAGTCTTCACTCTGTCAGCTATAAGAACCTTAAAATTTCCTTTTTCTACTTATTTGGGGTACATTTTAAAATGTAGTACACTGATTGGTATTAGAGACTAGAGAAAGTCATCCTCTTCAGAAAATAAACCTTCATCATTTTGGATCCTGCACAGGCTCCTGTCCTTCTTCCAGACCAATACATGGACATCTTCAACACACAGTCTTGAAGATCTTTTGTCTTTTTTGTCTTTTCCATTACAACAAAAAAAACAAAGGGAGCTAACTTTTTTCTGCTTCTATCCACCCTCAGAAAAATAGGTTTCACAACAAATGAATTCACCTGAGCCGATGGAAATCAGCTTCACTTCACCGTTGTGCAATAAACATGTTGTTGACTATATGTTTAATGAACAGTAAAAGATGAAACACTGAACACTCATTCATTCTTTTTTATTTCTGCTGTTTAGGCATCCCCCAGGCAAGTGGGACAGGCATACTTCAGATGTACCTCCTCGACATTAATGACAATGCACCTCATGTCTTCCCCCCTGAGTTGGAAATGTGTGAGAGGCCAGATCCTAACAGCATCAACATCACTGCTAGTGACCCTGACCTAAGCCCAAATGCTGGACCCTTTGCTTTTGAGCTGGTCAATCGTCCATCAGACGTACGTCGAAACTGGACCCTCCATCGCCTCAGTGGTTAGTATGAGATAATATTGTAGAGTTTGCAAGGTTTTCATCATGAACTTTTGTTCATTCTCCTGTTTTTTTTTATTTGTCTCTGCAAAAAAAAAACAGAATTCCTTAAAAAATATGACACAAGGTTATTGTTAGACTGCAGCTGCCTCATGACGCGCACTGGTCTTTTAGTACATAAAAAACACCAGATGAACATGTCACAGAATGTGAAATGAATTGCTTATAATTTCATGAGAAAATAAATTTTTTTGCACACCAAGCTAATTAAAGAGACTGTGTTACTCTTAATGGCCTCTTACTTACACAAATATGATTGCACTTATAAGCAAGGTCACTGTGAAGACACAGCCCTGTTCATGCATACCTGCCCTACATGGAGGTCAGACTTGTGTCCTGCACTAGTGAATGTAAATTTTATTTTTCCAATCTTGTTTCAGTTGCCATCACAATAATGGAAGCTAATGTATGTCTGAAAAGGCCCATAGTGTCGAAATGGCTTTTGCAAAACAAAGACAAGATTGGGAAAAACAACTTGACAACGCCAATAAATTGATCAGAAATCGTCTTTATTTCATTAAATCATTTTGTTAAAGGCTCTTTATTATGGCACTACTTCAGCAACTACATAGCTGGTGAAGTGGCAACAGTGACGTCCTCCAAACTGTCAATAGCTTATCTAATAACCATTATTACTACACTTGTGCAGTAGTGGGTAAGTCAGAGTGTTCATAAGAGACGAACTGCCTTGCTTGCCAGTGTTTCAATTTATCTGCCTTCTCTTAATCTTATCAAATTCTAGGTGAGTATGCCCAACTTAGGCTGCGCATTGGCTCTCTGGCCAGTGGGATCTATGAGGTTCCCATCATGATCACAGACTCTGGCAACCTGCCCATGTCAAACACATCCTTCCTGAGGGTCAAGGTCTGCCAGTGTGATCACCATGGAGACTGTGTGGACATGGGGAGAATCATCGCAGCTGGACTGGGCACTGGAGCCATCATCGCTATCCTCATGTGTATCATCATATTATTAGGTGAGCCTTTGTCTCTCACACACTCATTGTCAGGGACAAGACCAAAGAAACAGGGCATTTAGAAAAAATATTACAAACAACAAGAAAGCCATGAGTTTCTAGAATAGTAACACTTGGGTCTATAAAACAAAAACAAAACAATGTTCAGCTAAGGCACCAACACAGGAAACTCAAGCACTAACTGACCTACCACACTGGACATGAGGGAAAAATATACTTGCTGATCAGGCCATTCAGACACAAAAAGGGGGAATTAGAGACAAGTTACTGAAATAAACTACAAGAGTGCTAAATTGTAACCTATGAGGTGAAAAGATAAACAATCCAACCTCTCCCAGTCAAAGTGGAAAAGAAGAGAAAATCAAAACACTACTAGAAAAACCTTAGCCAGCAAACAATAGTTCAGTCAGAGTGAGCAAGAAATCAAAACCTAAAACGAGGATGTGACATAGAACTTTAGACCCTTTGTTATGACATGCAACTCAGCTCTCGTTGACATAAATCGAGCCTGAATACTCGATTCTCCTGAAGAATAATCAGGGGAAAAGGCCCTTTGTCAGGTAACCAACAAGCAAATAACAAAAATGAAAGAGATCAAAAGTGGCGAACTATCAAACCAGTATAGATGTGTAATGGTACACACAAGTCACGGTTCGGTATGGGTTCAGGACAACCGGAAAAAAGCAACAAAAAGTCAGACATGTATAAGACTAGCTTTTTTCATTTATTTTGAACAGACTGAAAAACTAAAAACTATCTCCTGTTATAAAAAGTTTAAAATGAATAGAATATATGTATATGTATATATATATCGAAATACCTAGTTGACTGCCATAGCTTTCTGTCATTTCTGTAAATAAAGTTTAAAGTATGTGCAAAGCATGCAATTTGTGGGCCCAGTCCTGCTTGATTAACTGCATTAACAATGTTTCTTGCATTGTCTGTGGTTACTGCAATGGTTCTGGGCATCACGTCTATGGTGCGTAGAAGGGAGGACCCAGATCCAGACTTCTCAAAAAAACTCAAAAGGTTCATTTCTAAAGGCAAAACAGAAAGCGCGGCTGAGCCGGATAATCAAAAACCTAAGCTGTGACAAAACTAACAAGACAAAGAAATAAACAAGACTATGAGAACGAAGACTAAGATTATGGTTAACAAACAAAACAAGACTATGGAACTATGAATTTAAGTAAACAAGACTATGAACAATAACAAGACTATGATTAACTGTGAGGCAAAACCTGACTTGACAAAACGTGGCATAAAACATGGACTTAAGTGAAGTGAGGATTTTTCAAAGACTGTGACTGAACCTAGAAACTATATACTGTGGGGAGGTGATTGGTGATGATGTGCAGCTGTAAACAGAAACAGGTGACTTGAGTGAGACTAAGTTTTTTCCCAGGGGGAAAAAACATGACCAGAGCCTGAAAACATGATGAGAACCTGAAAACATAACAAAGAACCAGAAAACAAGAATGTCAAAACATAAAACGTGACACTGGGCTTTTCAAGTTTCCACTCTGGTACTGCCTCTTGTAGCTTCTCAGCCAGGTGAGTGCTGGAGTGTTGTTCATGTACTGGGCGTGTTGATAAAACTGGGTTTTTCATTTCCACTCAGAGGTGATGAAGTGGGTGGTAATGGTGAGGTAACTTGCAGTGGAACGGGAGGTCCACCCATCAGTTGTGAGTGCAACAGCTTGTGCAGTAGACAGCTCATGTGCTACCTCTGCTCGTGCCATCCATCCATCCAACCATCATCTACCGCTTCCCCGGGGGTCGGGTCGCGGGGGCAGCAGCTTGAGCAGAATTATCCAGACGTCCCTGTCCCCGGCCACTTTCTCCAGCTCTTCCGGGGGGACCCTGAGGCGTTCCCAGGCCAGCGTGTCCTGGGTCTTCCCCGGGATCTCCATCCTTCAGATGAGGTGCCCGGAACACCTCATCTGACTCCTCTCAATGCGGAGGAGCAGCGGTTCTACTCCGAGCCCCTCCCAGATGACTGAGCTTCTCACCCTATCTCTAAGGGAGAGCCCAGACACCCTGCGGAGGAAACCCATTTCAGCCGCTTGTATTCGCAGTCTCTTTCTTTCGGTCACTACCCACAACTCGTGACCATAGGTGAGGGTAGGAACGTAGATTGACCGGTAAATCGAGAGCTTCGCCTTCTGGCTCAGCTCCTTCTTCACAACGACGGGTCGGTGCAGAGCCCGCAACACTGCAGACGCAGCACCGATCCGCCCGTCAATCTCCCGCTCCATTCGTCCCTCACTCGTGAACAAGACCTCGAGATACTTGAACTCCTCCACTTGGGGAAGGATCTCATTCCCAACCTGGAGAGAGCATTCCACCCTTTTCCGGCTGAGGGCCACAGTCTTGGATTTGGAGGTGATGATTCTCATTCCAGCCGCTTCACACTCGGCTGCGAATCGCTCCAGTGAGAGCTGAAGGTCACGGCCCGACGACGCCACATCATCCGCAAAAAGCAGAGACCGGATTCTGAGGTCACCAAATCGGACTCCCTCAACACCCTGGCTGCACCTAGAAATTCTGCCTATAAAAATTATGAAACAGAATCAGTGACGAAGGGCAGCCCTGACGGAGTCCAACCCTCACCGGAAACACGTCCAACTTACTCTGCTAGTGCACGCTTGTAAATGGTAGGGACCACAGACTGGCTGATGTGCGCACGGGATGGGACATTATCGCATGGCTCAAGCACTTTCACTAAATACTTGAAGCCGGGCTCCTTTACTACAGCATATGAATGCATAGATGTTGATATGTATATGTCAGTTGCTTCTGTGATTTTGCTGGCCCTGTCTGTTTTCATGTCAAGGGGCTGCTTAAAAACAGCGGGGATAAGTTGTTGCACTTTTTCCTAGCGCCAGTGATTGGCATGTAGGGGTGATGCTGTCTTGTGTGCGTTAGCATGTTTGATGTATTTCCCAGTAGCATACCACACCTCAGTGAAACAACGCTGACAGACGGTCTTTGTCCGGTCCACCACAGACTATAAGTACTCATGGAGGTGTTAGAAAAATTAACTAACAGACAACGGCATGAAACCAAGAAATCCCTCAGAGGCCTCAGAATTTTACTTGCAAGGGGAGAACAACACACAAACCTTCTCTCTGCAGATTCACAAGAGTTCTCCAACGAGTGGTTGCCTCCCTTGCTCTTTTATTTGGTGACACACACACACATACATACAATCCTCTATGTGCCCAGGTCTGGTATATCTCCTGAGTTTGGAGGCATCTCCTTATTTGGGGAGCTATAAAGATAACGATCAGTGGGGAGACAACATTCCTTCTTAAAACACAGTTCTCTTTGTCTCCCAACTTCTCCTTGTGAAGTTTTGATATGAAATGGCCTCTTTGGCTGTGACTTTTATTTAATGATAATAAGCAAACTTTTCTGACATTTCCCTCCTGTTTATCATTAATAAATGTCAACCTTCACATCAGTATCTTAAAAGTCCTTTTAGCTTTCTGTAAGAACTTCATTTGTATTACAACCTTATCAATTTACACTCAAAAGGTTCTTCATTTTATTTCGTCTAAACACAATTATTGTCAGCTTCTTGGACAATGTGCGACATTGGATATAGGTCCAGATAATATTCTTCATCTAGTTCGTCCTCCTGGAGAAGCAATGCTCTGAACTCAGAAGGGCATCCCTCTATGGTGTGGACCACCAACCTGGTGCATAGAGAACAGAGACAAGGCACACAACAACACCCGCACACTACCAATATTGCAGTAAATACTGCTACAGTTCTCATAAGTGATAGAATCATGGCACGATATCTTCCAAACATATTCATCATGTTAGACCATATAGAAGTGCCAACTCCTGAATGCTCCTTCAATTCTTCTTGCTTTCGTTAAAGATCCGTCTGGTGCTGTGTTCTTAGGTATCAGACATTAGAACACAGCTCCTCCTTTTTCAGCCAGGAAAGAAGCACACAGACAGTTGAAAAGTTATAGATTCTCCCGATGACACACATTCCATTTAGTTCTGAAGGTTTACACCTTCCCTGCTTCACAACTTCCTTTGCTGCTTAACAGGGCCCTGATGATCCTGTTTTGTTTTTCCTATTTCGCATAAGTCTCCCAACCTAAAATGGGTAGAACCACAAAGAGACTTATGACCAGTCCTGTTACCAACAACCACTTTGAACCTTCCATTTTTTCTTCTTTTACTCTCTTCTCTGGTGCTCTCTGCCTCTTGCCCTGCTAAGTGCTAGAGAGATGTCCCTGCTTCACCAGCGTTGAGTTTACCAGGATCTATACACCTGGTCCACTTTGTAGCTGGACTTCCCTCTCTAGCAGTCAGGGGAAGGCCAAGAGTACCTCTTGTGTATCCAAGTATCACGTCTCTCAACCTTGACAGCGGTTGAGGTGGTTATCAGGATCTGGAAAGGGCCTTCCCAGCTCGGTTTGTTCCACGCCTTCCTCTTTATCACCTCCATGAAGACCCAGTCTCTGATATTAAGCTCTGCTCCAACCTGTAATGGCAAAGTCTCATTCGGAACATTATTATATTGACTTATATCTTCCGTTTCGAACATCCTTTTCAGATAACTTGCTAGAGTGTTGTTGGGGAAATTTAGTAATGCACAGACTCTTCTGAGGAGATAAGAGGCTTTTATAATAATATCTTGCAAAAGAGAACAACACAGTACAAAATTTGCTCTGTTGCTCTGCCCACTGAGGCAAAAACACAGTTATATTGCCCTCTTATCATGTCATCTTTCTTTGGGTATAGTTGATTGTTCTTCTATCTTCCCTCCCCAACCATCAGTTGAGGTTACCCAGACAAATATGTAAATACCAGCCTAACCCTGTCCCCCTTAAAGTGCAGCTATCTCATTATAACAAGCCCACCATTGTAAAGAGGAATTTAAGAAAAACAGGGCAGGGTGGTACCTTGCAGCTCAGTCATTTGCAGTTCATGCACAGTAACACTCAATACAATGCATATAAGAATTCATTTTCCATTGCAGTGTCGTCATCCTCATACTGGTGGCATTTTAGTTGGGTCTGGGATAGAATATGGTCTTACAAACATTATTTCGAGTTAAAGATTGACCTTGTGTGGGAGTTATCCTCATGCTTAGCTTAACTAAGTCTATGGAATCAGTCCAGTTTCTCCCTGTTTCTTCCATTGCTTTCCTCAGTTTCAGCTTAATTGTTCCATTAGTTCTTTCCACTAGCCCTTCACTCTGGGAATGATAACCACAATGTTTTTTTTCCAAGTTTATGCAGAAGTGGTCTCCTATCTTTTGGATCACTTCATTCACAAAATGACTTCCATTATCACTCCTGATAATCTGTGGAATCCCAAAAGTAGGTATTGTTCTTTTGCATAAGTCTTTTGCTACTGTCAGGGCATCTGCTGAATAACATGGAAATATCTCTACCCATTTCGAAAATGCATCAATTATTACCAAGCAGTACTTCTGGTTGTTACATTTGTTTAGCTCGATAAAATCCATGTGTATTTCTTGGAAAGGATACTCTGGTTTAGGAAACTGACCTCTTCGTGGTCTCATGTTTCCCTGTGGATTCTTTTTTTTTGAATAAGTATTAAAACCATAATGAGTATGATATTGTTCTATTATACTGTTCATCCCTCCTGTTGACACATGGCAAGGCCCATGTGCCACAATTGCTGCCCATTTATACATGGATTTTAGCAAGATTGGTTTTCCCAGTGGTCAGGTATAGATGTCATCTTTCAAAATTGCTCCTTTACCACATAGTTCTTTTGCTGTCTGGTGCTTGTTGTTGCATGTCTTTTAAAACATAATTTTCCATAGTCATAGTTAAAACGTGTGACATTGCAGCTTCTTTTGCAGCTTTATCTACAAAATAATTTCCTTTGCTTACAAAATCTGTTCCTTTTGTGTGTGTGCTGCACATATGCAGACCGCAATAGCTTTTGGTAGCAATATTGCGTCCAGCAAATCTCGCAGCAGTTCTTTATGAGTTACTGGCTTTCCAGTGGAGGTTTGGTAGCCTCTGCTTCTGCTTGTACGCAGTGGGGTGTGGCCACCGGATCCAGTCTTTTAGAGAAATAAGCTATCGGCTTACTTTTGCTCACTTTATTTCCTGTGTCTGCTACATAATGTAGCAGCGCTATGGTGTCTTGTTTGCATTTCTGTTGTGACTTTCCTGCCACTAGGTTGTCATCCACATACGCCAGTATCTAGCTACCTTGGAGAGGAACAAATTCGGCTTAACAATTTGCTATAGCCTCTGCAAAGATAGTTGGACTTTCTGCATACCCCTGGGGCAGCCTTGTAAAAGTGTATCTTTTCCCTTCAAAAGTAAATGCAAACCAATACTGAGAGTCTGGATGTATTGGGATTGAAAAGAAAGCATTACTCAAATCTATTACAGAGAAATTAGTTGTCTCTGGTCACAACTGGTTTAACAGTGTGTGTGGGTCAACATTTGGGGATCTTACTATCACAGACTCATTTACTGGCCTCATATCCTGTACCATCCTCCATCCTGTAGATGGAGGAGCTTTCTTTATTGGAAAGATAGCTGTGTTCACCGGTGAGTCTGAGCAGGGTCTAATAATCCCTTTACTACGTAAATCTGTAATCTGTAAACCCTGTAATTCAGGGGATATTGTCGTGCTTTAGGCCTGTGTTCTCTCCTCGGCCTAATAATAACAAGCTCTACACCTTTCATCAGTCCCACATCAGCGTTGCCCTGGGACCATAGTGTGGGTGGCAGTGACTCTAGAGCCTGATCTTGCTCTGCAGTAAGGGTCATAGTTCACGCAGACTGTTCCTCCAAATGTACTTGTGGGGAACATGTTACTACCCAGTTTAACAGTTTCCTATAACACTGTGTTGAGGGGCTGAACTACCAGTCTTTCTGCTCATCAGGTCTCCAGTCAGTGACATCTTTGACATATAATGCTGATTTGTCCAATTGTTTCCAGTCTGTCCAGCCATTTATGGCCAAAGACACGTGGTGTCTTCCCATATTGCACCAATCTATTAATTTCCGGGGTAAGAGTACATAAACAAAAACAGTTGTCCTCTCTCCAATAACATGCAGTAAGAACAACTCTTTGTGGGCCTAATCGACAAAAAGCCTTGTCAAATGCATAGTCTGTACCAGTGGTTTTCTTAAACCTCACTGTGACAGGATAACCCCCTGGGGGAAAGGTGCTCTTTGGGTGACGAGTGACTTCAGCTGTCAGATCAGCCAGCTGATTTGCAGTGACTGCTATGTCGACAGTTGGTAAGTCCAAGGACCAGCGATAGTGTGGTTCCCCAGAGCCTTGTATAACAAGGGTCTCTGCATGTTGACGTGCCAACATGGCCCCATTCTCTGCTGGGTATATGACAATTTTAATTTTTTTCCATAAAGTCTCGTCCTAGTAGATTAAAGGGGCAGGCTGGGGAAAGCACCACTTGTCCCCAGGAACTTCCACCTTTTTCTGGGAATTCTAACTTTATTTTGGTGGACATAGGTTTCTTTTGCACCTCTCCACCTGCTGATCTTACTAAAATGCTATCTTTAGGTGTAGAGAACTTGTGGCAATCATCTCTCATCACAGTGCGGCACGCTCCTGATTCACATAAAAACACATATGGTCTCCCTTGGACCAGTGAAGTAATTTGGGGCATGCTATCAGCCATTGTGCAGATATCCACTAAATCCAACATATTATCCACCACTAGTGGTTCTTCCTTTCCATTTTCTGCACTCGGATGCCCTCTGTGTAGTCATTGTTGTTTCTTTTTTTTAGGACAATCTCTGCTAAGATGTCCTAGCTTGCCACACAACCAACACTCTATATCTGAAAACCTTCCTCTTCCCCTTCCTCTTCCCCTTCCTCTGGTGAAACCTCTACCTCTTCCTCTTCCTCTGTTGTCCCAGCTTGGACCTTTCATATAAAACACATCTGCTTCTCCTCCCCCATAATCATCACAACTGTCTGCCACAAACGCATCAGCTTTCTTTTCTCTGATATTCTTTTTTTCTGTGTCACTTTTTCTGCATGTATGACCTGGTCCATAAATTGAGGAAGAGTGGATCTGGGGAGGTGTCACAGGAGTCAGTGACTCCCCTCCCCCTGCTCCCTCCACAGAGAGTATTCAATTCAATTCAATTAAATTTTATTTATATAGTGCCAGATTACAACAATTGTCATCTCAAGGCACTTAAGTAATATAGTCCAATTCAAGCCAATTGGAATTCAATTCATTGTAATCATAATCCAATTAATTCATATAGAGCCAATTCAAAAAATGTATATCCTAGCTAAGGAAACCAACAGATTGCACCGAAATGTGTCTTCAGTCCAATCTCCCGTCCTGAGCGTGCCTGAGGCAACTGTGGAAAGGAACGACTCCCTTTTAACAGGAAGAAACCTCTGACAGAACCAGACTCAGGAAGGGTGGCCATCCGCCTCGACCAGCTGGGGTTTGAGAAGACAGAAAAGAGGGAAAAGAGGGGGGAAAAACACCATAACGCCATTCAAAGGATATCTGTTGGAACAGGGAAACATAGGTTAATAACCACAATAATGTCACATGTACATAAAATCAATTTTGAAATTAAACAGGGGGAAAAAGAGAGCAAAGTGAGGAAAGGTGTGACAGATGAGGTCCCCCAGCAGTCTAAGCCTATAGCAGCTTAACTATGGGATGTTTTAGGATCACCTGAGCCATCCCTAACTATAAGCTTTATCAAAAAGGAAAGTTTTAAGCCTAATCTTAAAAGTGGAAAGGGTGTCTGCTTCCCGGACATTTACTGGCAGCTTATTCCACAAGAGAGGGGCCTGATAACTGAAGGCTCTACCTCCCATTCTACTTTTAGAAACTCTGGGAACAACAAGTAAACCTGCAGTTTGGGAGCGAAGTGCTCTGTTAGGAAAATATCTTACAATTAAATCTTTAAGATATGATGGAGCTCGGTCATTAAGAACTTTATATGTGAGAAGAAGAATCTTAAATTCTATTCTGAATTTAACAGGGAGCCAATGAAGAGAAGCTAAAACTGGAGTAACATGATCTCTCCTGTTAGTTCTCATCAGAACTCTGGCTGCAGCATTTTGGATCAGCTGGAGGCTTTTCAGAAAATATGTGGGACAGCCCAATAATAAAGAATTACAGTAGTCCAATCTTGAAGTAACAAATGCATGAACTAGTTTCTCTGCATCACCCTGAGACAGGATGTTCCTGATTTTAGCAATATTACGAAGGTGAAAGAAGGCAGTCCTAGAAACCAGTTTTATATGTGCATCAAATGATAAATTCTGGTCAAAAATAACTCCAAGGTTCCTCACTGTAGAACTAGAAGCCAAGGAAATACCATCTAGAGTAACTATATAACTAGACAATTTCTCCCTGAAGCGCTCAGGTCCAAAGAGAACAACTTCAGTTTTGTCTCAATTTAAAAGCAGACAGTTCTGAGTCATCCAGGTCTTTATGTCTTTAAGACAGGCTTGTAGCCTGACCAACCTGTAGGTTTCATCTGGTTTCATAGATAAGTACAGCTGAGTATCATCAGCATAACAATGGAAATTTATGCCATGCTGTCTGATAATGTTACCTAATGGAAGCATGTATAAAGTAAAAAGAATCGGTCCAAGCACAGAACCCTGAGGAACTCCATGACTTACTCCAACGTGTGTAACGTGTATGACAGGGCAAAAGCACCAGAAATGGAGGGGTTGTTTTATTATCTTCAGGAGGGACAACAGCACATATTATGGCGGCTGTAGCTCAGGAGGAAGAGCAGTCACCCACCAATCGGAAGGTCGGTGGTTCGACTCTGGCTTCCCCAGAATACATGTCGAAGCGTCCTTGGGCAAGACACTGAACCCCACGATGCCCCCCCAGTGTATCATCTTTTAGAAAAGCACGTAGTTATGAATCTTAAGAAGTGCTGTATGATTGTGTATGAGTGGGGTGAATGCGGCATGTAGTGAAGCGCTTTGAGTGGTCAGCTAGACTAGAAAAGTGCTATACAAGTACAAGTCCATTTTTACCATATTGTACCTTTTTCCTTTCTCCTCCCCTAATTTCCTCTTATGAGCTTCAGCCAACCACACTTTTGCAGTAGTGGTTTTGGATCCGTCCTGTTTTCGACCTTTATTTTTATTTTTATCTTTATCTTTTAATTTGTTCACCAGCATTTGGCACTGAGGGACAGACAATTTTCCCAAAAAAACATATTTTCTTTTCCAGTGATTTAGGTAGTGACATGAACCAGGGCGTTGCTGCTCCATAAATTTACGATCCCCCTCCTCGTCCATTGTACCATTCACATTCCCCATTTTATTAATATATTTGTCCTTAATGAACGTCCGAGTTTGTCTACTTCAACAGTCAGTAACCTTTGTTGACACCGTTAGGTTCCTAGTTACTCTGCTGCTTCAACAAAACTCCGTTCCAATCACTCGTTCCTTTCTCTCATACACACACTCCAAAAGGCTCCTCCACTCACACACTCAAACCAGCGCCTCTCACCCTTTCACATGCACACTCAAAACAGCGCAATTGCACAGTACAAATACTGACACACTTAAAAACACAAAATACATTAAAAAACAAATACAATAGACTTACAAACACCGGGTACCCATTAGGTAGGGACCTTAACCCTCCTTTTCTTTAGGTAGGGACTCAAACCCCCCTTTTTTTTTTTTTAAAAAAAAAAACCTTTCTTTTAGGCAGGGACTTTAACCCCCCTAATCACTTTTGTTTTTTTGTCTTTTTTTTTAAAAAAAAAAACATCTAAAGTTGGGCCTTTTTAGGCGGGGACTTTAACCCCCCCCCCTCCTTTTTCTAAGGCGAGGACTCAAACTTCTCATATATATAAAAATGTTACTCACGATTCAGCTGTTTTTTCTTTTTCTTGGTCTCATCCACTGTTCGTTGTAAAACTGCGCTTGGATGCCGTCATTCGCAAAGAGTTTTGCCGGAAAGGGCCTTCTCTGGCGAACGGAGAATTTTAGCCCCGTGCGTCTTTCCTCCGACCTAGTCGGGCTGTGCACAGTCTACAGAGTTTCGGCCCTCCCGGTAGAAACCCTCGTACAAAATGTTGGCATCCGGCTCGAAGGACCAAAATGTTAGAAAAATTAACTAACAGACAACGGCATGAAACCAAGAAATCCCTCACAGGCCTCAGTATTTTACTTGCAAGGGGAGAACAACACACGAACCTTCTCTCTGCAGATTCACAAGAGTTCTCCAACGAGTGGTTGCCTCCCTTGCTCTTTTATTAGGTGACACACACACACATACATACAATCCTCTATATGCCCAGGTCTGGTATATCTCCTGAGTTTGGAGGCATCTCCTTATTTGGGGAGCTATAAAGATAACGATCAGTGGGGAAACAACATTCCTTCTTAAAACACAGTTCTCTTTGTCTCCCAACTTCTCCTTGTGAAGTTTTGATATGAAATGGCCTCTCTGGCTGTGACTTTTATTTAATGATAATAAGCAAACTTTTCTGACAGGAGGGAAGAGGGGAACAGGTGGAAACAATCGGGAATCAGGGAAGACAATCAGACTGGCGACACATGAGGAAGGCCAAGTGGCCTGATATGAGAGGAGAGTTAATTTTTCAAAATAAAACAGTAAACCCAGATGACCTCACAAAAACAAAATATGACCTCACAAAGTGTGACAAAGTATACTTCACTATACTATTCTTAAGTGTATGAAATATAGTATATAAAAAGTAAACTTCAAATATACTGCCTCACGTTTACTATGAAATAAGTATACTCGTAGTACACCTGGATAAACTACTTTTTGCTAAGGGTGACATATGTCACAGTTTGAGGATACTTGAAGTGATTATTCCCAACAGAGAAAATGTAGGACTGAGGGAATTCTCCCCAACTCTGAGATTGTGCTCTGGAACTGAGGTATTCATCATCCCCGAAAACTATACATTAACACCTGCAAAACAAGATTCCTGAAGCATGCTCATATTACTGAATGTGTGCCAAAATTTCTGCGAAGTGTGCACTTAAAGCACAGCATCACTGTACTGTGTCAGTGTGTGCAGTGAAAATAATACTCAAAAAATATTTTGTTTTGGAGAGCTTCCTGGATTAATCATAATATTCATTTGAGGTGCTCTTTGAATGAGGTAGCATAAACTTGGATGTCAAAAGAACTCTAAGGCTCTCTCTTATTAAAGATAATTTAAAATGCCTTTATTTTAACACCAACACACTGCAGCTTGCTTCTTCAGGGAGTCAAACAGACTTTTGTGGAATTCCACCAATAGAAATTGTCCACTTGTAATTGAATTCTCCATCAGTAGTACTCCTTCCATAGGAAACTTTAAAAAACTAATGCATTAATGCAACAGGAGAAGGCGTTATTTTGCCCACAACATTAGTAACAAAATAAAGAACATCATAATGAATTATCACTGTAATTATGAGAAATATATCATTGTACCAACAAAAAAACAATATGACACCAAAGCAATATGATAACTGTTTACAAAAAGACAGTAAAATCTAACTCCTCATTCAGGACTAGATATTTTGTTGTCTGTGGTCTAAATATACAAAAAACCTCTCTTTAGTTGAGTTTCCTTTGCCTATCACCTTCTTTAAAAGAAAAGGGGAATATGATCAATCCCAAAGGCTTGTAATGTAGATATATCACTATTATGGTGATCCAAGAAGTGTCTGGCCATAAGATAGTTAACATGACCTGTCAAAACAAAATTGCATATTTATTTATATTTAGCTTGTTAATGTCATTGTAGAGAGGATCCGTCACCTTAACAAATTCACAAGCACTTGTCCACCCCTCTGTGTGAAGCAAGTGTGTGTAACAGCAGTATTTGATATACTTC
This sequence comes from Leuresthes tenuis, assembly GCF_036924035.1. Classification (NCBI taxonomy): domain Eukaryota; kingdom Metazoa; phylum Chordata; class Actinopteri; order Atheriniformes; family Atherinopsidae; genus Leuresthes; species Leuresthes tenuis. The sequence goes on along the minus strand of NW_027325361.1, from coordinate 36,207,609 downwards.
ATCCACACTTTTGATGCACTTTTCACAAACTGCGTGTAATGAAAACCATGTGAACCTCCTGTGATCTTTGGTTGGAAACCACTGTTCTATACGGTGGCCCTGAAGTGCAAATCACAATGGCAAATAAAAAATTAAAAAAAAAAACTCTTCTCACGACTCATTTCTCTTTTGCCATTGTGTTTTTTGATTTGCCGGTGTGTTTTCTCTTTTGACGTTGTGATTTGCACTTCAGGGCCACCGTAGTTCACCGTATCACTTTATAGATATCTGTAAGCTGAGGGTACTGACTAGTTTGAAACAGGATCTAAGCTTAACAGCTAAAACACAAACAGTCTGTAATTCAGCATGCCAAAATAAAGTGACTATCCTGTCTTGATTATGTTGTCAAGGAACACAGGAGCAGGAAGGTAGGACCCAGATGCAGAACTTCAAAATCAACGGGTTTATTTCAAAAATCTAAATCACAGCAACGCTGGAGAAAACTAGAAACTAGAAAAGGCACAAGAAAACTAACAAAACTAAACTATGCAAAAGCTCGGGAGGAAACTTGGGAAAAAGTAGCAACTCGAGAAACAGACAAATGGTAAACTACAGGGGTGTCTGCGAGAATGGGGAGCTGACGGTGAGGATCTGACAAAGAATGAGAGGACAACAGGAAACGAAATGCTGAGGAGAGGATGATTACTGATCTGAGACACCTGAGCAGCAGAACATTGCATTGTAAGAGGTTAAAAAGCATTACTCACTTCACCTTGTCAGAGATCATAATGTTATTACTGATTAGCGTATGTAGCAGAAAAAATAGATATTGAAGTATCAGTTTTCTCAAATATTTTGGAGCCCTAAAGGTAGAGTGGCCAAACAATGGATGCATGAAATTAATCTGCCAACTAGAAAAAGCTGTTCTTGCAAAGCGTCATTGAGAATGCTGATAAGCTGAACAAGGACAACTGAAGATGCAAAAGAAGCTGAAAAAAGGGAAATTCAGTTCCCAAGATAAATGAAAGCAGAAAACTCCTGAAAAAATGAAGAAAAATGCAGAAAATGTGAAAACAGGAGGAGGTTAGCAGGAGGTTAGTTTCTGAAGTTTCAGCAGGGCAAAGTTTGAATAAGAAGTCAGAACATTGACCTGAAATGTCAAAAGTTAAAAGAATCAGCAGAGCTTTCAATATAAAAAAGGATTCAAAGATGTGAAATTAAATGAAGACATACAGATAAGCAACATGCTTTAAGACACAGCAATTAATTTGCCATCAAGTGTAAGTGACTTTAAGTGTCAGGAGCAAACATTTCAGTTAATGAATAAGGATTTAGTTGAGATGTACACTCGATGAGGCCAACATGACAGCCTCCTATGTCAAAGGAAACCAAAAGTTTTACTTTGTGTCCATCAGTTTGTTTGTTTAAATGTGTGTATCTGTTGCAATGTGCTGCTGTGTTTCACCACACAAATATAGCCTCAAAATATTCTGTAGATGTTTGTGGGTCTATTTGTGTCTTTGTGAATGTCCAGGGATTTGAGCATGTATGTGTTTCTGTGTCAGACTAACGGGAGTTGGTATAACTGACTAGTTGAGATTGCTTAGATATGTGTAAATGTCACATAGTGGGTATGAAAGGACCCTAATGCAGGACACACAAAGAGATCAGTTATAGATATCTTTAATATTACTTGGAGTTAAAGCCAGGGAAGTAGTGAGGATATCTTCAATCTTGGGTGCTAGAGAGCGTGAGTTTGTGAATACACAAGGTCGTAGTAACTGAGAGTTATTTAAAGGTGTGAGCACAACAGGATATCTCCAAGAGTAGGCACTTACTGTGACTAAGGAAGCCTTGATCCTGAGTACTGAGTAGTTTAACAATCAGGCGGAATGGAGAGTCCAGGTTAAATACTGCTGAGGATGAATAATGATGGCAAATGGACTTGTACTTGTATAGCACTTTTCTAGTCTAACTGACCACTCAAAGCGCTTCTAACACTACATGTCACATTCACACACTCACACACACTCATACAGCACGTCTTAAGCATACTACATATAACTATATGCTTTCTAACCATTCATACACACATTCATACCATGGATACTCCGATGGATGGAGGCAACGTGGGGTTCAGTGTCTTGCCCAAGGACGCATTGACATGTAGCCCGGGGAAGCCGGAGTCGAACCACCGACCTTCTGATTGCGACTGCTTATCCTCCTGAGCTACAGCCGCCCCTCTGCACTCAGACTTTGGATGAAACCTCTCCATTTTGTGGAAAAACTGTAACTCCAGCTGTCACAGTTGTACACCGTAGGAACAACAAGGCTTTGTGTTCCTCAGTGTGTCATTTGTTACTGTGCCAAAAATTGTGAAAATTATAGTGAGTTAATTTAAAAAAAGCTATCTCTTTAGCTTTTGGAACAAAAGCCACAGAGTTAGTGAGAGGACACATTTTCCTGCATTTTTATTAAAAATTATGCTTGTGGGTTAAAGATCGTGGACACATTGACAAGTTTAAAACTTTTTTCGAAAGAATCTTTCTGTCCTCCACATTCCGTTGGAGCCTCCACTCTAAACAAGAACATTTTGTCTCATTGAAATGTATTGTAAACTCATAAATGTCCCAAAAAAATGACTAAAACTTAAAAGGTACTTAGGATTTTAAAAAGCTCAAATATACAGTAATAGCTTAATGCCTTTAAAAGTTTAAATGATGTCTCTTGCTGAAAGTATGCTTAAGTAGTTGGGTTTGAAAGAGCAGAAAGTTTCTGAAGGATTTGAAGCGTTTTGCATTCATTTCAATGAATTTCAAAGAATGCTTAGCAGCAGTCTCACAATTACCTGTTTAATACAGGCCTTACAGTCAAACATGTTGATGGCAGCATCAAGCTGTGGGGATGGAAGACTGACCTCTTTTCCTGCAACCTACAGGCTGCAAAATGTTTTTACTTAATGTAATTTCATCTTCATTTTATGGGCTGATTGATCCAATTATGTGCCGTTCAATTCAATTAAATTCAGTTTATTTATATAGCGCCAAATCACAACAAATGTCATCTCAAGGCACTTCAATAATATAGTCTAATTCACTGTAATCAAACCCAATAAATCCAATTAATTCAGTTTGTTAAATTAATCCAGTTCATTCATATAAAGCCAATTCAAAAACAATATCCTAGGTAAGGAAACCAACAAATTGCACCGAAACTTGTTTTCAGTCCAATCTCCCGTCCTGAGCCTGAGGGACTGTGGAAAGGAACGACTCCCTTTAACAGGAAGAAACCTCTGGCAGAACCAGAACCAGGAAGAAACCTCTGGCAGAACCAGAACCAGGAAGAAACCTCTGGCAGAACCAGACCCAGGAAGAAACCTCTGGTAGAACCAGACCCAGGAAGGGTGGCCATCCGCCTCGACCAGCTGGGGTTTGAGAAGACAGAAAAGAGGGAAAAGAGGGGGGGGGGGACACCATAACACCATTCAAAGGATACCTGCTGAAAAAGAGAAATTAATGGAAACAATAATGCAAAATGTACATCATGTCATATGAAGACATTCTTAGTTTTCATAACATCCTTGATTTAATCTTGTCAAGTGAAGGGTACTATTTTTTACATAAGCAACAACAAATTTACACCAATGGTTTCAGATGGTAGATTTAAAAAAAAAAAAGTAAGATTGCTCTGCACTATTAGACAATTATCATAGAAGTACTTTGCCCAATTAAAATAATAGAAAAATTGACAAGTTGCAGTGTTGAGTGGCAGAAACAGTAACAGCAGAGAAGCCTGTCATTATAACAGAAATTGCAGTTGAGCAGTGCAGTGAGCATTCTTTCATGCCACTTATTCAGTAAAATATTCCAGATTTTAGAACTGAGAAAAAAATAGCCGTTACAAATAAACCTAAAGAAAAAGATACCAGAAATTAACTTGTTCTGACACTGGAACACTGATTGAAGGGACTAATCGATGAAGGAAACTGAAGTGTCAATTCAAGTGTCAGAGCTAAAGTATCAGTTAAAGTTCAGAAAGGAGAAATTATTTATCCAAAAGATTCAAATATGTCAAGTTGAAGCACTGAAAGCATTTGAAGTAGAACTTTACATTTGCATGTTTTGAGCCTTGATAGACACAGTTAGTTCCCATTACATTGTAGTGCTTGATAGATCCCTCATCTTTGGGCCTACACAACAGTGAAAACAAAAAAAGACTTTTGTCTACCATCTCTTATGTAAGGTCACATTAAGGTAGTAGAGCTTCAGTTTGATCATGTAATAAAAGGACATACTCTGTAGAGTTGGAAGGAAGCTCTGCTTTTTCTATTGTATTGAGGCTACAAGCAGCCAGCCTTCTCTGATGGTTTCACTGAAAAATCTTACCAATTGTGACAAGCCAGTTAGTACTGTAGACTTTTAGACTTGTTCATTCACAGTCATCTGGGAAGCCTCTCATGAACCTTAGGGTAGTCCCTGAAGCTCACTGTGGACGCTGACTGATTTTGACTGAAGATAAATTTGTCTCTTTCATTAACTAGTTTCCTTATCCCCTTTTATCACGCTCCTCCTGCAGTGCTGGTGCTGCTGTTTGTGATGTGGATGAAAAGGAGGGACAAGGAGCGTCAGGCCAAGCAGCTTCTAATTGACCCAGAGGACGACGTCCGAGACAACATACTCAAATATGATGAGGAAGGTGGTGGAGAAGAGGACCAGGTATATACTCATACAGTTATAAATACCGAACCAGAGACGCGCTGTTGACATGTTGAATGAACAACATTGATACAAAATTACTTTCATTTTTTCTTTTACAATTCTCATAACCCCTCACTCTTCTGTCTATGCCAGTTTTACAAAAACGCACACATTCACAGATACAGCACACAGAATGTGTTATACAGGCATACATTCTGCCTCTCTACAGTTTTCAATCATCTGTCCTCCAGCTAAGATTAAGTGTACTATAAAAGAGGGCCTCGAAACAGGATTAATTGCTCTCTGTTGGAGAACAAATTCTCTCTGTCTCTCCAAACAACTTCTCTGATTATGCCAAGCACATAAGCTGCTTTGCACTTCTACTGGGGATATGTTAACCCTTATTTACCCAAAGAAAGAGAGCATCTTTTAACAGCAGTTTATCAAGAAAGAAGGTAACTGTATACAATCAAGAAACTGTTAAAAAAAATTACATAGATTGAAAACAAATGGTCTGTTCAGTTATTAATATGTACAGTACCAATGGTGACTACAGCTGGCACCGAAACTTGTCTTCAGTCCAATCTCCCAATCTCTTACTGGCAGCTCATTCCACAAGAGAGGGGCCTGATAACTGAAGGCTCTCCCTCCCATTCTACTTTTAGAAACTCTGGGAACAACAAGTAAACCTGCAGTTTGGGAGCGAAGTGCTCTGTTAGGAAAATATCTTACAATGAGATCTTTAAGATATGATGGAGCTCGGTCATTAAGAACTTTATATGTGAGGAGAAGAATCTTAAATTCTATTCTGAATTTAACAGGGAGCCAATGAAGAGAAGCTAAAACTGGAGAAACATGATCTCTGCTGTTAGTCTCATCAGAACTCTGGCTGCAGCCTTTTTTTCCTGGATTAAATTTTCGGAAGTTGAAACAAGTGGCATTGGAGTGTGTGATTGAAAACCACCACGGTCTGTTTCTCCTCCTCCAGTTGCCCAGACTTTGTGTTTTTAATAACGCTCATCTGTAAACATGTGTTAAACATATAAATTGCGTAAACAGAAAGAAGGGACTCACCTGTTGAGTAACGCACATTTCCTTATACGGAAAGCCTTGTCGGAATGGTGGGATGTCGGAATGGGTGTTGCCACCCCCTGGCTCGCTATCAGGTGGTTTTCAACAGTGCAGAGCCGAGCTTCCAATTCAGATATCTCGCCTCCAAAACTACAAAAAAACTACATTTGTTCCATGTACCATTACCACTAAAGGAGGCAGAGGAGTAACTAAACATCTGACACACGGAGCAGGTGAAAGCAGGAGATGGAAGAAGAGAACTGGTAGCCATGCTAAGCTAGAGAACCCAACACACCGCTAAAAAGTGAAAAATAAAAACTAAAGATCTGTAAGAGTGAGTGTTAGAATATAACAAGTATGGGATAGAGTTAACTATGCAAGATGTGTAAATTATAGGGAGAAATAAGGTGATTATTAAGAAATATCACAGTGCGCATGCAAAGCAACAGGAAGTGATGCAATACGTCTTACCGCAAAGCCCATGGAGAAGCAGAAACTTATTCTCGGAAGATTATTCTCAAATCCGTACAATAAAATAATTTTCCTGTCTGGCTTGAAATGTAGAATGTGATGAACTTGATGCATTTGGCCCCAGTTTGACTCAGCTACTTTTGTTGCTGCTTTATCTCAATGAGAGTTTAGATTAAAAAAGTATAAAGATTGTTCATCTAAAAGGTAGATTTCAGCATTTTATTTTTAAATGTCTATTTTAGCATCCTTAAATTTTAACTTGATGACTCTTATCAGTTTGAGGACTAAGGAATAAGTCAAACAATATAACAGACATGCTACTCAACAGCACCTTCCAACAGATAAAAGTGAGGGCTTAACTTGGTGGCTGTCTTGGCAGAGTACACCCTGGACAGGTCGCCAGTCCATCAGTTGTTTGATCTTGATTGAGTTGATAATATGCAACTGTATCTCATTGAATTTGCACAAAGAGCTAACATTCCCATAATCCTTGGCAGTTACAGACACAATAGGAATAACAGGAAGTCAAGGTTTGCTTTGGTCTTCATAGCTGCTATTGTAACACACTGAGTAGGCTTTGTCTGTGCTCTCTGGTGTTTGATTAGAATTTGACGTTGAATTTGTTTTTCTAGTCAATGCTAATAGAAATAGAAAAATACTTTATTCATCCCCCAGTGGGAGAATTTAAAATGAGTCAAGTAGCTCAAAAAATATTTACAATGATTTCATACTAGACAACAACAACAATAATAATAATCAATGACTAAATAAATAAATTGAGAAGAACATGTCAGCAGTCACTGTTAAAAAGTACAGTGACATCTGAAGAAAGCTATCTGACTGGATTGTGTCGCATCATTCTGTGTGACAGGAATCTGATCAAATCATTGCATCGTTCACCTTTCCCAGTAAAACATATTAGAAACTTGCACACTGTTCATGAAACCTCAGGACCTTTTGTGACAATGATGCTAAGCATAAAAGAACATACTGAGCAGCATGATCCTAAAAAAAGACCACATGAAAAAGTAATCCCTGTCAATCATGTCCTATGAAGCCTGAGAAGTGATTGTGTTTTCTCTTCAGAGACATCTCCCTCTGCTGGTTAGTAATTAGATATGAAATACTTTTGCCTTTATTAAAGAGCAACAATAACTATTCAAAAGGGGAAAAAAAGACTGGTCACTTAAAATTAACCCATCATTGATTTCTTTCTCAGAAATGCAATAAATAATTTAAGTGCTCATCAAAAGAACAAAACCAGTTAGTGCATTCTTTGTTCAACGCAATAAATGCAAGTAGCGTTTTTTTTCTTCTCCTTACTATGGGATACAGAAAATACTGGTCAGTCTGTCAGGTTTTTTGAAAAACACATTTCCTTCCAGGTTACTGGAGGGGTCTCATCCACTCTTTAGCAAAAAAATATTCTATTGGTTGGCTGCTAAACAAAGCCCAAGGTCAGTCCACAGCTTGCTATTGTCCAAAAAAGGCTGCTTGAGTCAATTTGTGTACGAAATCCTAACAGTACATATTTGTACTTCGTGTGTTATCATAGTCAGAAAACTAAACTCACATCCATTGCAAGGTATAGGAAGTAATTTACTATCAATATGTTAGAATGCGACTTTCCTGAATCGACATCTAGAACTCTTGGTATTTTTGTTAACGAACTCATGCAGTGCCTACATTTAAGTTCTGGAAAACACTCCTTGTCTCTTTAATTGGTAAATACGCTTTAGGTAATTTGTTGGGGTTTTTTTAGGTTTCAGAAAGTTTCTTTGGATTCTGTCATTCATCAGTTTATTCAGTACTACAAATTACACAGAGGCATAAAGGGTCACCTCTGTCAGTGACCTGGCTCTACTGAACTTTATGCACTTGTTACTAATTGGCTGCAGGAGGCCGTAACACAAATGGCCGGGTATATAGATGGGGGGGCTGAGGGTATCTTTCAATTTTGGCTTTCAATACAAAAGCTAAGTAAGTCCTGTCAAACATAATTTAAATGGTTCTAGTCTTTTCAGTACCCATTTGTTTGACTTTGTTTTGCAAAGGCTGTGTAAACTAAATTTCATGCTGTTGATTCTAACAACAGGACTGCTATTGAAACACTGGTGTTCTGTATTTTATTGCTATACACTGACCCCCAATTAACAAAAGATAAGTGAGAGTTTTTGAGAGATGCGAAGGTTAAGCAGGTTTTAGATTTAATTTCTAAGCATATATAATGTATATATAATTTCTGTTATTACTCTTTTAATTCCAAATTTTCTCTTTACAGTATCATGTATTTATAACGTTCTCATAAGGATGTAAAAATTAGAACGAAACACCAAGCTGAGCTCCATTCAAGACTAAGACAAGAGAAGCATGTTGAAGAAACATTACCAGGCTACTCCTTCACATAGCATGGAGTGAAACGTGCTGAAAACCAAACGCTGCTGAACTCGTGTTGTTGTCTTTACTGACTTAGAATTGCTAAGTCAGCACCCGAAGGATAAAGCATCAATAATAAAAACTACAAATAAAACCTCTTCAAATCAATTGAAATGTGAATTACAACAACGTGGAACATTTATTCATTCTTGTTATTATTACTATTATTATCGTTGTCTAATATACAATCATTGTAAATATCTAAACTTTTTTGAGCTACTTGACTAATTTGAATTTCCCCCACTGGGGGATGAATAAAGTATCTTTCTATTCTATTCTATCCTATATTGTATTTTATTGTGGCTGCTAAATTTCACACCGCACATACTGTATTCAGTTACTTATGTTATTTTATGTTAGCTTTATTTTATTTTTATTTTATTTTATTAATTTCCCTCTTTGTATCATAACTGTTGCACAGCAATTTCCCTCGAGACACATAAAGCGTCTTGAATCTTGAATAGTGGGCTTCAAGTGCTCACTTGAGTATATTGAGAACATGCAAAGTATGACAGAGCTTTTAGTTTGGCTATTTACTGGTAAAGTTTATTCCTAACTTGTCTACTTGCTGACCCAAAATAAAAAGTTACCATATGTAGAATGATTGAGGGTCGGCTTCATCCGTTTATATTTACTTTTAATGACAGCTCAAGACATGAACACATACCGGCATAAGAAAACGTCCCGTAACCCCCAGCAACAACACATTCACTTCCACTCGAGACAATTTGACCAATAATAAACTCATACAGTAACAGCCAGAAATAATTTCATATTCAAACATAACATGTATCCTTAGCATGTAAATTCTACTTCTATAATAAACAAATTTCCCCTGTAGGCCATCTAAGGTAATCCACACAAGATGCCATAAACTATAATAATAATAGTACACTCTATAAATGCTATTTACTTAACTCAATCTGAAATTATTAAATCAAATATTATGACATTAAACTTAACCAAGACACTTTCACAATCACTTTTCAGTTAACATACATATTGCATTCTTTCTTTCTCTCTTTCTTTCTCTCTGTGCGTCTATAACATGCTTCATTGTGTGTATATAACATGCTTCATTGTGCGTCTATAACATGCTTCATTGTGCGTCTATAACATGCTTCATTGTGCGTCTATAACATGCTTCATTGTGTGTATATAACATGCTTCATTGTGCGTCTATAACATGCTTCATTGTGCGTCTATAACATGCTTCATTGTGCGTATATAACATGCTTCATTGTGTGTATATAACATGCTTCATTGTGTGTATATAACATGCTTCATTGTGCGTATATAACATGCTTCATTGTGTGTATATAACATGCTTCATTGTGCGTCTATAACATGCTTCATTGTGCGTCTATAACATGCTTCATTGTGCGTATATAACATGCTTCATTGTGCGTATATAACATGCTTCATTGTGCGTATATAACATGCTTCATTGTGTGTATATAACATGCTTCATTGTGCGTCTATAACATGCTTCATTGTACGTATATAACATGCTTCATTGTGCGTATATAACATGCTTCATTGTGCGTATATAACATGCTTCATTGTGTGTATATAACATGCTTCATTGTGCGTCTATAACATGCTTCATTGTGCGTATATAACATGCTTCATTGTGCGTCTATAACATGCTTCATTGTGCGTATATAACATGCTTCATTGTGGGTATATAACATGCTTCATTGTGCGTCTATAACATGCTTCATTGTGTCTACAACATGCTTCATTGTGCGTCTATAACATGCTTCATTGTGCGTATATAACATGCTTCATTGTGCGTATATAACATGCTTCATTGTGCGTATATAACATGCTTCATTGTGTGTATATAACATGCTTCATTGTGTGTATATAACATGCTTCATTGTGCGTATATAACATGCTTCATTGTGCGTATATAACATGCTTCATTGTGCGTATATAACATGCTTCATTGTGCGTCTATAACATGCTTCATTGTGCGTCTATAACATGCTTCATTGTGCGTATATAACATGCTTCATTGTGGGTATATAACATGCTTCATTGTGCGTCTATAACATGCTTCATTGTGTCTACAACATGCTTCATTGTGCGTCTATAACATGCTTCATTGTGCGTATATAACATGCTTCATTGTGCGTATATAACATGCTTCATTGTGTGTATATAACATGCTTCATTGTGTGTATATAACATGCTTCATTGTGTGTATATAACATGCTTCATTGTGCGTATATAACATGCTTCATTGTGTGTATATAACATGCTTCATTGTGCGTCTATAACATGCTTCATTGTGCGTCTATAACATGCTTCATTGTGCGTCTATAACATGCTTCATTGTGCGTATATAACATGCTTCATTGTGCGTATATAACATGCTTCATTGTGCGTCTATAACATGCTTCATTGTGCGTCCATAACATGCTTCATTGTGTCTACAACATGCTTCATTGTGCGTCTATAACATGCTTCATTGTGCGTCCATAACATGCTTCATTGTGTCTACAACATGCTTCATTGTGCGTATATAACATGCTTCATTGTGCGTATATAACATGCTTCATTGTGCATCCATAACATGCTTCATTGTGTCTACAACATGCTTCATTGTGCGTCTATAACATGCTTCATTGTGTGTATATAACATGCTTCATTGTGTGTATATAACATGCTTCATTGTGCGTCTATAACATGCTTCATTGTGCGTATATAACATGCTTCATTGTGCGTCTATAACATGCTTCATTGTGCGTATATAACATGCTTCATTGTGCGTATATAACATGCTTCATTGTGTGTATATAACATGCTTCATTGTGTGTATATAACATGCTTCATTGTGTGTATATAACATGCTTCATTGTGCGTATATAACATGCTTCATTGTGTGTATATAACATGCTTCATTGTGCGTCTATAACATGCTTCATTGTGCGTCTATAACATGCTTCATTGTGCGTCTATAACATGCTTCATTGTGCGTATATAACATGCTTCATTGTGCGTCTATAACATGCTTCATTGTGTGTATATAACATGCTTCATTGTGCGTCTATAACATGCTTCATTGTGCGTCTATAACATGCTTCATTGTGCGTATATAACATGCTTCATTGTGCGTCTATAACATGCTTCATTGTGTGTATATAACATGCTTCATTGTGCGTCTATAACATGCTTCATTGTGCGTATATAACATGCTTCATTGTGCGTATATAACATGCTTCATTGTGTGTATATAACATGCTTCATTGTGTGTATATAACATGCTTCATTGTGTGTATATAACATGCTTCATTGTGTGTATATAACATGCTTCATTGTGCGTATATAACATGCTTCATTGTGTGTATATAACATGCTTCATTGTGCGTCTATAACATGCTTCATTGTGCGTCTATAACATGCTTCATTGTGCGTCTATAACATGCTTCATTGTGCGTATATAACATGCTTCATTGTGCGTATATAACATGCTTCATTGTGCGTCCATAACATGCTTCATTGTGCGTCCATAACATGCTTCATTGTGTCTACAACATGCTTCATTGTGCGTCCATAACATGCTTCATTGTGCGTCCATAACATGCTTCATTGTGTCTACAACATGCTTCATTGTGTGTCTATAACATGCTTCATTGTGCGTATATAACATGCTTCATTGTGCGTCTATAACATGCTTCATTGTGTGTATATAACATGCTTCATTGTGTGTATATAACATGCTTCATTGTGCGTCTATAACATGCTTCATTGTGCGTATATAACATGCTTCATTGTGCGTCTATAACATGCTTCATTGTGCGTATATAACATGCTTCATTGTGCGTATATAACATGCTTCATTGTGTGTATATAACATGCTTCATTGTGTGTATATAACATGCTTCATTGTGTGTATATAACATGCTTCATTGTGCGTATATAACATGCTTCATTGTGTGTATATAACATGCTTCATTGTGCGTCTATAACATGCTTCATTGTGCGTCTATAACATGCTTCATTGTGCGTCTATAACATGCTTCATTGTGCGTATATAACATGCTTCATTGTGCGTATATAACATGCTTCATTGTGCATCCATAACATGCTTCATTGTGTCTACAACATGCTTCATTGTGCGTCTATAACATGCTTCATTGTGCGTATATAACATGCTTCATTGTGTGTCTATAACATGCTTCATTGTGCGTATATAACATGCTTCATTGTGCGTATATAACATGCTTCATTGTGCGTATATAACATGCTTCATTGTGCGTCCATAACATGCTTCATTGTGCATCCATAACATGCTTCATTGTGTCTACAACATGCTTCATTGTGCGTCTATAACATGCTTCATTGTGCGTCCATAACATGCTTCATTGTGCATCCATAACATGCTTCATTGTGTCTACAACATGCTTCATTGTGCGTATATAACATGCTTCATTGTGCGTCTATAACATGCTTCATTGTGTGTATATAACATGCTTCATTGTGCTTCCATAACATGCTTCATTGTGTCTACAACATGCTTCATTGTGCGTCTATAACATGCTTCATTGTGCGTATATAACATGCTTCATTGTGCGTCTATAACATGCTTCATTGTGCGTCTGTAACATGCTTCATTGTGCGTATATAACATGCTTCATTGTGCATCTATAACATGCTTCATTGTGCGTCTATAACATGCTTCATTGTGCGTCTATAACATGCTTCATTGTGCGTCTATAACATGCTTCATTGTGCGTATATAACATCCTTCATTGTGCGTCTATAACATGCTTCATTGTGCGTCTATAACATGCTTCATTGTGCGTCTATAACATGCTTCATTGTGCGTATATAACATGCTTCATTGTGCGTCTATAACATGCTTCATTGTGCGTCTATAACATGCTTCATTGTGCGTATATAACATGCTTCATTGTGCGTCTATAACATGCTTCATTGTGCGTATATAACATGCTTCATTGTGCGTCTATAACATGCTTCATTGTGCGTATATAACATGCTTCATTGTGCGTCTATAACATGCTTCATTGTGCGTCTATAACATGCTTCATTGTGCGTCTATAACATGCTTCATTGTACGTCTATAACATATAAAATATGAAATAATTACTCATCTTCACAATCACATACTGAGAATCACTTTTATGCCGTCGTCTCCGAGGCATTTCCTGTCAATAAGTTTCTCAATTGTCCGAATCTCTTTTTTAATATTAATTAATTTATATTTATTAATATGATTTTGTGTTTTCTCCTGCGGGACGGGAGAAGACACAAAATCAATGCATTTCTATGCATTGGGTGCGGGCGGGAGTGGACACACACATTGCGGGAGCGGGCGGTAATGGTCAGAAATTCAGCAGGAGTGGGATGAAGAAAACAGTCCTGCGCAGGGCTCTACTGTGTATTTTAAAAGAACTTAACAAAGCGCTCCAAGTGTGTATGAGTATGTTAATTAAATTTCTCTATAAAGATATGTCGAGCTATGTAAAATGTGTTTGACATTAAAAGTATGTTTTGTTACGTCAAAGTTATACTGCAGTGATTCTTAAAGCATTATTTTATGTATTATAAGTATGTATTCCCGGTGGCGTGGAAGGCCTTGAGAAAGTGGTTAGCCCCGGGGCCCATGGTGCTTTGATGCGGGCCTGGGTGAAGTAGATGTACATTTCCAAATAATTTAGTAAGGGATTGTCCAATATGTTGCTACATGTACAGACTTTTGCTTTTTTTAAAAAAAAACTAAGTTTGCAACAATAAGAAGTTGTAAGCAAATAGAGAAATACACATAAGTAAAGTACAGGACACAGATGTTGTTAGATTATCAGTATAAATGGTATCGACTGATTTCAAATCTTATTTGACAAAAATACTGGTATAAAATTAAACCAAGAAAAACTATCAGCCCTATCTTCCCCAAATCACAACTATTCATGCTTATATCTTCTTCCTGCAGTCCAGAAACTTGTTTCATTAAATGGTGATTCTAAACTGACCGTACAAGTGAGTGTGCATATGCATAGTTGTTTGTCTCTGTGCTGGCCCTGTGATGGACTGGCAACCTTTTCCTGAAATATGCTCTCGCAACCCTGAACACGATGAAGCAGATATAAAAAAACATAAAAATGTTAAGAAATATGAATGATCAAAATTAAGCAAAGTACATGTAGGGACCCTCATTACGCTTACTCCAGAAAATATTAAATGATCTGGTTTGTAGAAACTACTGCTGGTGATATTGTTTATCTCGATTATTTCCTTTCCCCTTGAAGCAAAATTATTTGTGATACTGTGCTTTGCACTTAAAAATAGCTTGGCTTGAGTAACTGTAATTCTAATATGTGAGTGTTTGACTTTGTGTTGGTGTTTAGGACTACGATCTGAGCCAGCTGCAGCAGCCTGATGCCCTGGAGCCAGAGTGTCTGAAAGTGGGCATCAGACGTCTGGATGAGAGGCCCCTCCATCATGATCACCAGTACCCCCTCCGCTCTGCTGCCCCCCACCAAGGAGATATTGGAGATTTCATCCAAGAGGTACAAGAATAAGTTGGGTCTGTGTGTTTCTGTATCTTCGGACAGATACATCAGGGACTTACAAACCTCTATGGCAACACTGATGTGTAAAATTTCAAGGAAGGTGTCCAGTCCTCAATGAGGTTCAGTCTGTTTGCACAGATTTAATGCTGCTTTCTAGCACACACTTCTTGTCTCACAGAAAAGTGATGAATCACATCTACAGTAAAATAAAAGCAGTAAATGAAGTGTGTCCATAGAAATGGGATTTGCCAATGTTCCTCTACTTCTTTTATTTCTGTTCTCTTCCTGGGTGTAAAGCATCATAGCCACACAATTAGTTTGACTATGAATATTTAAAAAAATTTAATGAATGTTTAAAGAAAAACAGAAATTAATCAAAAAACTTCTGCACATTTAGACTATATTCTCATTTGTTTCTCATTCTCATTTGTTTAATTTCTTCCTCTAGTGGGAAAAAATGGGCACCAAGGCATGCATATTTCATCGCAGGTGCTTTGTCCAGCTCACCAGGCTGTGGTTGCATGTACTCTCTACAGTTCTTTAGCAGCTCTCATATAAAGGCAAAAATGCAAAAAACATGACACTGAAAAATTAATATTTTTGCTTGATCAGCGGTATGATTATAGGCTGATAACTGGAGCCTAAGTAAGATGGAAAGCATAACTGCTAATGGCATACGTAAGGCAAAAACAGAATACAGGAATAGTTCTCCAGGCTTCTTGAAGGACATCCCAAAGCTCTTCTTTGGATGTGGGCTGCCTTTTGTTCCGTTCTCTGTCAGATGATCCCACACTGCTTCAATAATGTTGAGGTCCGGGCTCTGGGGAGGATTCATCCCTCCATAAGACCTGTTGCCACTGATTTTCAGTCCACTTCTTGTGTCATTTGGCACAGCTCAGCCTTTTCACCCTGTTTCCCTTCCTTAAGAATGGGTTAGAGAGACAAATGGTTAATGCAGATTGGAAGGTTTGTTGTGGGGGTTTGTTAAGCAGTCCTAAGAGACATACATTTTAACATCACAGTAGACACAACAACTGGTTCATCCTTTGAGTTAGGAGCCTTTTTTCTGCTTGAATGATTCATAGCTTTTATTGACAGCTTTGTGGCGTAGTGTGGGAATGATTGGCTTGTCATAAATTTGAACAAGCCAAAGTACATGGCGGATTTTAGGAGGACCAGGTATAAACCACCATTGTCATACTTTGAGGAAATGGTGGCGGTGGAGGACTACACATACCTGCGTGTTCACCTGAACAACAGACTGGACTTCATATGTCCTTCTATGTTTGCAGCCAGATGTTGCATATCTTCTATAAGCCTCTGGTGGAGAGTGCAGTCTGCTTTGCAGCCAACGCTTGGAACAGCAGCAACTGAAACTGAATAAGATGTTTAAATAGGCTGGCTGGGGACTGCTCTGGAGCCCCTGGAGATGATTATGCACAGAAAAAGGTTGCCATATGCCATATCTGCACTCTCTTATTAGCCTTATGCCGCCCACCTGGGTGTTGCCTAATTGCTTACTTGTTTTCACCTATTCATAGCTCTACTCAAGATCCCTCCAGTCTCTGCTTCCCTGCCAGATTATCATCATCAATGTTACCCAATGAAATCCAGCATTCAACTATGATCATCCCAGTTTCCGACCACATTACCAGGTTATTTTTTCCTGCCTTGCCCACGACGGACTTCTCTTGCCTCTCTGGAATTCAGTCTTTGGACCACCGACCCTCACCTAGCCCTCGTGTCCAGTATCTGACATCTGCCTGCCTTTTTACCATTGCTTGCTTTTGACCCTGCCTCTGGATTCTGGACTCATCTTCTCTCTTCCCTCAAGTTGTGGCTGCAACCCCGAAACTCTCTACCCACCACTAATCATTTACCCTCAACAAAATAAACTGTTTTTTAACTCCTCCTGTGTGTGGCTGAATTTCAGGGTCGCCCACACTGGAGTGGCACTTACGTGTAGAGAAATCTATTAACAAGTTGGAATCTAACATGCAGGAGAGGACCATGTTGGCAAACCTCTCCACCCCTGCAGCTCTTCAGATTGCTCCTTCATCTTTTCCCTGCCGTGTCTCACCTACCATCGAACCACGCCTGACTCCTCCCGAGGTGTTCACAGATGAGCAGAGTCATTGTCGACCATTCATAACCTAGTGTGAGATACACATTGAATTGCAGCCCTCGTCTTTCCCCACTGAGTGGGCTAAGGTTGCCTATATGATTTCACAACTATCAGGCAAGGCCAAGTTGTGGGGAACAGCTGAGTGGCAGAAGGACTTGCTCATCTGTTAAAGCTATAAGGACTTTACCAGGGAACTCGTCAGAGTCTTCAATCCTGTTTTGCCAGAGAGAGCGGGGTGGCTCGGGGTTTGTTTTCTTCAAAGCAAGGCAAAAGAGGTGTCACGGAATACTTAATTGATTTCCGCACTCTCTCTGCAGAAAGTAATTGGAATGATGAAGCATTATGTGACATTTTTTTTACCAGGGACTCAATCAGTGGGTTTACATGATGAGATTAACTTGATTATGGCTATAATTGAGTTACGCTCCTTATCTGAGCAAGGGTAATTATCCTTTGTTACATGGCAGTGAGTGAATCGAATCACTGGCACAAAGCAGGTCATACCCCGGTACGATAGGTGGCCCTGTACCCATTTCAGCTACCGCTAATAGAGCCACTTCCTGTTGACTTCTTCACCACCAACAACAACAAAACTAAGGCATTCGAGAAAGATAGCGAGCGAAGAGCGAGATGAAGCTGCGTCCCTCTCCATCTGTGATGAGCTGGTTATGGCACAGACGATGCACAATGGCACATTCTCCATCGCGTTGTTTGTTTCTTTCTGACGGCGACAACGACAGTAATATCGTCTCCTTCGACTTCCAGGTGACAATCGCGGGAAAAAATCTCAAGCATGCGCTGATCGAGTTATCCCAAGGTCTTATTTCGATCGCAAGTAGCCCGATCCGATTTGATTTCTTGGCGGATTAACCTTGTTACATGAGCTGAATAACTGAGTGAAGAGATTAAGGATAAGCTCGCTACCTGTGATGCTCCCAAGAGTCTGGTCGAGTTGGAGAAACTTTCCTCCAGGAACGATCAAAGACTTCACGAACGGAGGATGGAGAAGAGTCAAGTTAACCAGGGTCCACACTCTGAACCTAGGATCAGGTCACTATAGCGTGACACACCTGTAGCGTGATGTGATAAGATATAAGAAAGTTCTCACTATCCAAATAAGCCTTATATAACCTCGTGTTTTGGGCACCACCTTCAATCAAAGGAAAAGACAGAATCTTACGATTCTGGTATGTTAAAATTAGTATTACAGTCTCATGCGCTACTCGTGAATTCTCGTTTGGTTGGACTGACAAATACGTAAAGAAAACATACAACACAACCGGTTAATTTTATATATGAACCATTTATTAAAATTATATGACCAAAGACATGAACCTTAACACAACAGTAGAAATGATTTGAATATGGATTATTAAATAGGAAACACTTAGTTCATTGAAAATAACTAAGGAGAGAGAATGGATGGATACTGGAATTATTCAAATAGTCTAGTCTACTTGGATTAATTGATCATTTTAACAGTGAATTCTCTCGACACCCACTGCGTACCATCTGAAATGTAAGAACAGGGTAGCTCTTACTTGACACACTTTCGTCCTGTTAAGTCAGCTCCGAACCACAGGTAATCTGTAAAGTGTTCTTTTCAGTCCGAGCGATTGACCAGCCAGTGGATAGTGGGCAAGACAACAACAAGACAGATGTATAATTTAAATGTCCTTTGTTATTTCTATCTAAAAATATTTAAAAGTTAATCGAGTCCAATGGAAATTAATTTAAAGAGACTAGAGGGGGAGGGCTGAAGGTGTGGATTCTTGTGTCGCCGGCTTCACTTCACCAGGCTGGCAGGCTTGATCCGACTGGTGCACTGGCACTGTGTGGCTGCACAACTGCTGCTGACGCCATTTGCTGTGCTGCTGGGGACTGCTGCACTCCACTGTGTGGCTGCAAGGCACTGTTACTGCTCAGCCGTTGTGGTTGCTTCCAGTCCGACTGCCGTCCTTAGACTACTCCAGCCCACATCGCACACTAAAGGACAGTCTGTGTGGGGGTAATTAAGCTGGCTGAAGTCATGCCCAGCACACCTGTTTCAGGTTAGGCCATCACCATTAAATCACTGCACACTCACTCTGTAAAGCCACACCCACTGTTACCCTTTAAACATACCAAAGTGACACAACAACCAAATAAGTTCAGTGGGATGGTTAATAGAACACTTGTAGTTTGTAAGTCCCTCTACCAGAAATCGATTTTTTTCTTGTAACTCCCTTAAAATTCCGGAGTATATGATGGTATGAATTAATGACAGGATTTTTTAATTGAACCTTGATAAGAATAATCATTATTTGTAGGCTTTATTTGAAGTATAAATATTTGAAAAGGTACTTCTATATTCATGGAATCTTACTCTGAGGAAGGCAAAAATTAGATTTTATGGTATGGATGGTTTTTCATTTTAGCCATCTGGTGCTTTTTCTTGTCACACATCAGTGAAAAGTCACCCTAAAATATCATATTAATTGGCTATATTTATATCTAAAAAGTGATTTTGAGATACAATTGGCTTGATTTTTAGAGAACTAGAGATTATTTAACAACAAACCTACATGATGAGTAGCTAGATATGCATTGCATTAGCTGCTTCCTTCAAGGACAAAACATTTAGCACTTTGCATCACCTGATGCCATTGTCCATGGGATGGGACTTAATAACTGATTTATTTAAAGAGACCAGTGATTCGTGCTAAGGCTAAAAACAAACCCTAGCTGTCCAGCTCATCTTATCAACATCCGTTGGTTGTTTGCCAGGAGAATAGAATAGAATAGAAAGATAGTTTATTCATCCCCCAGTGGGGGAAATTGAAATTAGTCAAGTAGCTCAAAAAGATTTCAATATTTACCATGATTGTATATTAAAACAACAATAATAATAATAGGTGAATAAATAAATAAATGTGAGAAGAAAATGTCAGCAGTCACTGTTAAAAAGCTGTTGGGACAAAGGACCTCCTGAACCTCTCAGTCCTGCAGCCTCTCACTGCAGCTGCTCCTCTGACCTGCCAGGATGCTGTGGAGAGGATGTCTATTATTATCCAAACCAGAATATAATTTCCTCCTCATCCGTTGCTCCCCCACAGCACTGAGAGGGTTGAGTGTTCTGCCTACTACAGAACTGGCCTTTTTCACTAGTTTGTCCAGGCGCCCACAGTTTTTGTCTGTAGTGCAACTCCCCCAGCAGACAACAGCATAGAACAGTGCACTCTCAATGATAGTGTGATAAAACATGCATATCATGTCACTACAGACACTGAAGGACCTGAGCCATCTCAGGAAGAACAGACGGCTCTGGCCCTTCCTGTACACTGCTTCTATGTTGGCAGACCACTCCAGTTTATTATCCAGCACCACCCCCAGATATTTGCAAGTCTGAACAGTCTCTATCTCCCCTCCATCAATGCAGACTGACTGGTATGGAGTTTTAGATCTCCTGAAGTCCACCACCAGCTCTTTGGTCTTGGTAGTGTTCAGGAGCAAACAGTTATTTTTGGTCCAGCCATAGAAGGACTCCACAAGGTCCCTGTACTCCTTCTCCTGTCCACCGCACACACATGCCACAACAGCCGTATCATCAGAATACTTCAGTATGTGGCAGGACTCTGAGTTGTACCCAAAGTCTGATATGTACAGGGTGAAAAGAAAAGGAGCCAAAACAGTACCCTGCGGAGCCCCAGTACTGCATTCCAGTGTTCCAGAAACACATCTCCCCATCCTGACATACTGTGGTCTGGCAGTCAAATAGTCTATAATCCACAATGCCAGGGAGGGGGCCACACCCATACCTAGAAGCTTGGCTTTCAGTATGGGAGGCTGTATAGTGTTGAAGGCATTGGAGAAGTCAAAGAACATGATTCTCACATATGAACCAGGCACATCCAGATAAGTATATGCCCGATGCAGCATGTACAGAATCGCATCTTCCACTCCTATGTGTTCCTGGTAGGCAAACTGGAGGGGGTCAAGATCCTCAGCAACCTGCAATCTCATGTGACGAACAAGGAGTCTCTCCAAGGTCTTCATGATATGAGATGTCAAAGCCACCGGTCTGTAGTCATTCAGCTCCACCGGTTGCCCTAATTTGGGCACCGGTATGAGACAAGACGTTTTCCACAGCACCGGGACTTTTTCCATCTGAAGGCTCACATTGAAGAGCCTCTGAAGATGGTGGTGGAAGCTGCCACAGAGGTGGAGGTGCAGCTGGGCTTAGGAGCTACAACCATTGCTGAGTTTACTTTTTGACTAAATATTTTTATCAAACAATTGACAAGAGAATGGAATCATAAACTGTAAACCATAAGAACATAAAGGCTTTGTAGTTCAGTTTTTTTTTTCTCCAACATTGGACTGAGGTATCTGTGTCTGGCTTGGCCGCTGCCGGCAGCAGTATGTCTCGTAAATCTGTAGTGCTGCTTTTCTCTGCACTGCTGTTTTTTGTTTGGCATCAATGATTTTTTTAGCTGCTTTAGTCTACGATCGCCTGACACTACGATCGCCTGACACTACGATCGCCTGACACAATTTCAGGATGTTCTAGAAGCATGGAGTGGCTGGTGACAAATAAAACATTCTTGTTGAACGATTATATACTCCAAGAATGTGGATTTCCTGTTTCTTACTGAAACCTGGCAGTGCGACTCGGACCATTCATCCCTCATTGAACTCTGCCCAGGTGGTTACTCCTTTATCGGCCAGCCTCGGACATCTGGTCGTGGATGAGGTCCTGCTGTGGTCTTTGGGAACCAGTTCTCATGTCGTCCAATGTTGGCCAGTTTTCGTTGTTTGAACTACAGCTGATTAAAGTGTGGGAATAAAAATAATTTTCACTGTGCTGTGGTGCATCATTCACCTGGCCCAAAAAGCCTGTTTTTTGGAGTTCAGCGACTTCCACCATGAAGCTACCCAATCTGGTTGTAGTTAGTGATTTTAATTTATATGTTGATGATTACTCTGACCTCTTTGCTCGAGGTTTTATCAATGTCATGGTTTCTTTTAATTTTACCCAGCCCACACATGCCAAAAGTCACACTCTGGACCTTCTTTTACTTTAAGTTTAAATATTGACTATTTGCTCTGAGGAAATTCTTATCTCTAATCATCACCGTATTCATTTTAACTTGTCTTTTTTTGTGCCACTTTCTCCTGTTCGCTGTGAGGTCAGCCTTCGCATCCTAAATTCTTCTTCTGCTTGTGTGTTTTCTGATGCTTTTTATTTGGTCTTATTCCCTTATAATGATGTTGATTTTTCAGCAAATCTTTTTAATAATTTTTGTCTTTCCCGTTAAAACAAGACTAGCTTCTGTTTTAAAGTCACCCCCTTGGGTAAATGACAGCATTCACGGTCTAAAACGTTCCTGTAGGAAAGTTGAGCACTTATGGAGAAAAACTGGCTCGCACATTCATTTGCTTCACTTAAAGGACCTTTTAGTTTCTTTTAACAATACAGTTAGAGATGTGAGAGCTGCATATTTTTCAACACTGGTGTGAAAGAGCAGAGATAATCCTAAGGTGCTATTCAATACCATTAGTGATATTGGTATTCCTAGTCTTCCTGCTGTCCCAATTTTCTCAAATCAGGATTGTGTTTGCTTTTTTTATTGAAAAAGTCAATAATGTGAGAAGAAATATTTCTCCCTCAGCTTCTTCAATGTCTGTTTCCAGAACAGCTCGACCTGTAATTTTAGAATATCTTTTACCCGTTTTTTTTTCTGTGAGCTTGTCAGATTAGTTGGCACAGTGAAAGCATAATTCTGTTCTCTTGATTAGCTACCTATATCCCATTTCAAATATATGCTTCAGTCCATTGGTCCCTGTGTTCTCACTATAATTAACTCTTCCCTAATGTCTGGTCAAGTCTCTGTTTATTTCAAGAATCCTGTTATCCACCTACTCTTACTAAACCCAAGCTTGACCCTTTTCTTTTAAGCAGCTACAGACTAATTTCAAAATTACCATTTTTTGCTAATATTTTAGAAATGATTGTGGCTAAGCTTTTAGAAAAGTATAGCATTCTTGATCATTTTCAGTCTGGTTTTCGTAGGGCTCATTCCACTGAAACAGCCCTTCTTAGAATCTTCAATGACATCCTGATGGAGTGTTGCAGGAGAATGTTCTGTGTTACTAATGACCTCGGCCTTTATTACTATTGACCATCACATCATGCGCGATAGGCTGAAATACTGGGTCTACCTATCAGGATCTGTCTTGAAATGGTTTTCCTCATATGTTTATGTTTTTGCATTTGCCAGATGCTTTTATCCAAAGTGACTTACACTCATATCCCAGTTAGCATAAAGGGGTCTTGCCTAAGGACCCCTACTGAAGGTAGTACCTTCCATGTGTTAGGGTCAGGATTCGAACCTAACTTTCACCCACATGAAAGTTGGCAATCTACACTATCCACTCATATCTGTCTGGATGATCTTTTTCTGTGACTGCTGCTAAATTCCTTTTCCTCATCCCTTAACAATGGTGTGCAACAAGGTTCTGTTTTGGGGCCTTTATTTTTTTCTTTTAAATCTGCTCCCTCTTCAGCATATCTTAAATTATTCTAAGGGCATCTCTTATCACTGTTATGTAGATGATATTCAGTTATATATTTCTTTTGAACCAAATGTTGTTTTTAATGTACAAATCTTGCTGAGGTGCTTAGATTCTGTCAGAAATTGGATGGCTGACAATTTTCTTTAACTTAATGAAGAGGAAAACTGAAGTCTTTGTCTGTACCTCTGTTTTTACCTAAGATAATGGGGAGTCTCTGCCCGCTGCCCTCATTTGTAAACCCCTCAGTTAGGAACCTCCGGGTAACTCTTGACTCAGTGTTGATTTTGAATTATTGGTTCGCTCGTTCACCATTTATCCGGGCTTGGGACCGGCACTAGAAATACCTCATGCTCCCTGTCCACTACAGAGTATGTAGAAAATCCCCCAAAGTCATGAGTTATAGTACTTGTGATTAGTAATTATTGTTTAAATCCCTTTAATAAATTGTGAATCAGTGTTCATTTAAGTGTTAGTCTGGCAGGGTGAGCCAGCTCATGGGTTGGTTGTATTGTCAGTGACGTCACTCAGGAAAAAGGGTGTGTGTGGTATGGCATGCCATTTTAACATTTAAAATCCAGACTGGATATGTGTTGCAGATATCTGTAATTTAGTTTTGCCTAGTCAAAAACAACATTTCAGATATCTGCAACTACATTCTTCCTATCCACAGTTGTCATTTCAGATATCCACAACTACATTCTTGTTAGGACAAATGAAGTCACTTTTGCCATTTATGTGTATGGGATTTGTCATTACAGACAAATGTGAATTACAGATATCTGTAACTGAATCCCAGTTTGAGATAGCAGGGGGGGGTGGCGGGAGGGCCCCCCTTGCAGCCCAATTGTTGAAAATACATGCTAAATTGCCCTCTTGGGACCCAAAACTCGCTAAAATGTCTTATTGGGAGGTGCTAAAGTGCCCTCCTGGTTGGCAAAATACACTAAATTACCCTCTACAGTGGTGAGGTTGTGCTATATGTGCCCTTTTTTTTCTTTCCGCCCCTGCCCTTCAAAAAGTCTGTGCATCAGAGAACCTTTGCAGCCATACTCCTCCAGCAGGTCCTTGAGGTCATGTGATCAGGTCCTTGACGTCATGTGATCAGGTCCTGTTGGCTGTGCAGCACACATGGTTGAAAAATAAAGGTGACAAGCCTTTGCTCCCACTCTCTGGAACTCCCTTCCTCTGAGCCTGAGATCCATGGACTCTTATCTTGAGAGGTGCTACATAATATGATTTTACTTACTTACTGAGAGCAGAGGAAGTTAAATAGCATGCCTCATTTTGTAAATATCCCAGCATTACAATACGTATAAATTTTGGCAAAATGTCATAGGTGTTTTATCTAATCATTCTTTTGAGAAGATCTTTTGAGAAATATAATGACAAGAATATTTCTAAAAGATGAACTATAAACAGGAAAAAACGGGAAAGAGCACCCAGACTACATCTGAGGTTATGACTTCAGCTGGCCAGTATGATATACACTGACCTCTCCATATATCATGTCCGTCTTTGTAGTTTTATTGAATAAATGAAGAGAAAGTGTAATAATTGTAGGATTCGGCATACAAACTGGCAGTCTCTCTTCAGAAGAAAAAGCGACATTCGCAGCTGTGGCCTGTCTTCTTAACTGTACACACCTTCCCGATTAATGCAGGAAACTGGTGTGAATTTAAGAATGCAGGTTCAAATGTGGATCAAGGTCCTTATAATCACGATAATTTCAAATTAGGTCCTGAAATATTTGTAAATTGCCAAAAAATGCCTTATATCTAATTACTAAAACATATTAGAGTAATATATTTATATTATAGTTATATATTGAATATGGACATAAACTGTAGACCCTTAACTTTAATTAGATGATATTTACCGCGACTGAGGGAGAAATAATTTCGGTATTATAGGCATTACATTAAAACCTTTTAGTGTCTTGTTTACCCTCCTTTTAAACCTTCCTAACAGCGTTATGCTCAAATTGATTAACATGACTCTCAGAGTTAATCAGATTGGCTTCTTGAGGACACTCAACTCCTCCTTTACCAGGACTGACAGTTGACATTATCTCAGTTGTGAAGAGTCATCACTGTTAAAGCAGCTGATGGATGTTGCTGTTTGTGCACGTGCTACTTCCATGTTGTTTGCATGTGTGAGTGTGTATGTACATCTCTTTGGTTAACCTGCATAAAGACATCTGCTAAGCACAGCTATGAATAACAAGCAGGAGCTGTGAGATATGGCAAGTTGAGCTAGACAGCTTAATCCGAAAGGCATGAAAAGCTGATGCTTTTCACCCTGCCTCTCTCTCTCTGGTAAATCTCTACTCCCATTGAGATTCACAGTGACAGGAGCATCTTCAGTCAGATGAAGGACAGACCTCAAAACATTTGCTGATAAGCTTATCAGATTGACCTTTTTGTGACATCAAAAGGTGGGGGAAAAAAGGGACCTTTCTTTTATAAAGAAATCTTACTTCGTCAACTTGATTAGATGTTTATTTTAGATACAAATTTTTATTTAGCTTTTTTGATGGAATTCAGGAAAATGTATATAAAGGGGGTGGTGTTCAGGGTTCAGGGTTCAGGGCACACTGCGTAATTTGTTGAATCTCCTCATTGAGACAGAGGCAGCATCTGTCCAGACTGACCCAAATCCTCATCTTTCCTGCACTCCACCATAATCCCTCTAACCCTCCTTCTCCCTCAGCTCTCCCTACTGTCCATCTCAGCCCTTTTACACAGACATATCCACAGCCTTTCTGCTTAACTCTGCCTATGCCCGACTTTGATCTTCACCTGTCCCACTCAAGTCCTTTTCTTTGGGGGCTGAAGTAAAAGAGAGAAAACAAAGCTACCATTTTAGATTACAGTTGTTAGTGAAAGTAAGCCTTACTCCTTTTAGCCTGTCTTGCTGAGTCAGCAAGAGTCATCAGACAGGGTTTCTGCAGATGTTCTATAGTTGGTCTCACATTGCTCTGCATGAAAGCATGAACATGGGGTCTATAATACCCTTAGGCTTACTGTGCATTTGCTATATGAATGTAGGATTACTTTAATCCGCTACTAGATACTGTAACTTGAAACTTGCTAAACCATACATTTTGCTTCTGTCAGTCACAAGGACATGGGTTGCATGTAAGTGTGTTTTTTAAATTATCTACTGCGCAAATATTTCATACAATTGCTTTTGGACTCTACATTTTCATCAAACATAGACTGTAAATTAAGTTTATTGTAATATCCCCCAGCAAACACAGATAAAGTGTCACTGAACATCAGTTGGAACCTCCAGCTGATTAACTGGTGATGTTAACTAAGCAATAGTAATCTGAAGTAGACAGGCAGTATCTGTCATATTGATAGGGACGCTGCCATAATGCAGAGATATCATGTAAGTTCTTGGTGAAAATTAGTTGCCGATTAGCCTCATTTTTCCAATATTCTCTTTGCTCACTTTCCTGTCTCCTTGTCCTCAGTCAATCAACCTGAGAGAACCAAGATACTGCTGCAGAAAAACTTAAAATACCCCTTACAGTGCTTTTTTTCCTCACTCTCATATCTTCCTTTCAGGGCCTTCAGGCTGCAGACCATGACCCCACCGCTCCCCCCTATGACTCCCTGCTGGTCTTTGACTATGAGGGCAGTGGTTCAACCGCCGGCTCTCTCAGTTCCTTGCACTCATCCTCAAGCTGTGGAGACCACGATTACAATTACCTTGGCGACTGGGGACCACGCTTCCGCAAGTTAGCCGACCTGTATGGTGGAGGGGATGATTAGCCCTGTCAGGCCCCACTAACAAGAACCACTCTCCCCATCCTTGCTTCAAGCTTCAGATGGTGGATGGGGTAAGGCAGATGACATTGGGAAAACCAAGGGGTTTGGATCAGCACTTCTGTATTTCCATGAGACAATTTGTGAGGAGTCTCACTGTCTCTTGTGGAGTGGACAGTTATATACTTTAGGGACCATGCTGATTCCAGGCTAATGGACAAGATCTGAGCATTAGCTTTTGTTCTAACAAATATGAACCATCAGAAAAAGTGCTGAAATTCTCTTTGATGGTTGAGAACTATGACAGCCATGCTACAGATGCTCATTTACACTTGAATCTTACAGTACAACAGCACTGGGGTCAAATGTGCCTTTTTGTACATTCTATTGATTGTGTTAATTCTTGATTCTATATGTTGCTTTAAAGCTTCTGGAGTTTTCCAACAGCAACTGGAGGAGTACTTTGCCATTACAAGGAGTGTACGTCTATGTGTGTGGTTTCCACCCCTTTACTTGTTTGTGAGTGAGAGCTTGAATCGTTTCCATGGAGACACATTGGATGGATACTTTAAAGGGCAAAATCTACTTCAGATGCCAAGGATGATCCTACCAGCAAAAACATGGCTTCACTGTGCAGCTCTGGGTCTTACAGAGGTCGACTGGATTGAATGTAGGGTCATTCTGTGCCAACTTACCTAGACATCCAAGTTCATATCAAGTTCAATATGAAATAGTCAAAAGTATAAAAAATTGTATTGTACTTTAAAAACTGAAAGATAAAACCGTATATTTGTAATAAAAATGGTTCCTTGCCAATTAAAACAAAAACTGTCAAGAAGGTTTAGATAACCCTTATTGGGTAGTAGTAGGAGTAAAGGGACTGGTGACCTGTACAGGATGTACCCCGCCTCTTGCCTGATGATCGCCGGGATAGGCTCCAGCCCCACTATGACCCGACTGACGTATTAAGCGGATATAGAAAATGGATGGATGGATGGATAGTAGTAAAGGGTAGTAGTTGAGCTCCAAAACATAATTTAGCAAGATCGATGACAATCTTTCGATGACTTTTTTTTTTTTG
Organism: Leuresthes tenuis; assembly: GCF_036924035.1. Taxonomy (NCBI): domain Eukaryota; kingdom Metazoa; phylum Chordata; class Actinopteri; order Atheriniformes; family Atherinopsidae; genus Leuresthes; species Leuresthes tenuis. The sequence goes on along the minus strand of NW_027325361.1, from coordinate 36,178,879 downwards.
TGGGGTCAAATAACGTCTCGATAAGATAGCCCTACATTACTACGACACAACATCAAAATTTGGTGGCATAAGATTGAAAACTACAGTGGACATATTAAAGGGATATTGTTTAGACGTTAGGTAACTAAGGTTGTATACTATGTTCTTTCCACTACACATCTTTGGTATTAATGTCAAAGTCTGCTTTTGATTTTAAAGGGAGCTGAGATCACCTACCACACTGATTTTACTCTGCAAACATCCTATAGTGGAGATGGATATGGGTAGGGATAGCTCTAAAGAATTGCCACCTCCTCTTGCTTTCAGAACTCTTGGATTGTTGAAGACATTTAGTGCTAAAATTGATTTAAATATCTGTTTGGTATTTTTCACTTGTAGAAAATGTTTGTGGTGCAGTTTAAATGTTGGCAAATATGCCCTTTTTCTGCTTTCATGAAAAGTTTAAAATGATATACAATTTGGCTATTTAGTAGACTGACAAAACACAGAAGTATAAAAGTGACATGTTAATTTAATATATATATTTATGTATTTATACAGGAGAACAAAAATTAAAGAAAAACCAAAAGAATCAAGTGCACAAACAAAAACAAATAAATCTGAAAAGCAGTTACCAGTTACATGAAATTACTTTAAATTGACTAAAATAGCCACCAACAAGAAACTGAGGTGAGTAATGACTATGATAGAGAGGCTAAGAGTGAATTTGTGCTCACTGTATGTTCAGCAGAAACCTGTGTCTGGATTAGAAAGCTGCAGGTGTGGAAGAGTATGACGTGAAACTGATTTAGAAAAGCTGTTTGAAAAAGTGATATGAATACTTTTGCTAACGCACCCTTGTAGCAGCTAGGATCACCAGATTTTTTTCTATTGCTGCGGAACAACTTCATGCACTGATCAGCCTCAATATTACAACTGCTTGCCTAACACTGTGTAGGGCCTCCATTGCAGCCCAATCAAATCGGACCTCTGTTGGTATCCGGTGGTGTTTGGCACTTAGATGTTGGTGCATTCTACGAATGTTTGGTCAGATAAAAAGTCTTTCATATCTTTCAAACCGTATGTAACAATTAAATTTTATTTAATAATTTAGATAAACTGTTGAAAATTGTTACAAGCCCTTCACTTGGAGTTTTGCTCACGTTGAGAATTTTTTTTCACTGTATCCCTGACAAGTTCTCTGGACCAATATATTCCCTGTGAAAAGGCTGTGTCTTATATGACTGAATATTGTGAGTTCTAAATAAATGACAGCCCAACAAAAGCTGAGACCTTTTTCCTGTTGAATCACATAGATTTAATGTTTTTGGGGTGAGACAGAGATGTAGTTCAGACCCAGAGCTGTGCAACAGTTGTGTAATTTTGCCAGTTTGATTTTCCAAAACTAATGAAAAGACATGTACAGCAATTCTGGACTTTAGATAGATACCTTCAGTTTTTTATTTTGCTTTGAACACAATGTAACTTATGCAGCTAATTGCTAAAAAGGGAGTCATCAGTTTATGTTTTGTAGCAAAGATACTTGTTGATACTCTGCTGTGGTTGATTAAATACAAAAATGGCACTGTTTCTTCTGTCTGCTGATGATTTGCCTTAGTGTTCTCTGGTACTCTTCAACTGGCTACTCACTGTAAACTGAAATATGTACAGATTGTATTTTTTTTCTCTTGCTCTGTGGTCTCTTAAAATGACATGCTAATATCTTGAATCCTTGTGTATGTGTAATTTGGATCACAAATTAAAATGTTTTTGCATGTTTTTATCTTTTCATTATGCGGAAACAGCTTTTTTGGATCCTTTGTAAGTAAGAAACACTAAAAATAAAGTCCTTTGAAGGCAGGATTCCAAGTAGTCAAAAGAGATATACTGTAGGCCGCTAATGGAAACCTACCAACATGTCAAAGATAATGATGTATTTCAAAGCAGCATTAATACATTTTTGTATTAATAGGTAAATAGTTATGTGGGACCGTACAAGCCATAATTCATTCTCACACTCACATATTCATATATTTTCACTCTCACATACATACATTCTTACTCTCATACACATTCATTTTAGAATACATGTATGCAAGAGAAGAATGAGTCTATGTGTGCTTAAAAGTATAGTGGAAACGGAAGGTAGGTAGCTTCTTGCATAGTAGCCTAGTGATTGGCTCATATTCACATCCCGCTCAGCATGGACAGAGGAAATGAGACAGGAGTGTTTCGAGAGGCATTGGAGTATTAAGAAATATTTGATCATCCCCAGAAGTCATTACATATTTGTCTTCCTCTCTTGAGCAACACAGAACAGACCCATCAGACCCTAACGTAACTCACAGTGCGGTGGAAAATGACACGAAACAACTCTTCAGACCTCAGCGGGACAGGTGGGACACAAGGGCAGACCAGAGGTTTGCACCAGTCTCTAAGATATGAGACTGTGGCAGCAGGACCTCCCGAACAAGAAAAAGCTAAGATTAAATAATTAATGGAATCTTAATCATTAATCACCATTAGACATCAGTGGACTAAGTCCTCGTTTGCCAAGTTAGCCGCACATTTGATGCTTTAGCGCCGATATTTAAAAAAAAAAAGCCCGTTTGATGTCTATAGCCTAAGATAAAACATTTAAAAACATGTTGTCAGTGGGCATAAAATTCTTTCTTCATTTTGAGGGTTTGCTTTTGGATTCGTGATTATGAGTTTTGAAAAGGGATTTGAATTATGTCAAATCTTAAGTTACTCTGGGAAAAAGATATCTGACATTGTTACACGTGGCTACGTTACCACAGTCAGGTTACAGTTGGTGTTGGTTCTGATTTTATTTGAATACCTCGTTCTTGATGAAGACATGAAAGTTTGGGTTAATATTGGCCTTGTAGAACACTGAAAACAGACATTTTTCCCAGGACTGACTAGTCAGGCAACTCTGAAATCACAAGACTATTTATTTCGATCAGCAATTAGATCCTTTTAATAGACAGGATAAATGGGAGAAATGACTAAACTGGAGGGCAGCGGGAGATAAGATTAAAACAGATTAAAATTGCTTTGTCCTTCATTATCCATATCTAATGTAGCGTAATGTGATAGAATATAAAGGATGTATAAATAGTGTTTTCACTGTCTAAATAAACCTGAAAGGGGAAGTTTTTTTCTTTTTTTAAACCTGGACCTTATTTCTCGCATAAAATACGTTCATCTACTCACCGTTAAAAGTTTGGTGAAAGTTGGCGTCCTTCGGAAGATATTTAGATTACTCGAGATCCAAATATATCCATTACGGAGTGAACAAGGCATAGACAATACAGCCTCTAAATAATGCATTATATGTCTTTATTTCACCAGTAGTTTAAGACGAGTGAATGAATGAACGCGTACTATTGCCCTGTTAGCTCATAGCTGTCGTGTTGTTGTTATCCGGGACTATTGGGGGGTTTATGGGGGCTTTCTACCCATGTGTCTAGTGGGATAACTTCATCGACACGCACCGCTGCAGCACAGCTCATCCACTCTGGTAAGGACATCCATTGTACTCAAAGTCGTCGTCCACATCGTCAAAATCTGATAATATCCTGCCATGTTACACAAAACTAGCAGTAGCAAACTCCGTGTGAAGTTAGCCGACTGTCACAGAGCACGGAGTAAAGAAGCTGTGCTGCAGGGGGGCGTGTGGATGAAGTCATCCCAGTAGACACCAGAGCTGGGGACTCTGCGAGACTTGACTTCACTTAAGTCTTGCTAAACTGTGACTCAACTTGGATTCGACCTCAAAAGATTTCAGACTTGACTGACTTGAGGCTCGAGACTCGCGAACAACCTTTATTTCTTGTTATTATTATTAATCTCATTATTTGTCTGTCATTCATCTTTTTGTATGATCTCTGGCTCTGAGCTAGATGTAAACTTAGCGCGCATGTGCCATGTGTAAAGCGCACATCTTCAGTATCAGACAATGGCGAAAAGTTCACCAGGAGTGCCTCGAATCATAACGTATGGATACAATACCTTCACACAGACAGCCAACAAGCGGACAACAGTGTGCAAAGAGTGCGGCAAAAAAACCAAGATTGTGGTTCAACTACATCAAACTTCATCCGGCATCTGAAAACCCACCCAAACCGGTTAGTCACTTGCTAACGTGAAAGACGTAAAAATGAGCAATTAGCCAATCAAACTAGCCACAACGAACTGTGTGTGCTAATGCTGTGAACAGACAGATTGCATATTTTCTGTTGACATATGATGTGACAGACCATTTCACAAGGTCAAGGATGTATCAGAACATTACTCTATGTCTTAGCAGCCAACAATTGAGTAGTAAAATCCGGGAGAGTTTATGCTAATAAAATAGCTGCCAACACTCCTGTTCATCCCTGGTTCTCCCATATTTCGAACCCATCTCCCGCTGCCCTCCAGTTTTGTCATTTCTCCCATATTTGGAAAGACCCAAATTTGTTTGTTAATTCAATTCAATTCAATTCAGTTTTATTTATATAGTGGCAAATTACAACAATCAACAAAGTTCAATTCATTGTAATCGTAATCCAATGAAATCAAATGCACAGACAATAATTCCAAAATAATCCAATTCATTCATATAGAGCCAATTCGGCGACTGTGGAAAGGAATTGGCTTTAGTATTGGTAAAGGAACGACTCCCTTTTAACAGGAAGAAACCTCTGGCAGAACCAGAACCAGGAAGAAACCTCTGGCAGAACCAGAACCAGGAAGAAACCTCTGGCAGAACCAGACTCAGGAAGGGTGGCCATCCACCTCGACCAGCTGGGGTTTGAGAAGACAGAAAAGAGGGAAAAGAAGGGGGAAGAACACCATAACACCATTCAAAGGATACCTGTTGGAACAGGGAAACACAAGTTAATAACCACAATAATGTCACATATACATAAAATCATTTGTGAAATTAAACAGGGGGAAAAAGAGAGCAAAGTGAGGAAAGGTGTGACAGATGAGGTCCCCCAGCAGTCTAAGCCTATAGCAAAACTGGAGAAACATGATCTCATATCTTAAAGATCTCATTGTAAGATATTTTCCTAACAGAGCACTTCGCTCCCAAACTGCAGGTTTACTTGTTGTTCCCAGAGTTTCTAAAAGTAGAATGGGAGGCAGAGCCTTCAGTTATCAGGCCCCTCTCTTGTGGAATAAGCTGCCAGTAAATGTCCGGGAAGCAGACACCCTTTCCACTTTTAAGATTAGGCTTAAAACTTTCCTTTTTGATAAAGCTTATAGTTAGGGATGGCTCAGGTAATCCTGAAACATCCCATAGTTAAGCTGCTATAGGCTTAGACTGCTGGGGGACCTCATCTGTCACACCTTTCCTCACTTTGCTCTCTTTTTCCCCCTGTTTAATTTCTAAATTGATTTTATGTACATGTGACATTATTGTGATTATTAACCTATGTTTCCCTGTTCCAACAGATATCCTTTGAATGGCGTTATGGTGTTTTTCCCCCCTCTTTTCCCTCTTTTCTGTCTTCTCAAACCCCAGCTGGTCGAGGCGGATGGCCACCCTTCCTGGTTCTGGTTCTGGTTCTGCCAGAGGTTTCTTCCTGGTTCTGGTTCTGCCAGAGGTTTCTTCCTGTTAAAAGGGAGTCGTTCCTTTCCACAGTTGCCACAGCCACGCTCAGGACGGGAGATTGGACTGAATACACATTTCGGTGCAATCTGTTGGTTTCCTTAGCTAGGATATAAATTTTTTGAATTGGCTCTATATGAATGAATTGGATTATGATTACAATGAATTGAATTCCAATTGGCTTGAATTGGACTATATTACTTAAGTGCCTTGAGATGACAATTGTTGTAATCTGGCGCTTTATAAATAAAATTGAATTGAATTGAATTGAATCTCTCCTGTTAGTTCTCATCAGAACTCTGGCTGCAGCATTTTGGATCAGCTGGAGGCTTTTCAGAGAATATGTGGGACAGCCCAATAATAAGGAATTACAGTAGTCCAATCTTGAAGTAACAAATGCATGAACTAGTTTCTCTGCATCACCCTGAGACAGGATGTTCCTGATTTTAGCAATATTACGAAGGTGAAAGAAGGCAGTCCTAGAAACCAGTTTTATATGTGCGTCAAATGATAAATTCTGGACAAAAATTACTCCAAGGTTCCTCACTGTAGAACTAGAAGCCAAGGAAATACCATCTAGAGTAACTATATAACTAGACAATTTCTCCCTGAAGCGCTCAGGTCCATGATAATAATAATAATAATAATATTAAGAAGAAGAAGAGGCGCAGAATAGCAAAGGTTTTATTTTGAAAGCTCAGACAGGAAACCACTGCGACTCTGTTAGTTAATGCCACTAACTTAGTGGTTCAGCTACTAATTATTGATAAACACAAAGTTGTGTTAACAGTTGATAGGGTTTTCGTTCTTATTAACGAAGTCCCACCTTAAACAGAAAGAACCACAGAAGAGATCAATATAAAGTTCAGCTTTTGCAAAGGGGAGAGCCGTCGCTGCTTCAGCCACAGGTTTATGTGTCCAAGCAACCTACAACAATCTCTGACTCCCTCCCTGCAGCAGCCTGGTTTTATTCAAGGATAAGAAAAGGGGAAGAGCTTTACAAAACAAAAGGTTGCATAGAAATTTCAGAGCGTGTGATTCTGTCTAATGTTTAGATATGCAGACACATCTGCAACTTCAGAGTGTGAGGCCTTCACGATAATCATTCAAAGAGATACATCTACAAACTAGTTTGAATCAGGCATTGTGCGTTGTAGTTTGAACTCAGTTAAACTCAGTTGACCTCTGGAAGGCTCTGTCCTGAAGCATCTCCCTTTGTTCATACTCACACACACATTTCATCATCACATGATTAGAACTAATGCAGTATAAGATCCATACATGATCACACATGATTTTTATGGCATAGCATATGAGTGCAATTAAAGCTCAGGACTATAATTGTAAAACAGGGTATATCATGAGATAACAACTAAAAACTCTAACATTTCCCTCCTGTTTATCGAATGAGATACAAAAACAACATATGCAAACATTACAGTTTCTTTTGGTTCACTGTGGTAGGCAGAAACAGCACATCATTCTACATCACTTGCTTTGGACATTTTCAATGTAGAAGTCATTCTTAGTTTCTTTATGCTTTACACATGTGAAGAACAGTCATCATAGTCATCACAGACTCGTCTTTGGTTGGTTGAAAACCGTGGTTTGGCGGAGCAGTTGTAGGCTTACCATGGTGGAAGTGACCATCTTAGTGATCACAGACTTGAAACAAGGGATCACACAAGTTGTAAACAAACAGAATAAGCTCAACACACCAAAGAAGGGGGTTACAATCTTTAAGAGTAGTTGCCACCAGGCGTCGGTCGTCAGCCATGAGAGAAAGTCCCATTGTTGTTGTGCTGTTTCTCGTGACATAGTTTGTTGCAGGTTACGCAGGGAGGCCATTGCCTCATTTATGTGAGTGTCATTTTCTCCAGGGATATAGGTACAGCGAGAAGTACCTATAATGTGACACACACCACCTTGTGCTGCAGTGAGCAAGTCCAGAGCCATTCTGTTCTGGAGAACCATCAGCCGTGTGGCTTGGAGTTCACGATTCTGGCCATTTTCTATCTGCAAAGAAAGATTAACAAAAGACTGGAAGCAATAATTCAGCGTTTCAATATACAGTGCATGTTCTCCAATACCATCCCAAGGGAAGAGGGAATGTGCAACGTTTGCACCTGTGCTCCAAACCTTATGTTCGGCTGGGACATCTGAGCCCCAGATGGGATTGTGGTGTGGTTTGAAGACTGCCTCAGATATTATAAGATAAAATTATGTGAAAGTCGTAATTATTTGAAAAAAAAAAAAAAAAATATGATAAAAAATTTGTAAATTTTTAGTTGAATATCAAAAATGTCTTCTTTTTTTTTTAAAAAAAAGCTCTGTTGAAATATAGAGGAGATGCTCTACATTGTAATCTCTGAAATATCTCAGAGCTACTTCTGTTTATCAAGATGACATTTTGTGGAGATATTTAAGACTAGTTCAGGGTAAAGTACTCAGATTTTTAGCCTGACAGTCCATTTTTACTATAAAATAAATTCCTTCACTAAAACCAAGTTAAAACTGCATTGTCCTTCATATTTATCCATATCTAAGCAGGTTTAATCATAAACTTATTTATATTACCTTGTATGAGAAAGAACCACACTTATTCTAATTTTCCCTGCTCATCGATCTTATTCAGATACAACAATGAAAAGAGACTTTCCCAACAAATCATTTTATTGTGATGGTAAGGAAATTGTTGTCCAATGTGATTTCAATTAAGCATTCAGTATTAAAAAAAACCTAATAACAGTTTGTCAGATTTTTTCTACCTGTGCCGACTCCACCATCTACAAACAGAATTTCTAACACTGCTGGTTCTGTCTCAGTCTAGTCTTAGTTGTGTGGACATTTACTTGTGTAATGCTTGAGTAGCAGCACATTTTAGGTTGAGAACATACAGGATTGTGTAGGGAGCCAGATTTATTTACCCTTACCCCAAAGGTTTGTTAATGCTATTACAGAAAATGCAGAAAGCAGAATGCTCTAAAATCCACAACCTATGCATAGCACAACAGTAAAAGGAGATGTGTATAGTTTCAATCACTCTTCATGCATACGAGTGCAAACTTGTCGAATTTAAAAGTAATCATCTACGTTGCCCATTTCTACAACCACAGTCTTCAGCTGGGAGTAATATTCAATCGTCACCTGGCCGTTCTCTCTGCCGAAGCCTGTAAAACCCAAAAGAACAGTGTTACACTATCATTCTGGAAACATGAATGAGGTCAATCGTAACAAACAAAACACACAAACTTTACAGCATCCTACCTGACATCTTGTATCCTCCGAATGGCACTTCTACGGGCATGATGTTGTAGTTATTGATGAAGCAGGTACCAGCCTCCAGGTTCTCAGCCACACGATGTGCTCGAGAAATATCCCTGAAGGTGGAGGATAGGAACAGATTTCAGATTGTAAAATAATAAACAGAAAAAAGAAAAAAATTCTGCCTTACAGAGAAATTCATTACACAGTGAAAAAAAAGAATCAATAGCCAATTGGAAAATGCCGCCAGGGTAATGCAATTAAGTCATTATCTTTAGGAGCGAAGCGTCAGGATGTTTATCACAGATTGCGCCACACTGCTGAGTAACGACAATCCAGAGAGTCTCTGGTTTTCGTTTTCTCTGCTGACCTGGTGAAGACGCCAGAAGCCAATCCAAAGGTGGTGTTGTTGGCCCTCTGGATCACTTCTTCCTCTGTGTCAAAAGGTAGGACAGCCATGACGGGTCCAAAAATCTCCTCCTTCACACAGGTCATGTCGTCTCTGCAGTTGTCTGTGAAAACCATGAGCATTAGGTTTAAGAAATAGTGGGACACAAACCCTGCAGATGGTGTACAGACAAAAGCGGATAGAAGTGAGTGTTCCACACATACCAAGAATACATGGAGACATAAAATATCCCCCCTTCAGCGTGGGGTCACTGGGAACGACTGGCTCTCCTCCACAAAGCACTCTGGCTCCCTGATTAAACACACATTAAACATTAGTTGAATATCATAAAAGCTAAACTAAAGACCAAAGACATCATTGTTTTGTGGTAAACTGTAAGCGTTGGAAATGTTTTTGTATCACATTAGTTCCCCTTCAATGACTGCAAAACTCTCCTGCAAGAGAAAAATTCTTATTAACAACCAAAGGGCCATCAACACACCTCTTTCTTGGCCTGACTGACAAACCCCAGCACTTTCTCCAGCTGGGACTTGCTGATCAGCGCTCCCATTCGGGTGCTGTTGAGCAGTGGGTCACCCACAGAGATGGCCTTGGTCCTCTTGACCACTTTCTCAAAGAACTGTGGCAGGATCTCTTTTTGCACAAATACTCTGGTCCCATTGCAGCAAACCTACACATTTCAGAGGGACATTTGACTCTGTAAAAGCTGACAGGGGTCATGTCGGGTCAGGTTAAGCGAGTGAGACAAATGATGAACGATAGGACCCTTCAGACTTACCTGCCCCTGTGTGAGGAAGTTTGCCATGAGTGCTCCCTTGACTGCATTCTCCAGATCACAGTCTTGGAAGATAATGAGGGGAGATTTCCCTCCAAGTTCCAGAGTCACCTGCTTCACCCCTTTTGCAGACATTTCCATGACCTGAGAGCAAAGACAGCGGTCTTAGTTAGGATGGTAAGCTTGTGGTCTTTTCTTGTTTAATTCTGAAGTCATGTGAAAAAGAAGGTTCAACCTCTTAATTCTAAAGTTTTACACATCTGAACATGATAAAAAATAAATAAATGTAACTCTTAAAATTAGGTTAATTAACCACAACCTCAAATGATCAGCACATTTATCCAACTCAAAAAAAACCAAGTGATTCAACAGTTTCTAGAATCACATTTATCAGTAATAGGTTTTTTTTGTATAATGTGATGATGATGTTTGCCAGGATTGGTCTCTGCACTGCTGTCCAACGATCACGCCACAGCATTTCAACCAGGTTAAAGTCTGGACTTTGGACGATTGCAACACCTTGATCATTTGGTGTTTCAGCCTTTCTGTTTTAGATTAGCTGCTGTGCTTGAGACCTTTGTTCTTTTGCACGATCCAATTTTGACCGAGCTTTAGCTGGGCTCTGTCCATCAAAACTCAACTGAAAGAAGGGGCACTTTCAAAAACCCCTGTGGCACTGGACTGGTCTCTCTACCTTTTTGCCTGTGGGAACACTGCCAGTGAAAGAGAGTTTAGCAACTTTTGAGTGATGGCAGAGGAAGGTGCCAGTCTCTGCTCCGCCTTGGACCACACAGAAGAGCCCATCAGGTACCCCTGCCTCTTTGTAAATCTCAGCCAGGATGACGGCAGTCAAGGGTGTCATGGGAGAGGGCTTGAAGACCATGGCATTACCTAACAAAACAATCAAAGTTTAGTACTGCGAGTGACAATTGGCACTGATATCCATGTTCAAAGGACATATATATAGGATGACAAAAATTATGTCAAAGTGGACATTTTTTTATTTTATTTACAAAACTAAAAAGACTTCTTACTGTTGTTGTCACCATCCTGTTCACTTTATCCTTAACCATTTAGTTCAGACAGCAGTCATGGTGTGAGATCTGCGACTGTTTAAATAGGTGATGTAATGCAGACTGTTACACACTGACCACATGCCAGAGCAGGAGCTGACTTGCACGATGCAATCTGGAAGGGGTAGTTAAATGCACCGATTCCCACGCATACACCAAGAGGCTCCCTCCTGGTGTAAGCAAACGCTCCACCTGGGAGCTGGATGTGCTGACCTGCAGTTAATGATAACATAACCCAATGTTCAAACTTTGTGAATCACGCTTTTCCTAGAAAGTGATGGTGGACCTACCGGCGAGTGTACCAGCCAGGCCTGCATAGTACTCAATACACTGCCAGGCACTATCAATATCCACAAGCGCTTCAGTGATGGACTTGCCGTTGTTGATCACTTCTAGCTTTGCAATTTTCTCCCTTCTTTCCTGTTATTAATGGAAGCAAAAGGAAAAGCATTGGGCTGCTTTTAAATAACGCTTTGCAGTAATTTTGTGTAAATACTTGTATGTATTTGGAGAAAATGCAGTCCAAGCAAGGCAAGTTTATTTGTAGAGCAGAATTCGTACACAAGGCAATTCAAAGTGCTTTACAGCTACATAAAATCACAAGAAATAAAATCATTCCATAAAACATAAAAAATAATCAATTAATTCAATTAAAAGTGAAAAGTGCAGATAAAATACCTTCAGTTGTCAAACAGAACTGTGGGGAACCCCACAGGTATGCTCTGATCTTTCTTATGTTTAGTAATGCAAAGCGGCTGAACGAGCAACCGAGGTAACATGATCTTTAAAGGTTAGTTGATCATCAATCATGACACCCAAGTTTCTAGCAACCTTTGATGGAGCAAGAGATGGGGATTCAGTTTGGATGCAGATGCTGTGGTGTATGGTTGGTTTGGCTGGGAAGACTAGCAGTTCAGTTTTTGGGAGGTTAAGTTGGAGGTGATGGGCTTTCATCCATGTTGATATGTCAGAGAGACAGTCTGAGATTCGTGCTGAGACCGTGTGGTCGTCAGGTGGGAATGACAGATAGAGCTGGGTATCATCAGCATAACATTGGTATGAGAAGCCATGTGATCGGATGATCTGTCCCAGTGAGTTGGATTATATGGCAAAGAGAAGAAGTCCCAGTACTGAACCTTAGGGGACCCCTGTGGCGAGGTGGTACGCTGCAGAAGTGTGACTAAGCCAGGATACTTTGAACGACCGACCAGTGAGGTATGATTCAAACCAGGAGTGTGCTCTCCCTGTGATGCCGATGCTAGAGAGTATGGACTAAAGGATACTGTGGTTGACAGTGTCAAATGCAGCTGATAAGTCGAGCAGGATAAGTACAGAGGACTTAGCTGTCGCTCTGGCTTCTTTTAAGGCTTCTGTCACAGCCAACAGAGCCGTTTCGGTGGAGTGTCCACTTTTAAACACAGATTGGTTTGGGTCAAGGAGGTTGTTATGTGAGAGGTAATCGGTGACCTGCTTAAAGACGCCCTTTCAATGGTTTTAGACAGAAACGGGAGGAGAGAGACCGGCCGATAGTTCTCCACATGAGTTGGAGGGAGGGAAGGTTTCTTGAGCAGCGGTGTAACCTGAGCTTGCTTGGATGTGGTAGGAAATGTGCCCAATGTCAGTGAAGCATTAATCACATGCGTGACTGCTGCAGTTCAACAGATTCAACAGATCATCATCATTAGAACACGGGGTGTTCTCAAACCGAGTAACGGAAGGGGGAGGTTTTCGCTTTTAATGAGCAAGTGCCTCATTTCATTGTTGCGACAGCCAGCTTGAATTCATGTTGCACAATAATGACACCAAACTGGACGGTTTCCCGTGCTGCAGACTGTTAGGACACAACGGCCAGGCTGTCTTACCCTGATAATGCGGGCGGCCTCCAGCATAACCCGAGCCCTCTCCATTCCTGCCATTTTGCTCCATTTCAGGTAGGCGGAGTGGGCGCTCTCTATGGCTTCATCCACTTCCTCAGCTCCACAGGGCACCAACTGACACAACACACGACCTGCACAAACAACAGAATGGCAGAGCTTCGATTAAATAAATGTTGTATTTGTAACGAATGCAGCAAGAGAAATGTTTTAGATTTGTCTTTAACCTTTGTTCATTACACACATTCAGCTCAAACCCCAGAGTTACCCCCAGCCCAGCAGAGAAGGGGAGGATTCTATTAACTTGTCTCCTTTCCAACCCCAAAGTGTTGGTAATGTTAGTGCTGATCATGTAGAAAAACCGTTAAGACCGTTCTTCTACATTTTCAACCAGACAACCTTTTTTTTTACGTTAGACGTGATAATCACCAGTAGCAGGTTCAAACACGGGCTCGGCGTTGTTCTCCTGCCTGGGTTTGACTCGTTTCCCAGCCCAGAAGTTCAGAGGGTCTGTGACCACCACGGTTCCCGTTAAGGCTCCGGGCATCATGTCGAGAATAGACTGGGCCATTTTCAGACAGACAGTATCTGTGGGACAACGGAGTTCGAGAACAAAGTTCTACGTTATATCACATTGTGCTACGTGTTCGAACAGCTGCCGGAGAACGCTCAGAAATGCTCGTGCTCGAAAATGTAACTGGAGAAAAGGCAGCACGTGCATTTGATTTTAGATAAGACGCTACTGAAAGAGAAAAGTATTCTCACCTCCACCGTTGGAGTCCCTCCAGACAAACGAAACATGCCAAATCTCGTGCTGGCTTTCTATTCCACACCCTCTGAGCAGCTAAGACACGCCTCGTTCATTCCGAAGCTTCTCATTTCCATTTCAGTTCAAACTTTAAAGAAAAAAGTTCAAGGGATGTATGTTATCACATATGATTTGTTATCTTGCTCAAATTGGAATGATTCAGAGAATGTATTTTTGTCCTATACGTGTTGATTTTTTCATAGACATTATAAAAGATATTTTTGACAGAAATCCAGCTATAAAAGAAAGTTGAAAGATACGTTGTCCGTTGGGTCTTTTTAAACACTTTGCCGTAATCTTTTACCATATTATGGAAGAGCAGCGGAGTTATGTAGCTAATGTTAGCGTGCTTCTTCTTCTTTGATCTTTAATGGCAGCTGGCATCCTTGATGTTGCATATGCCGCCATCTACTGGACTAAATGTCTCTTTTTTTCCTTATTTCTTCTTCTCTACATTCTTTTAATTATTCCAGTATTTACCAAGAATCGTATTGTTATTCTCCTCCCTTCTTTAGACTTAACAGATTCTACTATATTTTTCAGATTACATTCTCTTATTCCTGCCCTCTGCAGCCCTATCTTCATTATTTCCCTCTCCCTTCCATATCTGGGACATGCTATCAAGACATGTTCCACTGTCTCCCTCTGCCCACAGCTACACTGCCCAGTTGGATGTTTCCCCATTATCTTAAGTGTATTATTCAGTTTACAATGACCTATTCCTATCCTACTAATAATGACTGTTCTGTTCTGTCCATAACACCCTGCCTCTCCTGCTACACTTATTTATACACTTAATTTATATAAATGTCTTCCTTTTTCCTGATTCTTCCAATATATATTCCACTGATTGTTTATTTCTTTCCATACTAAACTTTTCCCTTCTGTTTTTGATCATTTTACTTTCATTTCCACCACCTCTTTCTTTACTGCCTCCTTAGCAGCTTTGTCTGCTTTTTCATTTCCTTTTATTCCTACATGAGCTGGTACCCACATGAACACTATTTCCCTCCCCTGTTGCATTAACCTGGATGTTTTTAACTGTATTTCATATAAAATTTCCTGATGTGTTTTTGCTGTTCCGCTTTTAATACTTAAGAGTGATGAAAATGAATCGCTACATATAACTATTCTCCTATCCCTCACCCCCTCCATCCATTCAATTGCTATCAATATTGCACATAATTCCACTGCATATATACTTAAATGATCTGATGTTCTTTTTGAAATTGTCTTATTATAAATGGGAACCACCATTGCTGCTGCTGTTACTCCTGTTGCCTGTTCTTTGGACCCATCTGTATATATATATATACACATATTCTCCATATTTTTCCTCCACATAGCTATAAAATTCCTGCACTAGATCTGCTGTTTTATTTCTTTCCTTGATGTTCCACATGTTTAAGTCTACATTTGTTTCTTGTAGCATCCATTTTGGTATTACTGTCCACAGAACTGTTGGGCTGAATTCCACATGTTGTATTTTTAGTTGTTCTGCTAAACCCTCACTGACCCACCCAAAACTCGTTTTTTCCTCCTTCCCCTTTTCCCAGCACATCTCCAGAACTGTCTTTGCTGGATGTTCTTCTTTGTGTCCTTTTAAATTTATCCAGTAGTTGGCTATTAGCTGTTTTCTTCTGAGCCCTAGTGGCATTTCTCCTGCTTCAACCTGTAGTGAACATATTGGTGCTGTTTTTATTGCTCCGAGACAAGTTCTTAATGCTCTGGCTTGGATTATATCTATTTGCGAGAGGACTGATTTTGCTGCTGATCCATATCCCACACAACCGTAATCTATTCTAGACCTTATTAATGCTATGTATATATATTTTAATGCTGTAAAATCCGCACCCCACTCTAACCCAGCCAAACACCTCATAATATTCAATACTCTCTTACTTCTCTCTACAATTCCCTTCACATGCTCCCTCCATGTTAATCTAGAATCCATTATCATTCCTAAGAATCGAAAGCTGCTTACTCTCTCTAAGTTCTTTCTGTACAAGTTTAACTTTTTATTTTCACTAATTTTCTTTTTTGAGAAGAACATTACTTTACTTTTCTCCACTGAAAATGTAAAACCCCACTCTTCTCCCCATTTCTCCACTTGATCTATCCCTTCCTGTAGTTTCTTAACTATGTGATCTATGTTGCCTCCCCTCTTCCATAACGCCCCATCATCTGCAAACAAAGATCTTCCCATTCCTGCTGGTATACTGTCGAATATATCGTTTATCATTATTGTAAATAACGTTGGACTTATCACACTCCCCTGCGGTGTGCCATTCTCTACCACATAGCTCTCTGACACCTCCGACCCTATTAAACATGTTTCCCTCAATTCCCATTCTCTCTCCACAACATGTCATATGCCTTTTCCACATCAAAAAACACTGCTGCCACTGTTTCTCTATTTACTTGTGCTTTTCTTATATCATCTTCAATGCATACTACTGGATCAATAGTGCTCCGACCTCTTCTAAACCCACTCTGATGTCTAGTTACCAATCCCCTTCTTTCTATATAATACATCATTCTTTCATTTATCATTCTTTCCATTATCTTACCTATATGGGATGTTAGTGCTATGGGCCTGTAATTTATTGTCTTACTATGATCTTTCCCCGGCTTCCTAATTGGTACTACTATTGCCTCCTTCCAACTTCGTGGTACTTTCCCCTCTTTCCAGACTTTATTGAATAATGTTAATATCTTTGTTAATCCCCCCTCACTTAAATGTTTGATCATAGTGTAACATATCCCATCTTTGCCTGGCGCACTCCTTCTTGTATTCTCTATTGCTCGTTTCATTTCTCTACTTGTAAATGGGACATCTAATTCATTTTCTCTACTTTCCTTTCTTTTTAACACCTCCCTGTTTTCGTCTCTCTTTTTCTTCCTTCCATTTCTTCCCTCCTCAGTTAAATTATTTGAACTGTGCACCGCAACAAAAGTTTTAACCATTAATTCCGCCTTTTCTTTATTAGTTATAGCCACTTCCTCTCCAGAACTCAGGACTGGATAAGTCCAACCCTTCCTATCCCCACCCATTTTCCTCAACATTCCCCATACTTCTCCCATCTTAGTTTTGCTTCCAATCGATCCACAAAATTTCCTCCAATACGACCTCTTTGCTTGTCTTATTGTTTTCCTTACCATTGCGTGTGCTTGCTTATATTGAATCATGTGTTGAAAGTTATGGTATCTTTTAACTAACTTAAACGCTTTATTTCTACTTTTTATTGCTTGTTTACATTTTTCATCCCACCATGGTACTAACTTGTTTTTCTTTCTCCCTGAACTTTTAGGTATATATCTGTTTGCTGCTGATATGATCCCCTGCTTTATGTCCCTCTCCATCATTTCCACCTCCACATTATCATTAACCCGATCCAGATTTTTTTCACTTTCCTTTGTAAACTCTATCCAATTTGCTTTTTCTAAGATCCATCTTCCCCCTACTCTCTCCGTGTCCTGTACTGTCTCTATATTTATTTTATTATATATATATAGGGTAGTGATCACTTCCTATGGTCCCTTTTTGATACGCATTCCAGTCACACAGTGGTGCTAATACATTCGTCACTATTGTCAGGTCTATAGCCGACTCCTTCCCAGTATTTACATCTATCCTTGTCCCTCTTCCATCATTCACACAAACCAGATTCTGTCCATCTAACATTTCTTCTACTATTTCTCCATTACTGTCATTTTTCTCACTCCCCCACAATGTATTATGAGCATTAAAATCTCCACACCACACTGTATTTCCATTGCTCTTGCCCCCCATTTCTTCCAGTTTCTTTATATCCAACTTCCTGCATGGGTTATAAAAATGTATTATTGCCAACTTTCTCTTCCCTATCCATATTTCTATTATAATATTCTCCATCTCAACTCCAATATCGATAACCCTGTAAGGAATGTCCTCTTTAACAAACGTGACACACCCACCTCCTACCCCTTCTTCCCTGTCCCTTCTGACTGCCATGTATCCTGTGATAATAAAATCTAAATTTGGTTTTAACCATGATTCCTGTATGCACAATATGTCTGGTTTTTCCTGCTGACTATATATGAATTGTTTAAATTCCTGACCATTAGCAATTAGACTTCTTGCATTCCATTGAAGGATTATCATTATTATTAATACTATCCAATACATGATGAATCTTGACTGGCCTGAACACTTAACTCATCTCTCACTTCTTCCCATCGTGTCCCTCTCATACCCAGATGATGCACTGCTGCTTTGACTATGATTTGTATTCTTTTCGGTTTTAGATTTAACATCTGCAGTCGCATTTATGACCCCTGCTATGAATGTCGCCGATCTTTTTTTCTCCTCCACCATTTTATTTTCAATTTCTTGCCCAATATCCGTCACCACTTGTTTCTCTCTATGCTTCTGCTTATCATTCTCCTTTCCCGCTCTCCTGGCAGCTTAGGAATACGATATTTTCTCATTCACTTTCATCCGCTGCACTGTTATCTCTTTCTTCATAGCCTCACATCCCCAGTATGCTACACTATGTTCTCCTCCACAGTTACAGCATTTTGGTTTCACACCTGTCCCACATTTCCCATATTCATGGTCCCCTCCACACCTTGCACACCTTCTTTTCCCTGTGCACCTGCTAGCAATATGTCCGTACTCTTGACAGTTAAAGCACCTCATTGGTTTTGGGACAAATTCTCTAACACTATACTTTACAAATCCAAAATAAATTTCTTTTGGGATCGTTTTTGCATCGAATTCTATAACCACTGTTTCAGATTCTTTTTTCTCAGGCCCTCTTGTCATTCTTTTAACATCTTTAACTGTCGTATTTCTTACTCTCAGGTTTTCTATTACAACTTTCATACTGATTCCAAGGGGAACCCCTGTTATCACTCCCTTACATCCAAAACTTCTCTGCTCTCCAACTCTCACCGTTTTTGTAACTTTCATTTTTCCTACACTCACCATTTTCCGAGCTTTTTCCACTTGAGTAACTGTGTTACACCCTATTAGCAAGTTTCCATCTCCTAACACTTTAGCGTATTTGACTTCTCCTACTTGTGTTCTGATTATTTTTGTAATTTTTAATGGATCCATTTTTTTAACTTCCCCTTCACCTTCAAATCTCACTACAACATTAAGGTTTCCCTTCTTCCTATTCCTTTCCTCATCTTCCTGTCCCTCACTCTCCGTGTCTTCTACGCTATCTTTATCTTCTTTCTTTCTCTTTCTCCCACTTTCCCCTTTACCCATTCCTCCTCTCCCTACTTGCTCCCACTCACCACCCTCTTTATCAATCTCAAACTCCTCTTCACTCATCTCCGTATTGTTACAGCTCTCTTTATCCCCCTCCATTTTACACCCGCTTACAGAAAGTAGCGCTAGGATATCGCTACCGGACCTGTACAGGCCGTCGGCCGATATCCCCCACTCTACTCTCTAGTTACTTTTCTACCTACCTTCTACACTCTAGTGATGCTGTTAAACACTCCTTATTTCACTTTTTTCCTCTCGTGTTGTTTTTTAGTTTACCGCACTCCACCAAACTATCCTTCCGCGCCGAAATCTCGCGAGCATCCCCAATCAAAACACTCAAAGTCAGAGTCAAAACAAGCACGGAATTTGAAGTCTGATGGTGTCCGTTGCTACAAACTGCTTTCAAATGCTACCATGTGCTGCTGTCTGAGCACAAACTTTAGCGTGCTTTAATTTAATCGTACCTTTTAACTTTCTTCTCCTTCGTTACTCTGGTCGATCTCCCATAGTCATCCCCTATCCCACAGGTTGAGGCGCCCCCTACGGGCCTGGCGAACTTCCGTTGTGTTTTGAGTGAACTTGCAGCGTTTCTCTTATGCATGTGTGTTGAAGTTAGCGTCACATTTGCTCCGGTCGTTTTTGTGACGGCCGCATTGTTGGCTTTGTTTTGCCGTTTGCACGTGTCAGCCACCGTAAAATGCTTAAAGACAGACCCTCAAAATGTCAGCTCATGCGAAAAAAAAAAAGAAAAGTTGATGCCGAATGCTGCATTTTTACTAAGGCACGGGCTGCAAAGTATTTATTCACACAAGCCAAAGGAAAAGTGTGTGCTTAGTTTGTTTTGTACAGGTCGCTGTGTCCAAGGACTACTGTTTAAATCGACAATACGCGACCAACACGCTGACAGCGCTCAGCTACTCATCTGTGTACGTGGGATAACCGCGGAATTCAAAATTACTGAGGATACGGCAGTTATGCAGTCAATGAAAGAGACTACTACTGGGAGTGATTTCTTCACGGTGTGTGCATGTTCAGACAGGTGGGGACTCAAATGAGACAAGCTGGCAGGTGTAACTACGGATTGTTGTCCAACTCTAACAGTTTGTTGCACTTGTGGAGGAAAATGAGACGGAACATGGTGACATAGCTACCACACAGCAGTCAGGTGACTCGGCCTGGGGAAAATGCTTCAAAAAGTATGGGATTTGAGAGAAGAGATTAGAGCAGGGATGACCACATCCAGTCCTCCAGGGCTGCTGTCCTGCAGGTTTTAGATGTATCCCTTCTTCAACACACAAGGAGGCATGCACAAAAGATTCTAGTCCTCTTTGCATCCAACGCCATGAGAGCAGAGTTTTTCAGTGCTGAAGTGGAACAAATCCAAACCCAGATCTTCTTTCACTGATGTGCAGCTCTCAGCTGTCCTTCACATATCCACCTTAGACCTTCAGCCAGATTTCAGGTCACTTGTCCAAGCCCAAAACAGACTTGATTTTTCAAACCGAATAAGAAATGTAAACTGAAAGCCATCTAAAGCATGTATTACTTTTTGTATAAAGTCAATCAATGGTTTAAATTTGACAAACAACCATACAGTGTTTCTGAGTTATGTGTTAAAATAAAATTAATTACTGTTTTCCTGTTTGCTGCTTGTTCTTTTGACTTAACCCACAATTTTATATCTTTATTGTAGAAGGATTGTACTTTGTCTTTTGATTATCGGTAGCATGATAAAAATGATCCGATTTACTATGGCTGTGGCTAAGTTGAGGGCTTTGGTGGCCTGTGGCCGCTGGCTCTGGGTCAGGTAGCCGGGCTGCTCAGGTGTGGGTTGTAGTGTGGGGTCTATCCAACAGTGGGGGGACTCTGCCACATTTGCCCCCCTTCCATAGTAAGTACACTTTAGTTTTTCATACACTCAACATTGTTGAGCCGGAGGGGTGAAGCGAGGTTCTTCCTACACCCCCATTTCCTCGCTGATCTGAATCCCAAACACTGATAGTTGAACAGCAGGCACTGCTTGATTAATGTCATCTCTGCAGCAAGGCATGGTGGTGGTAGGATATACTATGGTGAGTGCGCCTCAGAAGCACTTTGGGCTCCAGAAACAATGAATACTCAGAGGTCTCTGATAAAAACTAGTTTACACATCTAAATTACTGTTAGTATGAAAAAGCTCATCATTTAACTTGTTATATCATGAAATTACTTGCTCTTGACAAGATGGTCAAGAGCACAGGAAATGTGGCTTTATAAAGTGGGAAAAAGATTTCAAAACATACATAAATATAATCATAAAAATTTATTAATTTGTAAGATACACAAATAGAGAAGATGACATACAGTAATACTGAAAGTGGGTCAATGTCATTGTGCCAGTCAATAATTAAAACATCAGACAGACGTGTGTTGAGTACACAGCGGACATTTGGAACCTTTGGTAATTACCTGAATTTTAAGAACAACTTCTCTTCTAATTTCTAATCAAGACAACTTTAAGTTAAATAAACAAGACATGAATGTGAAATCAAACAAAGTAGTCGGGTAGTAGCTGCAACAGGTAAGACGTTTGCTCCAGCACGTATGTTCCGTCTGTGCTCTGATGGGGGCGACGTGTCCGCAGGCTGATTAAGAAAACTTAGCTGCTTGTGGAGGAGGTCCCAGGAAGCCTCCAGCTTGTTTTGTTGCAGCTCTGGAGGGCGCAAGGCCAAGCATCTTCTGAATGTTCTGGTAGGAAGACAGACGGCCAAAAATGTTTCACAGAAACAAAAGGTAAAACATTCCCTATTGAAGATGCACGTGACAATGCTTAACAGACATTTAGCTAAACGCTCATGCTTGGCCATTATTATTACTGGCAACAACAGATTAGTGTTTTCAGTTGATGGAATACTTCTAAGACAGCTATGAGACTCTTAACTAGAAAAAAGCTGCACCCCTCTCTCCATCAACAAGAACAATCACACCTTTTCATCAACAACAAATTTACCAAATAAAAGGTATTCCAGAAAGCCTGATATAGCTTGCAAAAAAATATCAAACACATTGTTAAGGAAAACTGTGAAAAATAAGGAGTTTGGCCTCAAGGAGCCACCAGACAGCACATCCTATTACTACCTAAATATATGGCAGTTGCACTGGGACTTCCTCATAAAACTGGGTGATGACGATGTCCGTATCCACATTTAGTAAATCTGAATGACAGTGAGCATTATAAAGAAACATTCAAACATATTAACCCAAAAAATGGATTTATAACGTGTGCAATTAAGGCAGCTTTCAACTGAGCGATAAAAATGAAGCCATTCCTTTATTACATTGTAAGATCTCTCTAATGAACTCTTTGCGTCAGACTGCTGAATATTTGATCAAGGGTAGTCTGTTTGCATGCAAACTAAAAACTAAAAGAAAGAACATGATTATGTTCAAATCTCTGCAGCTCCATAATGCAGCCTCTTCATGGACACAAATTTGACTTTGACTACCTGAGTGTTTTTCATCAGTCTGAAGTAAAATCCACAAACATTAGAGAACAATGGTGAAACTGTTGGTCATGGTTGTTCACTTCTGTGCACCTGTCTAAAAGTTTAAGTGGCAAATATTTGCAACTTTAGAAATTGAAGAAAGCCTCTCGTAAAAAGCAAACAGCCAAAATAGCACAACACACCGAGTCAGTACCTTGGTGTGTTTACAGCCTGTGCTAAAAGGCTGAAGTCTAGTCTTACACCAAGACATTCTTCCTTTACGCTCCACGCAGGCCGGTGCAACAACTGCATGCTGTTTGGAAGAGGCTTAAGGACTACACAGCTGCAATCAAACAAGTTACCTGTCTGATGGACATGGTGCAGAGGATATAGAGGAAGATAAAGGAGCAGTCAGTGTAATCCTCGCCCAGCAGGTTGCGGTGTGACAGTCCCTGGATGTAGGACAGCGGCACAAACGGCAATTTGGCCACAACTCTTCCATCAAATCTGGACAGAAACAACAAAACAGATGTTGGTCAGAGCTTGTTTAATATAGAAGACAGATCAGCACAGACTTCCACTAGTCTCCGTTTGAACTTTCCTCCTGCCATGTTTTATTATCTAGTTTTTAGAAAACATTAAGTATTTCAACAGAATAAGCTACTTACATGGAGTTGAACATGCCCATTAAAGCTGTGAAACAGAAGCCAATAGCAAACATGGACTTCATGCGCACCTATGAAACAAGAACACATATGAGATTAAAAATGGACATAAAAAACTTTGACTTCTACTCTACGTTCCAAAATACAGTATATAAGCAGATTCACTGTGAACAAATCTCACCATAGACAGGTCTCTGTTGTTGTTCTTCAGTTTCTCTTCCTGTCTTTCTGCAATAGATATACAAATCATTTACTACACAACATTATATTGTCAATATCAGGAAAATGATTCAGTAAAGAGGAGCACAGAGGACTTCCTGTTATTATCGAGGACACAAATAGCTCCCTAATTCCTTACCAATCTTCTTTTTCTGCTGACGTCCAGCAGATTCAGTGATGGTTTCTTTTTTCTTCTCAACTGCAATCAGAATAGCAACAAAGAGTTTTCATATAATCTGAAAATGAAAAATAATCCTAATATTACACTGGTATTAAGTTCACACCAGTTTCACTTACGTTTTTTGCTTTGTTTTTCCACTTCAGCCTTTAGCCTCTTGTACTTTTCAGTTCGATACACTAAAACCCAGGTAATTCCTATGGAAAAGACCAGCAGAAGTTTGTGCAAGTGTTTTGGTAATAGTGACAGAAGATATTATTTAATCATTTAAATAATGATAATTTAAGTTTTGAAACCCCACATAATTTACCCAGCTTTTACACCTGGTGTTACTTGTCTAGTCACAGTTACACCAATAAGTAACACAGGTTTACTTGCAAACATGGGATGGAATAAGTAAAGAATTTAAGGAATCTTAGATTTATTTATTTTTCCAACAAGAACTTTATTGTGAAAATGTAACCGGAACTCTCAACCGTTAAGCATTAGCCCTCTCTGCTAATCTAATTTCACTTCGAACTAGTAACCAAAGGTCCAGTAAAACAAAAATGATCATTCTATACATGGCATTAACGTTGACACAGTTCCCCGAGAGTGTAACTCAGGTTAATGTAACATTCTATGGTACAATGGGTTTTCTGCTTCTGGTTTACCCATCTGTCGAGGATTGTCACCCACCTTCAGCTAACAGCGCTGTACAAACAGAGATGAATACGATCAGAATGGTGTCTGCAAACATAGTTGTCATGGTGGCAATGTTCCGTTTATCTGACCAACGTTAAGAAAAGTACTGTTTTTAGTTACACTGAGGCACTCGGCAACGCTCAGCCTCAGTTCCATAGAGCTCCGTCAGCAATACTGAAAGGGTCAAACAGGTGAGAAGCACTTCCGGTTCACTGGACTGCTGCGCCTGAACCGGTAAAGAGCCAGGCATGATTTCAACTTCTAATCAAGAAAGAAGAAAAAATGTGGTGACACAGACGTAGACATATAAAGAATAGACCCCGCATCGACCGCTGCTGCCTATTGACGCTGACGAGCCGTGGGGCGACATGATTCGGCATATTTTAATATTCATAGTAGACTTAACAGTAGTAGAATATTCTGGAATGTCATATATGTTATGTATGACATGTAGGCAAAAGACACACGATATATAATATAATATAATATAATACACACTCACACCTATATAAAAATACTAATATATGGTAGAGAAGCAGATTGTGTACAACTCTATTTTAATAAGCTGAAAAATGAAGAAATAATACATTATACATCCATATATAAGATAAAACACAAGAGACAGGAGTTATATTTTAGAAGAAAAAAATCTATATCTACATATATTGGAAAAATTAAAAATCTATATCAAGATTGATTCAAATTGGCTTTATTGGCATGAATGGTATCAACCATTGTTGCTGAAAGCAAAACATACCGAAATACAATTCAATTATGATACAATTACATTGAATCATTATTTAACTATTCTCTCTCTCTAGATCTCTGTATCTCTCTCTGAAATAAGTGAAAATCTATCTTTATATATATCAGAAAAAATAAAGACAGACAGATAGATGATGGAGAAATCCTAAAAAAATTTAAATGTTCAAGTTAAACACAAGAACATGACACCACCCCGCCCCAAACCATATTTACACAAAGTTTCTCATGAAAGTTTAAATGAGCTAAAAGCCCTGAAAGAGGACTGATAGCAGAGCATCTTTCTCCCTTTCTGAAGGTCAACAGAGGTGAGTTTGCAATGTGGTGCAGCCTTACTTTCAGAAACACAGACACAACCAGTGACAACAAGTTGGAATAATGGTTGTCGATGCCAAACTGTGTCTCCTCCATGTGTTCCCCAAGCTGAAAAACATCCTCTGTTCCTCCCGGACCATGTCAGTGACTGTCGACATCTTTGGAGCTGGCCTTGCTGAGGCTTGGTGACTGGGGACCTGTCCAGGGGGTACCCCGCCTCTCGCTTGATAAGCTCCAGCCCCCCCGCGACCTGACCGACAGATTAAGCTGGTACAGAAAATGAATGGATGGATCATTTTTGACCAAGATCTGTCCTATGACTCACATCAAAAACAGGTTTCTGGGATCACCTTCCCGTATTATTGTTACCAACATTCTGTCTGACAGTGATGCAGAAAAATGAGTACATGCATTTGTTACTTCAAGATTGGACTACTGCAAGTCTTTATCATTTGAAAATTCTCTGCAAGGAGCAGGAGACATAATATCTCTCGGATTTTGGCTTCTACTCATTGGCTAACGGTTCAATTTAGAAGATAATGGAATTTTTTCTCTTCATATAAAGCTCTTAATGACCTAATTCCATCACATCTGAAAGATCTTGGAGTTCAGTGTTTCCTCAACAGAGCACTTTGCTCTCAGACTGCAGGTTTACTCGTGGTTCCCAGAGTTTCTAAAACTAGAATCTGAGTCTTCAGTTATCAGGAATCTCTCTGTGGAACCAGCTTCCAGTTTGGGTTTCTGGAGGCAGACACTCTCTCTACTTGTATGATCGAACTTAAAACTTTCCTTTTGATAAAGCTTATGGTTAGGGGGGGCTCAGTTGACCCTGAGATATGCTTTAGTTATGCTGCGAAAGGCCTAGATTGCTGGGGGAGCTCCCATGATGCACCTTTCTTCACTCTGCTCTCTTCACTCTTCACCTAAATATGACATCATAGTTGTCATTAAATTGTCTTTCTCTTTATCAGCAGAAAACCATAACACCCTGGTCCAGTGTTATTGTGCTTGTTGACCCCCTCTTTCTTATCCTCTCAAACCCCAGCTGGTCGTGGCAGATGGCCACCTGTCCTTGTTCTGGTTCTGCCAGAGGTTTCTTCCTGTTAAAAGGGGGTCGTTACTCTCCACAGTTGCATGCTCAGAGTTGGGGATAGAATTGAAGAGATGTTTCAATGCGATCTGTTGGTTTCCTGAGATGGGCAGTTTGTTGAATTGGCATTACAGGAATTTGATTACTTTGGATTGTCATTTATTTAACTAGATTATAATTGGCTTAAATTGGACTGTAGCATTAAAATGCCTTCAGATGACAATTTGGTGCTATATGAAAAAAACTGAATTTAAATTTGATTGAATCGTGTTGATTTAAGCACCATTGCACAGCCATCCATGCCGGTATGATTCTTTGTTTAACTTTAATTTCTTGCTGAAAATCACTGTCAACCTTCCTTATGATGAATTTTCCAAGGACCCATGTCTGATAACTGTGGGCCAGATTTATGTCTGTCTCATGTCTGTCCAGAGCTTGTGCTTTGGCATTGCTAACCCATCCAAAACCTTTTTTTACCATGTTCACAACACTCATCTTGTTTGCTGGATATGATCTGTTAGATTCCTTGAAACTGATCCATGTCCTCAATGCCATTTCTCCTCCTACTTGTATTACTGATGTTGAATATATTATGGTTGCCCCACATGTTCGAAGGGTTAGATCTTGTTTCCTATCAAGTTTTTTTCAGGTTGGTTTTAGCAGCAGACATGTAGCATAATCAAATATAGACCTTAGGAGTCTTTTATATATGTTTAACGTTGATTTGTTAGTTGCTCGTCAGTCTTGACCTACCAAACACCTCATTAAATGATTCACCTTTTTATATCTAATCTTAATCTTTTCAGTGTGATGCTTTCCTTTTAGGCTATGGTGCAACCAATAATTATTTTCATCCATCGAAGTCAGCCGAGAGACAGTCTCTCCAACGTGTCCTGGGTCTCCTCCCAGTGTGACGTGCCCGGAACACCTCACTAGGGAGGCGTCCAGGAGGCATCCTAACCTAAGGTGACCAGACGTCCCAGATTTCCGGGGACAGTCCCCGTTTTGGGTGACCTGTCCCCAAAGTTGTCCCCGAAAATGTCCCCGATTTAGACACTGAATGGGGGAAAATGCGTGCAGACTCAAAGTAACACCAGTCATTACGGTAGCCATTTAACGCATCGCCAGAGACGACGTCATATGACGTAGAGACGCAGCAGCGTCAACAACAACAATCCAAGGCGGCAAAAAGGAAAGAAAAGGAGACCAACGGCCTCGATAAATGCTATGTTGTGTATTAACTTATTTATTTTGTGTGAACTGGCAGTAGACTTGTCTGTGAGTGTGTGTCAAGTGATGTAACATTAAAGTAAGTAAGATTGTTTTTCTGAATTGAAGACCTAAAGTAACCTTATAAAAGTCAGTGAACGTCAACATTATGACACTGAAGCTGTAACGTTAACATTAGCATGAGATTACCAGGTGATGACACGTTTTTCTCATGTTCTCCTCTGCTCTTATTCTACCCAGGCTCCTGAGGTGGAGGTGGATGAATGAGGAAATTACTGTAGTGTCACTTTTTTTTTTTATTATTTCCACCTTTTGTGTAATAAAAGCTGGTTAAAATACATGAAGAAGTACTTGTCCCTGTTTTTTTCTTTCATAATGATGATATTTGATGATTTTTCACCACTGCAATGAAAATGTCCCTGATTTTTATTTCAGAAATCTGGTCACCATATCCTAACCAGATGCCCGAGCCACCTCATCTGACTCCTCTCAATGCGGAGGAGCAGCGGTTCTACTCCGAGCCCCTCCCGGATGACTGAGCTTCTCACCCTATCTCTAAGGGAGAGCCCAGACACCCTGCGGAGGAAGCCCATTTCAGCCGCTTGTACACGCGATATCATTATCAATACAATCAAAAAGAAGACTGAGATTAATATCTTTCTAAATAAAACAAGAAATATGGACAGAAAAGTCATCCCTCAACAGTTTCTGATGACTCAGTAAAAGTGTGTGGTGGTGTTTTTCTCTGCAGAGACACCTCCATCTTTGATTGTCTTAACTTCTTATCAGGCTGTGTTGGGGACATTTCTTGGCTGCAGCCTGTGGGCAGCGTGTAGGCTCCAGACTATGACAGCAGGGGACTGTCAGGGCTATAAAATAGTAGTGAGCAGTTCAAATAGCTGTCTTCTCCCTCTGACGGCTCTGTCTGTGCCAAACAATCCTACAGACTGTTAGCAGAACAGGAACTTCTATAGAAAATCTGCCAATGCAGCACCAATTGTGTGGAGATGTCAACTTGTTTATTTGTGCTTTGGAATGTGAGTGCTGTAACACACTTTGTAAATTACACTTCATTTATTTAATTTACTGCTTAGTTCATCAAGTGGCAGCAATTTCAACAGTAACCACTTAGTTAGCATTTTACTGCTATATACGAACGAGTGCTACGTGCTCTCTCGGTGGCCTTCCTGCAGAGGCTTTTTCTGGTGGGGCAGAATGTTTTAACACAAATGCATTAGACTGACTAAAGGGTACAAAGCAATTGGGGGGCGGGGGAATCAGGGGACTGTCTGGCAAATTCTGCCAAAATAACCCTGTGCATGCTGAAAATGATTGCTGCTTCCAAGGTTTTTCTGCTTGCCACTTCTTTTCACCACCTATGTCTCTAAATAAATGAGTGACAGAAGATATTTTTTAATCATTTAAATAATGATAATTTAAGTTTTGAAACCCCACATAATTTACCCAGCTTTTACACCTGGTGTTACTTGTCTAGTCACAGTTACACCAATAAGTAACACAGGTTTACTTGCAAACATGGGATGGAATAAGTAAAGAATTTAAGGAATTTTAGATTTATTTATTTTTCCAACAAGAACTTTATTGTGAAAATGTAACCGGAACTCTCAACCGTTAAGCATTAGCCCTCTCTGCTAAACTAATTTCACTTCGAACTAGTAACCAAAGGTCCAGTAAAACAAAAATGATCATTCTATACATGGCATTAACGTTGACACAGTTCCCCGAGAGTGTAACTCAGGTTAATGTAACATTCTATGGTACAATGGGTTTTCTGCTTCTGGTTTACCCATCTGTCGAGGATTGTCACCCACCTTCAGCTAACAGCGCTGTACAAACAGAGATGAATACGATCAGAATGTCTCTAAATAAATGAGGAACTGACACTGACACAAACAGCCACCTCTGCAGAGGGGTATGAAACCTCATTTGTCATTCTTGAGGTGCTGTAAATGCATTAATATTCACACATTTATTTAACGTTCTGCCTCCTGTTCTCCTAATACAGGAACCACTGAGTAGCCTATTTGACCTAAAAAAACGCCTTTCAGTGGGAGAATCTTTTAGATCTATGAGCAGGCAGCTGCAGTGCATTCCGCGTCCGTGTCTGAAGACGCCTCTGAACGGCATTGGCGCAGTGCACTGCGCCTGTCGGGGCTCTGGAAGAAGTTCATCCGGCGATGTAAGAGGCAACAAATCGTTTTAATTGTCCTGCAGAGCTGCATTTGATTTGATCTTGTAGGCGAATGAAGTTAACTTTTCTCGCTTGTACTTTTCAAAATAAAAGTGAGCTACATATCAATTACATATCAAATGTGAGTTTACTCGGATTGACGGTATAGAAAATGGATGGATGTGAGTTTACTATCAAACTGAACGGTGTCAAACATTTTAAAGAATCCATCAGCGTCGTCGTCGCTTCCTTTAACCTGACGTCACAACCAACATCTTCATCACCCACACCATCATCAAATGGGAGGAGCGCGGACAGCCCCGGCGTGTTAGAGGCTGCAGCGCCGCAGATGAAGCATGACGGGCGGCAACGAGACAAAGCCAGGTGACCACGGCGAGAAGGACAGCGGTAACCGGCAGCCTTTCCTCATTGGCGTGGCCGGTGGGACAGCCAGCGGCAAGGTTGGCTTTTATATCATAATGCAGAGATTTTTTTTCTAATTTCTCTGTTTAATATGTTCTCTTAGACTCTGTGTGTGTAATCAAATAAAGGCGGAGAATCGATTTTATTTTGATCGCATATAAAGAATATATTTTCTCAGGTTATTTATCATAGGTGTTTTTTTTGTACTGGATCCACACAATTGATTGTGCTGCTTGTTTAGTCATGGAGTAGTGCATTCTACCCAACTGCTTGTCACACGTGCACTGTAAATTAGACTTTTAGATGGTGAAAAGCAGTGTGATGTACAGAGATCTGCCCTAGGGTCAGAATATAAAGATGAGTGCGAATTAAGTTGATTAGGAGCAGTTGTGCAGGGTGTTAGGGCTAAAAGGTCATTGAAATGACAGACAAAAGCAACCGCATTTAAAGCTTAATAACTTCTCAGCTCTGCGAAATGAAGCTTAATGTAGTTTTCTGAATAATACATTCATTTTTAGGCTGCCATTTCTTTCCCTTTGTTTTTATGGATCTGCTAACATCATTAATTGTTATAGTTAAGCATTAGGTGTCTTTTTATTTTTTAGTCCCTCTCTCTAGCTTGCTCTTTGGCATTGCAATCGTGTCTTTTGTGCGGTAGTTGACTAAATAATTGCACTATCATTCTAAAATATGCAGCCTATAGTTGCCAGTTGGCTACCTCTGTTTGCAAAGTTCAGAAAGAGATGCGTTTTGTCACACAGTTGCTTTGCAGGGTTGCAATACACAGCATTTTTTAATGTACGTGGTGTTGTGCTGAACCCATTAGTGATTAAGTCACTAAAGCGTAGTTTGTGGTGCAGCAGACAGTTGTTTGTGGATTCCATTTCCTGATATCATGCCTCTGTTGTCTAAACTGCTCACAGAAGCACCTGCTTTCCCAGATGTTATCTGAACAGGGAGTAAACTGCAGTTCTTTGTTTTGTAGGTTTGTCTGTGAGCGTATCTCTCTACTAGGAACAGATATAAAGAATGCCCATTTAGCTGCTTTAAAACAGGAGCTGACTTTTAATAATGGAACACTGTTTCAGTGCCACATGGACGCTGATGGGAAAAGTGTAAATGAAAGTTGGTGTCATCAGACAACACTTAGGGTACTTAAATTAAACGACTGCGTTAAATGGATAACAGGCTTTGAAGTGTATCATACAACTTGTTGGTTTTCACGTTTGCCCAGTCATCAGTGTGCAGTAAGATCATGGAGCTGCTGGGCCAGAACGAGATCGACCACCACCAGCGGCAAGTGGCCATCCTGAGCCAGGACAGCTTCTACAAGGTCCTGACCCCAGAGCAGAAGACCAAGGCTCTCAAGGGCCAGTTCAACTTTGACCACCCAGGTACACTGGTGGTGTTCATCTCATCATTTGTGTGTATGAAACCGAGTGTTGATGTTGCACTGACAGCTGAACTTTGTTTATAAGGAGCCATTCCAAGAAGTCTTTTTTTTTTTTTTTTTTTTTTTTTTTTCTTGTTTGTACTTTCTTTTGTCTAGATGCATTTGACAATGACCTCATAATCACAACCCTTTGGGACATCAAAGAGGGCAAAACAGTCCACGTCCCTGTTTATGACTTTGTTTCTCATTCCAGGTGACTAAAGAAATTTCATCTTGTCTACACACTCGCACACAACACTGAAGGATATTAGCCAGTTTCAACTTGTGGGTTGTAAAATAAGTCATAATGCAGCAGAAACAGCGACTTTAAAAGCAGACACTTTGGTTAATTGATGTTTTCACACATTTCCATATCATCTTCAGCAAATGTTACAAGAGTGGCTTTAAGTCTTTCTTTTCTGTCTGACGCCTTCTGCATGGTAGGAAAGAGGAGACGGTAACTGTGTATCCTGCTGATGTGCTGCTGTTTGAGGGCATCCTGATGTTCTATTCTCAAGAGATTCGAGACCTTTTCCAAATGAAGCTGTTCGTGGACACCGACGCAGACACACGTCTGTCGCGGAGAGGTGATGTTAATTCTTATGAACTAAATACGATTTTTCTGGTTCCTTTTATAAAAGAAAAGGGTGTTTAGCATTTTAGGAAAGCCCCAAAATAGAAAGAAAGAGGCTGCCTTGTCCAAAGGTGGCGCAAATGCCTACCAAGACTTAACTCACCAATTAGCAGGAGCAGTGTATTGCAAAGACGGATAAAGGCGTTCGCAACGTTTAAGCCTGAAGCCAACTTTTCAATGTTAACCAAGGTAAGTCACCTTAATAACTTATGGCGAATGCATAACCTGCTGCAGAGCGGGTTACCCTCTGTGCGTCAAACTCAGATCTGCTGTCATCTTTTCACTCCCTCTTTCCCTGATGATTCTCTGCAACCCTTTTCCACTGGTTTAAAGAGGGGGGAAAAAAAAACAGCTGACTTTTTAGCACAATGGAAATGGTGTTTAATTAGTATCCGGTGTGTCCCGCATTAAATGCAGCAGACATACAGACAGAGCCAGTACAGACAGGCTGTGTATTGGCTCTGGATCCAGTGGGAGTACAACACCCAGGAGCATATGCTGAGTGTGTACAGCTGACTTTTTCTTTACAGAAACAGATTTGTACTGACACTAACATTTCACTTGGCATCACAGTGCCATCCCTTTATGTTTTCATAGCTTACAGGCTTGTCCCCGTGGGAGGTAGCAGTTATTGAACACGAATGCAGTTCTGCGTACATTGCAACCTTCAGAGCATCACGGGTTAAAAACGCTACTACTAGCAGTGGAGAAGGATTTAACTGTCTTGTTGTATTGGGTTTATCCAGATAATAATTAAAAAAAAATTTTTTTTTAACAAAACAAACAGATTTGAAGTTAAATTCTGCTCACTAATCAGCTGGAACAGTCAGAATGTTATGGACAGAGTTCAAGTCATTATGAAGGTCCATGTAAACTGATGGTGCATGGATTGGAAAATAAGTAAGCTAGTTTTCAGAGAATATTCAATCACAAAAATGTATTTTTACTGATTTGACTAGAGTACTTTTTCCTTAATTGGGAACAGCATTGGCCCTAAATGCACCTCTTCAGGGTTGTTTAAATTGATCAGATATTAAGTGTCTAAACTCTAATGTGCAGCTGTTGTGTCAGAACTGAATCGGGGCTGTGGATTTTGTTGAGCCAGCTAACCCAGAGAAAGGCTAACTTTGTTGTGTTGGTTCATTAACCAAAACTCAAAGCACTTCTGTTGCTTTTGAAATGACGTTTCCTCCGCCTTATTTTCCCTCAGTGCTGCGGGACATAACTGAACGCGGTCGGGACTTGGAGAGTGTTCTCGCGCAGTACATCACCTTTGTCAAACCTGCCTTTGAGGAGTTCTGTCTGCCGGTGTGTGCATTCTGTTCTCGTTCAAATGGTGGCAGCTCTGAACACTTTGTCATTATCAAACTTTCTCCTTTTTTCCCCCTCTTGCTGATGCTGTGCAGACGAAGAAATATGCTGATGTGATAATACCAAGAGGCGTGGACAACATTGGTGAGTATTGTTGGTGCATTTTGCCTGAGACGTGTATCAGTAACACTAAGTTAAAGACTCAACAGGGATATCTTGAAGGATGCAGCTGTGTTCCTTGTTTACCTGTGTTCAGAATTTTTCCCTTGAAAATAAGGCAAAGCAACATTAATGTGATTTGAGAAAAGAGGAATTCAAAAGAAGCTGCGAAAGAAAACCAAACATTAGTCAAATACACTGAGGTGGGACACCTGTCCTGACCCAGTTAGTGTCCGTGTTAAGCTTCAGATTTTCTTCAAACAAATATCAGGGTGGTCTTTGGGGATTTTGAAAGTCAGTTTTAGATCTGCTGTAAGTGTCTTAGTTTTTTCTTTTTATGGGTTATGCAAAGCTCGAAGCTCACTTTCCAAATGTAATAGACGGGCATTGATTAATAGCTTTGTGGCTCACCTGTGAGATTTAAATACTGTAAGTCACCCTGACTACACAATGCCTTTCTTTCTCAATACAGTCGCTATAAATCTCATTGTTCAGCACATCCAAGACATTCTGAACGGTGGTCTGACCAAACGGCTGAATGGGTGGTTCAGCAGCTACGGAACAACCAAGAACCTGGAGTCGAGCAGTCGGCCTCATTAAAGCTCAGCACTCTTCCAGAGAGGAGCAAACATTCGCTTGAATGTGCAAAATGTGCTCTACAGCGTTGCTTCTGCGTCACACGCGGCAGGAAATCAAATGGTCTCCCTTTGGTGTGATTCTGCTTGGACTGATGAAACTCATAAAAACAGGGAGGCTCTGTTTGAGCGGTTGTGTTCACTTATGTTTTTCTGGTTAGCTTGTGATTTGTATGTGAATGAAGCGGGAGGGTTCACTTGTAATTTAATTTAAAGCTACAGCTGCTTGCCTTTAGCGCAGCACTGAGATAGATAAACTAAGTAAGTTTGTACCAGAAAGCTCCAAGACACTTGTGCTGTGACACGCTGTTTAATGGCAGGGGTGGGATTACCTTTACCATTACAATCTGACTTTTTTTTTTTTCCTTCCAAGCTCTATCAAACATCTTATTTTAACTTCAACAAGTTGATTTTGAAATATTGTATGGCTGTGCCTAAGCTATACATGCTTTTTTTTTTTGTTAATGGAATTATTAGATTAATAAAATAGTAGCTTTCCACTGTAACTTATCTGATACACATCACCATTGATTTGACTTAGAATGTTAGGAAGAGTGATTATGCTGTGAAACTGATTCCCGTAATCATGATACAAATGTTTTCAGTTAAAATGTGCACTAAGCTGTAAAACCACATCAAGTCAAACATGCCTAATGTGAAAATGCTTTGTATGTTTTATTCATGCACTTTTCTTTCTGTTATAAAGTTCTCAGGTACTGGTTGTTAGCTTTGTCGCTTTAAAAAAAAGCCTTTAACTTACATTGGCATCACCTTTAGATTAGATAAAAATCTTTATTTTGAAGTGAGAGTCAAGTGCCACATCCTGTTTTGTGCAGTGGATGAGTGACCCAGATCGAAGTTGCATATAAGCAGCGGATACCTGCACTGTGTTGCGTTACTGGGGACTCTGGGTGTCTGATGTCTCTGTAAAACTTGTGATTCATGAGCTCGGCTGTGGCTGTGAACATTTACAGATCGACATAAAACAACTTATCCATCCAACCTGCTCGCTTGATCCATGGTTTTTTCTTCAGTATATTCACAAGAAAAATGTCAACTTAAGACTATTTGAGTCCGTAAACGGTGAATAAATAAATGTGAAAAGCCTTAAATTATTGTGCTGTTGATGGAAACTTTGCTCCCATAAAGCAGTATCAACTTAAACCTAATTTTAAATCAGTTTATTTCACACACTACTAATTTAGATGCATCTCATACTTTGACAGAAACACTTTATTCATCAAGTGGTCATTATTGAAAGACACACTCCTTAGTTATAAAGAAGTGTGCATGTTGTCTGTTCCCATCACGTTCCCATCAAGCACCGCATCTGTCCACGCAGTGTGAGGAGTTCCTGCTGATGGAAGAGCAGAGCAGAACCCCTTCCTGTGGATATGGAGGTGCTTTGTGTAAAGCCCGGTGCTTCCCCTTTCCTTAACATCACTCCCTGACTGAGGCCTTCTGATCAAAGAGGCTGCGATACAGTTCGCTGCGTGCCTCGTCACTCATAGAGCTGTGGTCAACAGGCGCCATGAAATTGACCAGCTTACTGTGGATGTGGTATCGGACTTTCCGCCCTTTACTGGCTTTAGTGTCCACTTTCTTTTTGATCTTGCTGCGCAGCTTCTGGATGGCGAGCCACTGCCTGCCCATGGCCACCTGATTGTTGGGGTCAGCTGCACTGGTCTTGCGCTCAATCAGCTCTCTTAGAAGCTGGTGGTAAAAATCGTCGTCATCAAATATGTCCTCGTCCAGATCTTTTAAATGAGTGTTTGACTTCAGTTGTTGTTCTGCCAATTCTCCCTCGGGCAGGACATTCTCAGACACGACAGCGGGCATCTCCTTTTTTCCCAGGATCCTGTACTCTGAGCGTCGGGTCTGGGTGCGCCGCAGCAGCCTCTCTTTGTCCATCAGCACCTGCTCCACCTGGGTCAGAATGTTCCTTTCAAATGCCCCAAAACTGCTGCTCTTGCCCAAACTCAGCCTGGTTTTGTCGTGCCACTTCTGCAGTGTGGTGCTGCAATAAGGTTGAAAAGCAGCAAAACGTTTGGCCATGAAGTCTGGGTACTCCGCCATCTCCAGTTTTCGTTTGGGCGCTGTCGGCTCTTCCTCATCACTGTTTATCTCCTCATCTCCACTCTGACCTTGTGTTTTCTCCACAGCGACAGCCCTCGTGTCTGCGTTCTGCAACAGCAGCTGGTCGTGCAGCTCCAGCAGGGACCTTTGAAGAGCTTTTAAAGCCTTGTGAGTGTTCTTCAGCACCCCCGCAAGCTCAGCTCCACCCCTCCTCTTGAATTCTGGGAGTGTCCCCGGTTGTGGAAGCTGGTTGGCCATCACCAGAGCTTTCTGGATTTTGATTCGACCCTCGAGCAGCTGGTCCCACAGGTCAAGCTGGTCCTTCACAGCCTTCCCTTTTCCAACCTCCCTCTCCAATTTATCTTTGGAAAATGTGCAGACAACCGTGTCTCCCCCCCCATCTTCCATCTCATCATCACCAGAGTCTTCATCTTCTTTGCTGCCTTCAGAGTCCTCAGCACAGACTCCCAGGTGATCCATGCCCTCAGTGAGTTTGTAGAAGTCCAACACCCGAGGAGAGGCGATGTCAGAGCCCTTAATGATAGATGCCAGTGCATCATCCTGTTCAGAATCACTACCCAGCAACTCCTCGTCCTCATCTAAACCCTTTTCATCACCCCCCTGATCCTTCACCGAATCCTCTTCTTCGTCTTCGATCTTACCCTTCTCTTTCCATTCTTCTTCTTCTTCCTCCTCATCGTCATCATCACCATCCATCAGCAGCTGTTTGCGGGACACTGGCTTCCCCACATACCGTCCATCTATGTCTGAGAGCAGGGATGTGTTGTGTTTTCGCAGAACACCGAGGCCGACTCCATCGTCCTCCTCGTCCTCGTTGAAACTCTCTATTACTCGGGCTTTCGTCGCTTCGTCAGCATCATCCTCTGGATCTGCAAACTTAGGCAAAGGATTCAACAAATCCTCCAACTCTTGCGAAAACGAGCTCGCCATGACTAAATGTTCATACACCACACGTGCCGCACACACGAATATTTCCTTACTGCGACTGGACTGTTGGTGACGTCACAAAGATGCGCCGACAGCCAGCATTCTGGGTGTTTTTCATACACAGTGCCTTTCAGGCAAAGCCTCTTAACAGCGCACTACTGTTTCACATATTGGACTTCAGTATCAATCATCAGTCTCCAAAGTAAATTTTATTCATGAGCTAACATTTTTAGACCAACAATTGTGGGAAAGAAATATTGGTTGAATTGAACAAAACATGAAAAGTTCAGGAGATAAATGTAGAACAACAACAAAAAAAAAATCTTTATTTATTTGAATACTGACTTAAAGTCTAATGGGTAAAATCAAGATATATTTTTCTTGTCATATTTTTGTAACTTTTAGTCTATCTATCTATTCTTCATCGTTAAGTTGCAGAAAAACATAAACGGGAAGTTCCAGTAAACGAAAAGAACAACCTGAAAGACAAAAATCGGCACTTAATTTTCTCACGCAACTGGTGACCCTCTACGCATGCGTAGCTAAGTGGCGAGGCTTGAACTCAAGAGCTGCTCTTGCTAGTATTGTTCGTTAGGCAGTTTCAGAGGCTGCACATTCTAGAGAGGAAATATGTCAACAAGTGACTTCTATTTGAGATATTATGTTGGGCACAAGGGCAAGTTTGGACACGAGTTTCTGGAATTTGAATTCAGACCAGACGGTAAGTACTGTTTGGCGGTAAAAACGGATGCGTTCTTTCCTTAGTTCAGGCTAACTTTGTTAGCAACCGGCAGTGACTAGGCCGCAGCGGACTAACAGCGAGCTGCAAGCGCCTAATTGTCTTTGGTGCCAGTTTCTCAGCTCTTTGCTAAAATTTTATTATATTTTTATTATTATAATAAAACATTATTATTTATTTATTTATTATTATTTTTATTTTATTATATACATTCATGATAGAAATGCAGTAAAATCTTCCGATTGGTATCATGTTCATGTATACAAACCATGTGGCTCATGTCAGCAAACTTTTTTTCCAACCTGAGTGTGATTCATCGTTTATTACTGGATCCAACTACTTTCTTGCAGGCAAATTGAGATATGCAAATAACAGCAACTACAAGAACGACGTCATGATCAGGAAGGAGGTAATTTATTATTGTAAACACGTAAATTATGTTGTAACTGAGTATCCACGACAGAATGAATAGCTGCAGGTTATATTCCTGTGGAATTATTGCTCATCTTGCAGTTCAGTGTAACTATGCTTCAGTAGTACAAGTCCAATGACATTGATTTGTCATCTGCATTTATGATGAAGTCACATGTTTGGGGGTACTTTTAAAGCCTTCATGCAGTACTGCTTTTATGAAGGGGGGTTGATAGTATCCATCAGGCAAGTGCAGAGATTCATTGGGCCTCATTCAAGAACCACTCGTAGGAACAGATTTGTTCTTAAATTCGCAAGTGATTTAAGAGAATTTGTGCATTCACCATTTTTTTTTCTTGTCTTAAGTTTTCTTTCAGGTACGAGTGATCCAGACCTGTCGTAGGAATCACGTAAAATAGTTATTCGAATCAAGTTTGCGTGACTAATGGATTGTGTATTTAATTACTTTGAAGATATCATAATTAAATATATACATTATACCCCATAATTATGCTGACATTATTCTGTTTGACTTAAATGATGCACTAATGGAAGGTTAATTTGACTCTGGATATAACAAGGTCAATGGGAAGTGTAACCAGCAGCTGACTTGCTACTTTTGGATGCCTTAAAGCGTCAGGCTCAAGGAAGAGAGCGTGTGTTAAGAGACCGTGTAGATATCTTTGGTCATCAAAGCTCTCATCGGTTTATCACCCATGGTACGTCAAATCCCCATACCCCGCTGTCCAACAAGTACAAATTAAGAGGGACTTTCACGCCATGGCTGGACTGCCAAACATAATGGGAGCAACAGACTGCACACATATACGTATCAAAGGGCCCGTGCTGTTGTGGAGCGCACTATTGGTGTGCTGAAGGCCAGGTGGATGTGTGTCGATACAGTGGGGTGCAAACTGCTCTATAACCCAGCAAAGGCATGCCAGATTATTCTGACATGCTGCGTTTTGCACAATATTGCCATGAATGAGGGTCTTCCACTACCTGAACCAGCCCAGGCAACCGACATGCCAAAAGATCGCCCTCGTGGACCGTGCCATCATGATGAGGCAACAACTGATTTCACAGCTTTAGTTGCAGTCATCCAGACTTTTTATTTTTTAAACCATTTTCATATCAAACCTTTTCTTCTTTATTTCGGTGACATTACGAACTACAGGTGACACGAAATTAACAGCACTCGTAATTTCTTCCCATTTCTTCGCTTTAGCAGGTCCCGTAATTCCACTGCTGACACTGCTAAAATCAATAATTTTCCTTTTTGGATCTCTGAAAGCAGAACTTCAGTCTCAGAGCCCGTAAAGTTGTTCTGTTTGCACCTTGCTGCCGTTCTCATGACTCAACACCTCCTGACACAGGAGAGGGGAAGCGTAGCCTTATAAATGTATTATTTTGGGTGTGGAGTATGCAAATTTACTATCCTCGTGCACTTAAATACGCACAGGTGGTTTTCATCATGTACGCAGGTCGTTTACGTACTTTTCTGAAGTTAAGAGCGTTTGTCTTTATCTGACGTGGCGTGTTCGTACGAGACCATACGAAAAAAGAGAGATTTAGAATAAGAACACGAAAATGTTCTTGCATGAGGCCCAATAACTGTTTCCTACACAGTGCTCAAGATTACACTCCTATTGTGATATTAATTTGGGATTCCACGGGTTTCCACAGTTTCTTTTTGGGACAGATATATGTCACAGTCACTTACAGTTCACATGTACTTAACCATCCCAGGCATACGTACACAAAAGTGTAATGGAGGAGCTGAAAAGGATCATTGATGACAGTGAAATCACCAAGGAAGATGACGCACTGTGGCCACCTCCTGACAGAGTTGGAAGACAGGTTTGTGCTCGGCATATTTTGCAAATGTACTAATTTTCTGATTTTAAGAATGCTTTTCACAGTATAATCTACTGAAGCCTCGTTCCGACTTGGCACTTACACCCAGGACAGACTTGCAACAAAATGGCAGCAGTCCCGTTTTGAACATCCCGTGTAATTCAGGCTACTTGCTGAATTGCTGCTTATGTGCGGTGCCGGCACAGTGGGATTCGCCCTCTTTTTACCGTTGTCAGCAAGTATGTTTACATGACACAAGAAAAAGACATTATTGGACTTTTAAAATACATTTTGGTCCAACTGAATTTAGTCCAAAACTGGATTTACACACCCAAAAATTGTGTTTGGGGTTTGAGTCATGCTGCATGTATGTGCTCAACTACATTCAAATGCTTTACTTTACACATGTTGCAAAGTAATCTTTTGGGTGAAATCAGTAAAGCATAAAAGTACAGCTAAATCTCCAACAGAGCTGCTCCTGTTTACTGTTTCTTTTGTCTTCTTTTTCCTCTAATAAAATGCAGATTTTTATTATTAGAACCACAATATCATTGGACAAAAGTCGCCATTTTAAGTGACTTAAAGAGAATGTCTGTGCAGCGAAGTCAGCTGTTCTTACCTGTACACACAGAAAGTCAATCTTCCAGGTTTACCCGCGCAGTCCACACTATCACAGTGTTGGGCGGACTTCTGTCCATAGCTCCATTTTACTTTGGTGCACGTATACAAGGACAAAGATGCAGCCCGGGTAAATGGTCAAGCTGAACTCGAACCATAGCTTGAGTCTACTTTGCGTGCAAGCTGAGCTTCTCCCGTGTATTGAGCTACCATCAGGGAACAGCAACGGCTTCGTAAGGATGTGCTTTTTACTTTAATCTGGCACCACCACTGTGTAAAAGCTTTTTTTAAACAATAGTTCTCATCAAAGACAATCTATGGTAACTGGGAACACAAAACTAGTTTTTGTCCATGTAAATGTTGTCATTCAAACATTTACTATTTAGATTTGGAAAAAAGCTTCTAGCAGAAACAAGACGACCTGAAGGTGTTTGTTAAAGCCACTGTTCAGGCCTTCCTCTTTGGATTAAAGTTGGAACATGTTTAAAACAATATGCAACTAGTTGTCTGTATTTGAACCCCAATTTAAATTTAAAGTTGAATATATACCTCAGGATGATCACTTCCCCTTCCAGTCAGCCAATAAGTCCTCACTAATAAACTTAAGCTGTTCAGATCTGACCTCCATAACATTCAGCTGAGCTGAAGCAGTTTTGTAAATACTGAAATTACCCAGAATTCGTCCAGTGGTTAAATCTAAGGGTTCACTTAATTTCTCTGCATCCCAGCCAAAGTTTTGGACACCCTGCTCGTTCGTACATTGGACTGGGACCGTACAGGAGCTTTTCTTGATCTCCATAATGTGGACATTGGTTATATTTTCATAGCTGATGTCACTTAATAAGAACTGCTGAGAAATGAAATAAACTCAACACCAGCATTTTCAGCCTGTTTTTGTGTTTTTCTCAGGAGCTGGAGATTGTCATTGGGGATGAGCACATTTCATTCACAACTTCCAAAATTGGCTCCTTGATTGATGTCAACCAGTCAAAGTGAGTGCTATATTCAGGAAAAACATTCCAATTTACTGACAAATGGCTAGAACTTCACATATTTCACTGTATTTCAGGGACCCTGAAGGTCTTCGTGTGTTCTACTACCTGGTTCAAGACCTGAAATGTCTCGTCTTCAGTTTGATCGGCCTTCACTTCAAAATCAAGCCCATCTAAAATATGGACTTGCTCATTTTTATTACTTTAGTTTATGTTTCAGTTGTACTACCGCATTTGTACATTTGCTTTTTGGTGGAATCTTTTTTTATTTGAAATAAACAGTTAACGAAAAAGAAAGTTGTCCTTTTGATAACTCGAATGCTGAAGATGGAATAAATTCCTAGGGAAAAGGAATATCACTGTTTCTAATGTGTTTTTATTTGTACAAAGACAAAAAATAAAGCAAAGGTATTAGATTGCATCAACCTTTATTCCAAAATCCAATCAGCCACAACGAGGCTTTAATCAACCAGTGAAGACATTAAAATGGTGTTACAGTGATGATTTGCTAATTCTGTAGCACTTTAAGGCACAGCATTTCTGTTCTTTTCCTGCAGTAATAATTACCAACATTCAAAATGTTTGCTGTTGCTATACAATGTTAGCAAAGCTAATGTTGATACTTGATGTGCAATTCCACATCAAATTCAAGAACAATTCAACAATGATATTCTATGCTCTCACAGCAAGCTGTCGGTACTGATTTTCCTTCCATCTCTTGTTAGAAGCCCATTAATGTACAAATTGTGTATTAATTTATTCAATCTGCTAACTGAAAGCTTTGAGTGATGACTGATCTATAAAACTTCTCCCCTTTAGTGATGACACACACTTTCTTTTCTCAGCGGAGTGGCTTACCTTCCAGAACACTAAAAATGTCCTCTAAAGACTTATGGACACACTGCAGGAACTCGTGTACGTTGCGAGCTGGATAGCTGGACACATTGCAGCCGATCCAGTCATCATGGACTCCGTAACCAACCCCGAAACCATCAAGCACCACTGGTGCGAAACCACCGAGACTGACGGCAGGACTTGTGAGGGTGCTGGTAGAGAGGATGTTGTGGTTAATGGTAGCGTAAGCTGGGTCTGTGTACAAGCTGTGCAGAGCTTGGCCCTTTGAGTTGGCCAGGTAACGCAAGGCAAACAGGTGACGGTCGAATCCTTGACCTGGTGGAACAAGTACAAAAAGCAATTAATGTAGCAAAGACTGAGAAAAGCTGCGCTGTATATTTACCGTTCTAAATGTATGACGCATGTTACACACCCCCCCTTTAATTGTTACATCTCATGTGTTGCTACAACAATGACGAGGGTTGCAATTCCCCTAAAAAATGTGTCTCAGTCAAATCATAATCCTTGATAAAAAGCCTCCTGTCAGATGAGCTGTAAATGTGCGCAGACACTAGAGTTGAAACATTAAAGCATGACATGCACAACTTTTTCAAACTTTGCCAAGTCACAACCCATTCAGTGTGTCTGAAAAGTGGGACTTCAGAGCTTCATGGAACCCAACTTCTTACCTTGAGATGCAGATGAATAAAAAAAGCTTCTCTGTTTGTCTTTTGAGGAAACTTTGCACAAGTTACAGATGAGGAAATCTGATTTCTGATTTCAGCATGACGGCAAAAGAGTTTAACTTGAAGACTTGAGCCCTGAGATTGTTTTTGTCTTTTTTAATCAATATTCTGCGCCTTTAATAAAATTGCTTGCAGTGTATGTTGCATGTTATGGTATTCCAAATTGTGGTAATCATTAATATGCACATAGTGTTTTATACGCACCCATAGCTGCCTCTTTTGTAAGCTGGCCATGGTATTTAGAGCATTCACTAAGCATGGCACACAGCTGCTCCACACTGTGTTTGTCAGGCTGGTAAACGAAGGCTTGCGAGCATTTTTTGGTGTGTACAGTGGCTGGTCGAATGGTCTCTGTGCGGCCGTGCTTGAACGCTGCAGTACTACAAGACTCATAGGTGGCTACTGTCTGACCATACTGCCTCAGGTAGCCCATTTGAAAAGCTAGCTGGGCTATAGCGTCTGGACTCAGCTTGCTCTTCTTTAGCTGCTCCTTTCCACCTTTCCTGAACTCCATGGCATCGATGGTGAGTTTTGACACAGCCGAGTCAAAGTTCTCTTTGGCCTTTTTGATGCTGCTCTCCAGTTCAGTGTTCAGGTTGAAGTGCAGTCGGCGCACAGCACAGGCTGAATCCACAGCAGCGACGGCAGAACCTGGGTGGACCAGCGGCTTCTCTGTCGTGTCTTTGAAGATCTCGTTCTGAACGCGGAGCACAGCCACTCCGTCGCCCCAGGAGTGCTCAAAATTAATGGCTGCCTGCCCATCTTTGGTCACGATGACGCTA
This sequence comes from Leuresthes tenuis, assembly GCF_036924035.1. Classification (NCBI taxonomy): domain Eukaryota; kingdom Metazoa; phylum Chordata; class Actinopteri; order Atheriniformes; family Atherinopsidae; genus Leuresthes; species Leuresthes tenuis. The sequence goes on along the minus strand of NW_027325361.1, from coordinate 36,134,437 downwards.
AAGGACTTGTCATACCACCGATTGCAGCCATCACCGTGCAGCATGTTGTGGGAGATGTGAATATGGTCCCGCATGCTCTCGTCATCCAGGCAGAGGCAGAACAGGGCGCTGTCGACGATCCGTAAATCTTCTGCATTTCCAGCAGCTAGAAGCTTGTCTCTCAGCCCAGCCCAAACGTCCCTGTTCTCACTGGTGAGGACACCCAGTGGGAAGGCAGGTGCTGGTGTCGAGTCAGACAAAATATACTTTAAATGGGAATGGATCTCTGCAGGTTTCACCAAATTCCCATCTCTGTCGACAACGTCAAAGACATACATGTTGCCTTTCCTCATAACCAAGAGATGTCGGCCCTTCTCGTCAGTGAAGAGCTCATCTCGCCCACGTTTAGGAATGCGAGTGGAATTGAAGAGGCGAAAGTACTGAGACATATCCAGGGGGTATGCGTTCACCATGTAGGCTCCATACCAAGATAGTGAAGATGGCACCCAACGAATTAAGCTTTTGAATCTGTCCGTGTTGCTCTTCGCTGGGTTCAGATGGAAAACCTCAGGCTCCAATAATCCTGCTCGCAGTGTTTTCATGAAGCGCACTGCTGAACACACCATGTTGGCTGACCGCACCAGCTGGTTATTGTATTCCTTTTTGGGGTCAGGATTGAAGGACATGAAGGGGTTGAAGTTCAGCACCACAGAGTCACGTGCAGACAGATACATATCAAACCACGGCCCTGAAAGGAAAGATTTGAACAGATTAAATCCTGACCGTTTCCGTTTGACTGCAGTCACTGTTAGAAAGACACGCTCACCTGAGATGTAGCTTGTGTGTTTATTGTTCTTGTCCTGAGCCACCAGTTCTTCATGCAGCTGTTTCCCCACACTGTTCTGGAAATCCAGAGCAATTTTCTCTGTTGTACTGAAAGGGACCGATACATTTAGCTATATTAATGGTGAATTCATCCAATAATCAAATAAAGAGTGATATCCTGGAGAGAGCTACCTGAATTGGTCATCGTCCAACAGAGGCTTCTGGGCTGCTAAATACCTCCTGATAGTATCCTCCAGCTTTGGTACGGGTAGTCTAAACAGTCAACAGCCCGAGTAAATTATGCTGTATTTACATAATTAATATTGATCTAAAATCATGGTTTGCATAAAGTTACAACTGTTCAAGTCATAGCAGCTGAAACATTTGCCAACCGGCTAAATTAATCCTGTCATTTCAAACTGGTCCTAAACGTCACCGCCACCGTGTGGTTAACGAGCTGAGGTCAAGCGTGCCCTTTTACCTACATTGATCTATGAGCTTTATGGGTCACCTTCTTTCATTCAGAACATTTATTAAACACGTCCAGTGTAATCCCGATCAATGTTGGACTCAAGCGGTGCCTAATAACTGCATTATCTTCTCCCATTTTGTTTGGATAATGTCAAACTGTGACCAAACTCCCATTTAGCTTCCTACCTGGGTAAACTCTTCTGGTAATGCATCGATGGAACGACGCTTTCGTGCAAGTACTCCGAAGAAACTCTTCTGCTGCTGTGTCGTCGCGAATGGATCCCCACTGCTGCACTTCTTAAATGCATTAGATTCCCAGATTTCCTTAGAGAGGCAGCGCATTGCACAGAAAGCAAACCGGCCATTGTACAAACTAATAACCTCAATGTCTACTAGTATTTCTTTTATACGGTGTGATACACACCAAACAGTTCAATGTAATAGGGAAAGAAAATATCAGCTTAAAAGGACATCCGTGCCTCGGCTCTCACCGCAGGTTGATACGATGGCTAACCAGCTAACATTAGCAAACTTCCTCAGCTGACCTTTTTGCCTGAAAGGAATTTGACGGTTGGAGTGAGTTCAGCCGACGGAAATATGCACGTCGAAAATAGATCGACTTAGGGAAAAAACAATAATTATAACTTAATAAATATAACATTAGTAAATAAGAACTCAACTAACAACAGGAAGTGTAACCAGTACACTGTGTCACGTGATCTGTTTTAGCCCAGCCCTGAGGTCAGTAAGTTAACCAGTATTTTTGTATTTATCATGAAAGTCATTGTCTATGTATTGCCTGTACGAGAAGTTCTGTGAAAATCAAATCCAAGTAAATAACTAATTTTAGATTAGGTAAATAAACTGCAATGAAATAAACTGAAGTTAAACAACTGTAATGAAAAAATAGTCTTATTATCATTAGTTATATTAGTTTATGGCATTCTCATAGTGTCAGAAAGTCTGAAACCACTGTTAAGGATAATTTCATCGGGTTTATTTACATACACGAGTTCTAAACATTTTTGAAAAAACAAATTTTGAAATCACTTTAACAATGATAGAAAAAGTTGACAATGTGGAACAACGCCAGTCTTTGTTCTGGTCTGCTTTTGCTTCATTAAGAATTGAGCTGCATGGAATCCACAGGTTTGTTTATACGTGATGTTCATTATCCCTGCTTCATCTGTGTTAGAAAAATTCATTCACAGACAAGGGCATGAATGGTAAATGGACTTGTAGCTCCTCCTCTAACTGACCACTCAAAGCGCTTCTAACACTACATGTCACATTCACACACTCAAACACACTCATACAGCACGTCTTAAGATACTACACATAACTACGTGCTTTCTAATCATTCATACACACATTCATACCCCGATGGATACATCGGGAGGCAACGTGGGGTTCAGTGTCTTGCCCAAGGACCCTTCGACATGTAGCCGAACCACCGACTTCTGATTGGTGGGCGACTGCTCTTCCTCCTGAGCTACAGCCGCCCCAATTCACCAAGAAATCCCTCAGAGGCCTCAGTATTTTACTTGCAAGGGGAGAACAACATACAAACCTCTCTGCAGCTTCGCAAGAGTTCTCCAGCGAGTGGTTGCCTCCCTTTGCCTTTTATTTGATGACACACACACACATACAATCTTCTACTCTCTTTCATGTGCCCAGACCTGGTATATCTCCTGAGTTTGCAGTCATTGACTTATTTGGGCAGTGTGAAGATAACGATCAAAGTGGAGACAACATTCCTCTTTAAAACACAGCTCTCTTTGTCTCCCCTCTCCTCCTTGTGAAGTTTTGATAAATGATGGCCTCTCTGGCCGTGACATTTATATAGTGATAATAAGCAGACTTTTCAGACAATGCTTCAGACTCTTTTCATATCGGCAGAGTGTGGCTTTCTTATTCTGTAATAACCCTATAAACACTCGGTAGGGTTGTGATCAGGAGCAAGATTCATGACAGTCAATACAAAGTTCTGAATTGTATTTGGGCTCATTATCTTGTAAACTCAATAATTCTCAACAAAGATGCAAACCACAGTGTGTGTTTTGGACGAATGAAGCGTTGCTTCTGCTTGGGTGGGAACAAGTGAAAAATGACTGCCTGCTAATATATTTTAACAAGCCTCTGATGAGTCCACCAGTCCAGTGGAAGGATATAACTTGAATAAATATGACCTTTCTCATAAACATTTTTAGTGCCACTAATGCACCTTAGTTTGATTCCTGTATTGGAAAATGACCACACATCTTCAATAGAGATTTTTTACGATTCCAATTCCATTTTCGATTCTCCTTACCGATTTGGTTCTTTATCGATTGTCATTTGGAAAAAAAGGACAACAAACAGGTTGATTAGCATCAACTTTTAGCATTAACAAGCCTTTTACCACGAACTTAGTCACTGCTCTGTGACATTTGTCTATCCTGGCTAGTCCCTCCTTCGGTGAAAAGAGAAGCTAGAGGTAGATGTGAACTGGAGGTAGTACAGCCAGCCTCAGGCTTTGAGCCAGTCAGTCTCTGTCTCCTGTGATGGTCATCCAAATGTAATGCATGAGAAGGCATTCATTTAACGTCAACCGTTATTAAAAGCAGCTTCTACAATGAGGCAAATGGCGCTAGCATGAGAGGAAGTGTTTGTTTGTTAGTTACCTGCAGTATTAGCCGAGGACATGCTAACGTTGCTGCTGCTGCTGGGTTGAGATTCATAAACGTTAGTCTGGAGCGAATCGAAAATGCGACATTCATTAATATTGCATGCTGTGTGCGCAAATTTTTCTCCATGTTGGTAGTATTTCCTCCCTTTGATGAAATATTCACTTTGCAAGTATTGCAAATTGTCAAACAATTTCAAGGAATTGAAACACTAGGAACTGGTTCTCAACAAGAACCGGTTTTCGATTCCCATCCCTAATCTTCAAAGACTCTTGTCAGGAATTCTCTTACCAACGATCAGACTCATTATGATTTCTATTCATTTGTAGACATTTCGCTCAATTAATGAATTGACGTTTACCCTTGACCTTGTGCTGACTTATGGCATTGAGAGTGAACAGTTAACAGTGTTCCCTCATAACCCTGTCTTGTCTGACCATTTTTTAATAACTTTTGAATTTACATTACTTGACTACACGGTTTCTGAGAAGAATTTTACATATAGAAGGTGTCTGTCAGAGAATGCTGTAACCAGATTTAAAGAGTTGATTTCATCATCCTTTTCTTCACTGCCATGTGCAGATATGACAGAGGACGGCAACCTAAATTTTACTCCAGTAGAACTTGACTCTCTTGTTGACAGCACTATAGCTTCAATGCGTACAACACTGGACAATGTTGCCCCTCTGAAAAGGAAGGTAATCAGTCAGAAGAGATTGGCTCCTTGGTATAATTCACAGCTGCTTTAAAGCAGACTGCAAGAAAGCTGGAGAGACAGTGGCGCTCCTCTAATTTAGAAGAGTCTCAATTAGTCTGGAAAGATAGTTTGATAGAAGAGAATAAGAATAATCCCAGGTTTCTTTTCAGCACTGTTGCCAGGCTGACAAAGAGTCCGAGCTCTGTTGAGCCATGTATTCCTTTAACTCTCAGCAGTGATGATTTCATGAGATTCTTTATCAATAAAATTGTTTCTATCAGAGAGAAGATTAATGGAATCCTTCCCATTATTATCACTGATGTATCATCAAGTAGAGGAGCTTTAGAAGTATCTTTAGAACCTGATTTGTATTTAGACGGCTTCTGCCCAGTTGATCTTTCTGAGCTAACAACAGCAATAGTCTCTTCTAAACCATCAACTTGTATGTTAGACCCAATCCCAACCAGACTGTTCAAGGAGGTGTTCCCCTTAATTGACACTTCCATATTGGATTTGATCAATCGGTCTTTGTTGAAAGGATATGTACCTCAGACTTTTAAGGTTGCTGTAATTAAACCTTTACTTAAAAAAACCTACTCCTGATTCAGAAGTGTTCTTCTGATTGACACTTCTGATTCAGAACACTCAGACTCTGACTCACCAGATCACCCTCCTTGCCTGGAGCGAGGAAGAGGTGTGTTTTGCTCAGACTGAATAGATGACGTGACGCCCCGGTCTTATAAGGAGGAGGTCCCTCCTTCAGGGAGCAAGTATCACATCTGTCTGCCAGTCAGGACTGGCGTAGTGGAAAATTGCTTCTGGGGACAAGTGCAGGGGGAGTGTCTTCATAGTGAGATACCACCGCTCCAGTGTATGGCATCTGTCTCTATGAGTGTGTGACACTGTGCATGTGCATGTGTGTGTTCAACAGGTGCCAACCTGGATGGGTTAAAAGCGGAAAACAAATTTTGTGTATTCACGTGTACATGACAATAAATCTGATCTTAATCTTAATCTAAATCACTCATGTTTCAGAGAACCGGGGTTAATTTCTTAACCTAAAGTTACGACACTATTATTGACTCTCGTTGTAAAAAATGGCGGACGACACTTCCGGGTTATGGAGACGCCAATAGTTCCAAACAAGGGACGGAGCTCCGTTGATCTCGTCAAGAACAATTACTGGTAAGGTAATGAAATAACAGCATTTGAACATTTGAAACGTTTTTTTGTTTGTTTTTAAGCATTAGCTATCAGAAGTATACTCTTAGACAGTATTACTTTTACATTTGTTTGCATGAAATGTCGACGTTGATGTTAAAAATGTAATGGATTTAGGGACCTAACTGAAAGCTTGGTAACAGAGGCTAACGTGAGGTAATTAACGTGATAATTTCACTAAAGTCCGTTAATGTTTTGTTATCAGGTGACATTATGTAAAATTGTTTTGATTGTTAGGTTTCAAAACATTACCAAAATACTACCACTACTGCTAATATTAAAATACTACTGCTATTACTACTACCATTACTTAAATGCTAGCTGTTTTACTTCTGCTGCTGCTATAGCTACTATTACTAAAACAATAATAATAATAATGTATTTTATTTAGAGGCGCCTTACGAAGCACTCATGTCATCTTACAAGACACAGATAAAACAACAATAGAATATAAATAATTAATTCATTTTATTTTATCTAAGGGAGGAGGTTTGTGTTTTTACTTAAATAATAACTGGTGCAAAGATACAGTGATATCACACCAACACTGTTGTGGCATCCTGGAATCAGTTTTTATTGAGTGTAAACCTTACTACTACCCGAGAGAGTTCTCCTCCGTTATTCTCGCAGGTGTTTACATCCCACGCAAGCCCCCGCCCGTGAAGCACTACACCGACTGGCTAAGCAGATCTCCACTGTGGAAACCTGCCAGGCAAACTCAGTGGTTCTTGTGATGGGAGATTTCAACTCTTGTAACCTCTCCCAGGAACTGCCAAGCTACTAACAGCTGGTGACATGCGCCACGCAGGACAACAACACATTGGACTATTTCAACTCCATCATAAAACCCTCCGGACTACAGTAAGGAGGTAGACTCCAGAGGCAAGGGACATGCTTCAGGACTGCATGGAGTCTACTGACTGGGAGTCCTGAGGATGATAACGGCAGCTTTGCTGACACTGTATGTTCCTACATCAGCTTCTATGAGCAGGGGCTTCATGTACAAAGGGTCCGTACACATAAAAGAGTGGCGTACGCTTTTTTTCACGTCAACGATCAGATGTATCGAGAGTGAAATAACCATGGAAATGTGAGGTGCCTTACGCCAACTTCATGGCTGGCATACGCACTTTTCTACAGCTGTTGATTCTTTGGCGACTCTTAGAGGTGATGTTGGGAAACTGTAATAATAAATAAATGTGAAAACAATTAGTCCTAAGACTGAGTGATGTGCACAGCTGAGACACATGAACAATTAACACTGAATAACTATTAACACACCCTCATTAACATTAATTAACACACAGGAAGGATAAGCAAGTTCAACTCAGCAATAATTAACAATCTAATAAGGAATAAAATGAATGTCTGGTTCATAGTCTTTAGGGGGACCTGACAGGTGGGGGCTCAGCATTCAAGGACTCAGTGTTAGACAAGAACAAGAAGCAACCCAAACAGAGAAGAGTAAACTCTACTAAATAAAACAGCAATTGCAACTAACATGAATACTAATCAAACCAGAACATAAACATTTTTAAAAAACTATATAAGAATAAGCCAAAACACACAATAGCACAGCACTGATGTGAATTAATCATGTTATATTGACTTGTCTTTTTAACGTGACAATGAGTGTATGATGATATTAGTGTCAGTGTGTCTCTGTATGTGTCTTCTTTATGTACCATCATCTATTCCTATGAATTGAGACCAGGTCTGAAGAGCGCTTAGTTTTAATTTTCTGAATTTTTCTAGACTGCTAAGAAAAATATTTTCTTAAAAAATGAACACAAAAAACTCAACCTACAACTAAAGCCATAAAGACTAACCAGAGAAGAACAGAACACATACAGATCACACAGCAACCCAGAAGAACCCCAGTAAAGCTTAACAGATGTTCAAGAAGTCAGGAAAATAAAATGCCACCTCAAAAACTCACAGACCTCTTCCATCATTTTAGCTTCACAGCTCTGATACACCATTTTTTCACTTACAGAATCCATCTTTAACCTCTGAGCTTCAGCAGTCTGTCACTTTAAGCACAGCTTTAACTTTTCTCTGTCACACATCTCAGACCCAGTCAGCAGACTGAAAGAAACAACTTACCTTCATTTTACTTAATTTTACTGACACAGACCTTCTCTTAGAATTTAAATCAGAACTAAAATACATGAAACAAGACCATAACAACACTTTATTTCACAGTTTTATCACCCCAGCTCTGTTAACCCATTTTACACTTACACAATCTTTCCTTTAACTTCTGCCCTCTGCTGCTTGAAGAACTCCTTTCGCTCGTCTCACACACAAAACTCAAACTAGCACTTCAGCTTAAAAAAGCACAAACTCTTGACCTTAATTCACTTACGTCAGCTTTCTTTACTAACACAAGCTCTCTTTTTTTTGTTTGTGTGTGTGTGTGGGTGCGTGTGTGTGAGAGAGTGTGTGACAAATAGAAATCACACGGCAACACATGAAAAACAGCAAAATTTTACAAATTTTCACGTAAATGTCTTTCAGACTTACATACCTTTTTCAAACTATAACTGCACACCATTTCACTCTTTTAGCAACACAGCACTTGCAAAATCCTTTCAACTTCTGGACTCTGCGTTCTGCTTCAAGGAAAACCCTTTCTATCTCCTCTCACAAACACAATGCCCTCTGACAAAGTACTTCCTCTTATCTTTCATTTACATAAACTTACATAAACCTTCTTTAGTTGCATAAGCTCTCTTGTCATTTTGTTCAATAGCATGTGTATTTAGGCTGTATGTACTAAATCTATGTGTGTGCTTTTATTCATAATATAAGCAGTAAAAAGGGAATGAAGAAACTTAAAGAATGGAGTGAGTTGGAACCTTGATTTTTCACATGAAAGACCTTTTTGTGTGAAGGATGGCATCTCACAGAAGTTGAATTTTTATGACTGAACTGATGTCCTCCCCATGTGATGTGACACAAACTGGGAATAGTTACTGATGGCTCATCTTGAGTTAGTTCCAATTCACTTCTGGCCCCATTCATGTACCAAGCCATGTGACCACCCATCTTATCCACTATGATCCCTAATAGGCCAGTAGTTGGATGTTATTAGCTGGAAATTATCTGGCGGACGGCCAGACCTCTGGCGACGTGGGACCAGGAGCTGGAGACGATCTGGCGGATGACCAGTCACCCGTCAACATGGGACCTGTACACGAAGACCGCCCAGCTTTGGAGGCTGTGATGCTGGAGAGACGAGGGAAGAGGCACCCTTGCCTCCTCCCGGATGTGCGTCACATCAGTCCCCATCTCGTGGATCGGCTTCTCAAAAAAAAAAAAAAATCAAGGAGGTTATTTGCTATTTTTAAGTTTTTTAGAGGACTGGTTTCCTGCCCCTTGCAGATCCAGAGGGCACAGACCAACTCCCAGAACTCTATTATGTCTGCCGGGTCCATTCTGGCCAGATCCTTCTGTCAACAAGGATTAGCTGTGGTTGCCGTGGTGTGGCTTGGAGGTGGAGGTTGGACCCGGATGCAGATATATCAGAAAAACTTGATTTATTTTTAAACACAAACAAACAAACTATACAAACAAAAGTCACAGCTGAGCCGGAATTCCAAAACAAATTCTTAAAAAAAAACAGAACCTGACATGAACTATGACTATGATAATAAATATGGGAACAACCTGAACACGTGAATGACAAAACATGAAAACAAAAACTATAATCATGACATTAGTTAGTAGTTGTGTATCATGTCATGGCTTTGTGCAGTTCAAACCTTCATACTTGCAACTTTGTCTTCAATCTCCTTCATTGGGGTGGCCACTGGCACTTGTTCTGGCAAATTACCATAGTCACCACTCAAATTCACTAGTCATGGGCCCATGAAGTCGTATAATTCCTCTCTCTTCCATACACATCTCATGTATTGTTCAGTCTTAGCCCTGGTCAAATCTATTTTCACCTTATTACCCAGCCACTGACAGCATACTTTGTATGTTTTGCTAAGGAACAACCTGTTTAATCTCCTGGCCTCTGCTTCTCTAGTGTACTGTCAAACACCAGGGGCCTCATGTACAAAGACTTGTGTGGATTTCCAACTGAAACATGGCATATGCTCAAACCAAAATGCCCTCCAACGTGCAAAAATATCCGGATGTATGAATCTGTGCATACGCATGAATCCAAGCACATTTCCTTTGTACAGCCCAATCAACGTGGAATTGAGCGCACATGTTGAAGTACCCGACTCCTCCCTGTCCACGCCCCTACTTAAATATGCAAATCATATTTAAATGAGCTCTCTGCAGGATCAGAAAATAAAGAAAAAATAAGAACTTAATGGAAAGCGAGATGGAGGTGCTACTTTCTGAAGTGGAGGCCCGCAAAAATGTGCTCTTTGGCACGCTGTCCTACAGTATAAGCAGCAAACGTAAGAGCAGTGGCTGGGAGAGTGTGAGCGTGGCCTTTAATGCTGTGGGGTCTGAGAAGCACACACAAACAGAGGAGAAAAAGAAGTGGTCCGATATTAAGGTGGATGTAAAGCGGAGACTGGCTGCCCACCGCCGAAGTGTGGCCAAAACAGGCGTGGGAGGCTGTTTGAACAGAGAGTCGGCACAACTATGGCTGATACTGCTCTTTCAGGGGTGCTGGGTGTGGGAGTGAGAGTGACTCTGATTACCCCCGAGGTAAATACCTATATTTGTGTAAATCACAACAAACGTGTTCATACATTAACCAGTGCAGAAGTGCGCCGGGGAAAAGGTGAAGCTGATTAAGACATTTCACACAGAGATGATCAGAGGCTTGTTAGAAAGATCTTAAGCTGTTGTTTAACCAGCAAAAAACAGCAAGTTACTAACTTTAACCACCAACTATGATGCTGTGAAGACGGGATAGAAATTGGGGGGGGGGCACATGCTCAATGCACCCCACGGGGAATAATATTAGGACAATTACACGAATAAAGTTACTCACCAAGAAGGCACCCATCGTGCACAGTGCCAGCTTGTAGTCTGTTCCCAACAATTCTGTTACTGAATGTATGAATCGTGCGTTGAACCAGGCCACCCCCACAAAGCATTTGCGCATCACATACGATCTATACATTGATGGAATGAAAATGTTTCCTGTTGATATACAAATTCATCATGTGATGGGCTTTTTATATTAAAACCGGCTCTTGCTTCAAATTGCACTTCAATGTTGGCCTGTTCAACTGCATTGTGGGAATTCGATATACCTGCTGAGATGCAGATAATTCTGTCCCACTCAGCTGGCATGGCTCGGCTCAGGGTCGACTGGCACAGTCCCAATCGGTTGGCCAGCTCCCTCTGGAAGGCCCCGGTTGCTTAAACCCCAGTGTGCACATCACCTGTGGGAACAAGCAGCGCATGGCTCCTCGCTGTGTTGCGCTCCAACGCCGGCCGCAGCTCTGCACACAGTTCCAGGAGGATTACCCTCAAAACGGCTGATGAGCCAGTTGTCATCGTGTGCCAGCAAATCCTCTCAGTCTCTGAACACACGCTCTCTTCCAATTGTACCATTTACAATGTCTTCCAATACAGCTAAAGCAGCCATTGTTTTTAATGGTATGCACTGCAACACTTTGCGCATGCTTTTATATCCACTCGTGTAATTGCAGACACATGGATGTGTTAATTGTTCATCAGTGTTAATTGTTCATGTGTCTCAGATGTGCACATCACTCAGTCTGAGGACAAATTGTGTTCACATTTATTTATTATAACAGTTTCCCAACATCACCTCTAAGTGTCGCCAAAGAATCAACAGCTGTAGAAAAGTGCATATGACAGCCCTGAAGTTGGCGTGAGGCACGGCACATTTCCACAGCTCTTGATACATCTGATCGCTGACGTACGCACCCTTTGTACATGAGGCCCCAGGAACCCAGACTCTGCCCAAAGGTGAAGCCACAGCCTTCCCAACACAACCTAAACTCAGATAATGTTTGAAACAAATAACAAACCAGTGCAGGACTACGGCAGTACATACTCAATTGAGTGGCCAGAAGTGCAAATCTTTGTTTAACAATTTGCAATGCCTCAGGTGCAGACAATTTGTTGTATTTTTTAGGAAATGCAACAAATTGAAGTACAATACAACAGTTTGTTGTATTTTCCTCCTTGTTCCTTCTATCAATTCGTACACAAGGCACTTTCAATTGCCTTGTGTACGAATTGTGCTCTACAAATAAACTTGCCTTGCCTTGCCTATCTTGGCTTCCAGCCTTCTACTATACAAACACTGCTCTTTATCGCATATGTTGTTCATATTGTTGCCAAGCATTTATAGAATCACTGCTGCTGTGGTATACATCAGTCTATTGGTCTCAGACATTGTCCAAGTGGGAGTATATGTAGTTCAACGTTAATTTCTTCAAGCAGATCTTCAGAAGAGCCCCACATTTAGCACAGCACAATGCAGAATTTCTTCAAAAAGTATTAGTCTTTTAGCCTTAGCATTGTTTAAAAAATGTTTAGCAGACTTGTTAAATTGTTTGGAACAGTTGGCTGAAAAAGGATTGAGACCAACGGATTGCTTTTATCTAACAACTTTAAAATAACAGATTGCATACCTCCATTACATTTA